>NC_140988.1:79298977-79318129 GCF_052327205.1 Somniosus microcephalus | reverse complement strand
CCCCCGAGGGCGGGCGCAGCGCAGGTGCGGCGAGTTGCTGATTGACGGCAGACACTCTGGCGCCGGTCGGCTCTTAAAGGGGGAGGTTGGATTTGTTTGCCTGCCATGCCCTGCACACTGCAGCCCTGAAGCTAGGCCTGACCACTTCTGCTTCATCTGTGCAACGCCCAGGGCTATGGAGAAGGCCAGGGAGAGAGCGCAGCGCTTCAGCGAGGGCGACCTGAGGGTGCTGGTTGGCGGAGTGGAGCGCAGACGCCATGTTCTGTTCCCAGGAGGTGGCAAGAGGCCGCTGCCCAGCGCCTACCGGAAAGCCTGGAGGGAGGTGTCAAACAGGGTGACCTCCAACAGCGTGGTTGCCAGGACTCCTGTGCAATGCCGGAAAAAGCTCAACGACCTCACTCGGGTTGTCAGGATGAGTACCCTTTCCAGTGTCCTCCTCATCCCTGCATTTGCACCTCACTTTATGGGCAAAGGGACCTGAAAGCCCTAATGGCCAGCCCTCATCCAGCAGCTATGGGACTGTCATGAAAATCACTTGCACATTCAGCACTTTAGACACTGTACAAGCTATTCGACCATGGGAGGCAGTACAGCCAAGATCAGGGCTTCACACTGTCAGGGCTAGTCCACCATGGGAGGCAGTGCAGACAAGATCAGGGCTTCACACTGTCAGGGCCAGTCCACCATGGGAGGCAGTGCAGACAAGATCAGGGCTTCACACTGTACTTTGAGGCCGTCCTTTCTCTTGCAGGCCAAGGTGGCGCACAACCGGAGGCAGCAGCGTGAGACCGGGGGAGGCCGTCCTGACCTCAAAGAGCTCTCCGACCTCGACCAGCGTGTGGAGCGCATTATGGCAGGCCGGCTGATTGGCCCCGTCGCCAGTGGAGATGCTGACCCTGTTCTGGGCCCCAATGGTAAGGGCATCACCTTTTTGACCTCTCTCTTTCCACTTGCGCCTCAGAACAGCATCCTTTGCCACTGTCCGACCAATGCAGTGCATGGCAGCACTCATGCCTCCCTCGCTGCCGCCGTGTCCTCACTCTAAAGCAACTCTTGTGCCTCCCTGCTTTCAGATGGTGAATCGCCAGGTGAGGAGGCGGGCCCTCAAGCTGCCACTGTCAGTGATTCAGAATTCGAGGAGGAGGAAGAGGAAGCTGGCCCATCAGTGCCACCCTCAGCCGAGGCAGCCCATGGCGATGAAGAGGACACGTCTTCCCTGGAGGGGAGCCGGGGGGAAGGGTCGGAGGAGAGTGAAGCTCCGGGGCCCAGCGGCCTGCAGCAACGTGCGAGGGGTGGGCAAGCTCGGCGGACTTCTCCCCAGAGGGTGAGTGCGGCCTCCAGTCCTGCGACGGTGAGCGCAGAGGAGGTGCGGCTCCTAGAGGAAATGGCCGTCCAGGCGGAGCGCAGGCACACTGAGCTCATGGCTGCAGTGGCAAGGATGCCTGACTCCATAGAGTCTCTGTCAAGGAGTATGCAGGAATTCGGAGCAGCACAGGCCAGGAGTCTGCAACAATTCAGTGCAGCACAGGCCAGGAGTCTGCAGGACTTCGCGGCAGCACAGGCGGCTTCTAGCCAAGTGCTCAGTCGTGCCGTCCATTCACTGGCTGGCGTCATGCGGACACAGACCAGGGCCACACGGGCACTAACTGCTGCCACCCTCGCTGGTTCGGCCAGGCATCGCCAGGGCACTCGCCGCGCAGCAGCAGCCCAGCAGTCTGTTCTTCAGCAGTTTGCTGCGCATGCTGCAGTGCTGGCCCGTGCGAGTGCCAATGTCTCAGGCGACCAGGGAGTACCTGCGATCTGTCAGGTTGGCACCATTCCTGCAGCCGACACTGCCACTCCGCCATTGCAGCTGCCACCAGCCGCTGGACAGACTGCTGCAGCCCAAGCAGAGTTGGAGCAGTCAGCAGCCGGCCCCTCCAGGGCCAGAGCTGGTGCAGGCCGACCCCAAGGGCATCTGCCGTCTCGCCATCTGACCCTCAGCAGCCTTCCCCCAGCCTTGCTGCAGCCACTGGGGTCCCATTGAGGAGGAGCTGCAGGGTGGGCAGGGGCCACTCACAGATGCGAAAGGCATCACCCTCGCAGGGCAAAAAGTAGAAGGTCTGGCCAAATGCTTTGTGTTTGTTGAAAGGCCGAGACTGGTGTAGTTGTGTTTTTGTAAGGCTGAGACTGGTGTCTTTCTTTTTTTTGTAAGGCCGAGACTGGTGTCTTTCTTTTTTTTGTAAGGCCGAGACTGGTGTCTTTCTTTTTTTTGTAAGGCCGAGACTGTTCGTTTTGTGTTTTTGGAGGGGGCTTCTCTCCATTAGTTTGTAATGTGGGAAGGGCAGAGGTTTCCTAGTAATAAATGGTCTTAAATCGCACTGCCCATGCTTTATTTTGCAAGTCCTGGTTGCCCTGCTCGGCTGAGGGCTTGTGGAGCGGCTACATTCACCTGGTGACATTGGCACAAGCCATTCCCTGAGAGGGGGCCTAGAACCGACGTTCAATAAGCCGCCGACGAGCGGCCCTTGCACTTTCTGCCTCCCTCCTGTGCTGGTCCTCCTCCTCCTCCTCCTCCTCAGGTGGTCCTCCAATCTCTGGTGGCAGTGGCTGAGTCCTGCGGATAGCCAGGTTGTGCAGCATGCAGCACACGACAACGAAATGGGAGACTCGCTCCGGCGAATATTGTAGGGCTCCACCGGAACGATCCAGACAGTGGAACCGTTGCTTCAGGGCGCCGATTGTTTGCTCAATGATGTTCCTGGTTGCTTGATGGCTGTCATTGTATCCCTCTTCAGCAGGGGTGCTGGGCGCACGGAGCGGGGTCATCAGCCAGGTACACAAAGGATAGCCTTTGTCCCCGAGAAGCCATCCTCGTGGGTGAGGCTGGGCCTGGAACATGTCTGCCACAGAAGTCTGGCGCAGGATGAAGGCATCGTGGCTGCTGCCTGGAAAGCGGGCATTGACAGCTAGGATGAGCTGCCTGTGGTCACACACCAGCTGAACATTGAGCGAATGGTAGCCCTTCTGGTTGCGGTAATCCTCGGCATTCTCCAGAGGTGCCCGCAAAGCCACATGCGTGCAGTCAATGGCGCCCTGCACCATGGGGAAGCCCGCTAATGCTGCAAAGCCCATTGCACGCTGTTGCTGCTTGACAAGGGCCATGGAGAAGGAGATGAACTGACGTCTCCTTCTGAAAAGGGCATTGGTCACCTGGCGGATGCAGCAATGCACGGCGAACTGGGAGATGTTGGAAATGTCCCCAGTAGCGGATTGGAAGGAGCCGGTGGCATAGAAGTTGAGAGCCACCGTCACCTTCACTGCCACCGACAGAGACGTCCTGCTCCTCAGCTGTGGCTGCAGATCACCGCCAAGCAGGTGGCAGATCTCAGTGACCACCGCCCTTCGGAATCGCAGCCTCCGAACACACTGCTCGTTATACATGTTCAGATAGGAGAATTGCTGGCGGTATACCCTGGGTGGTTAAGGCCTCCTTTGCCGACGCCTGTTGCCCCCTCTCCGTCTGGCAATGACTGCCACTCTCTCACGGCGTCTGTGAGCCCTTTGAATGCAATGGAGAAGGCCAACGTTTGCACTCATTGCAGCCCCCAGTATATGTTTGCAAACAATGATATGACACTGAAGGTAAAGACAAGTGGAAAGCTGTGGCCTGAAGCCACAAGTACCTGTCCGAGTGTTGAGCCAAAGCAGAAAGCTCTCTACCTTTGTCTCTCTGCAAAGATCCGTCTCTCAAAAAGAAGGAGTGCAGGAGGAGAGCCCTTTAATTTGCGCCCCCCGCGCCCCGCATCGCCACTGAATTTCCGGTTTGGGGCGCACAAAGGGCGTTGCACGAGGAAATGACGTCAGGATCTTCACTCTCCTCCGACCCTTCCCCCCGGCTCCCCTCCAGGGAAGACGTGTCCCCTACATCGCCATGGGCTGGCGCGGCTAAGGGTGGCACTGATGGGCCGGCTTCCTCTTCCCCTCCTCGTCTTCCGAAGGGCTGACAGTGGCAGCTTGAGGGCCCGCCTCCTCACCTGGCGATTCACCATCTGAAAGCAGGAAGGCACAAGAGTAGCTTTAGAGTGAGGACAGGGCGGCAGCGAGGGAGGCATGAGTGGTGCCATTCACCGCATTGGTCGGACAGTGGCAAAGGATGCTGATCTGATGCGCAAGTGGAACGAGAGAGGTCCAAAAGGTGATGCCTTTACCATTGGTGCCCAGAACAGGGTCGGCATCTCCACTGGTGACGGGGCCAATCAGCCAGCCTCCCATAATGCGCTCCACACGCTGGTCGAGGTTGGAGAGCTCTTTGAGGTCAGGACGGCCTCCTCTTCCCCTCCTCGTCTTCCGAATCGCTGACAGTGGCAGCTTGAGGGCCCGCCTCCTCACCTGGCGATTCACCATCTGAAAGCAGGAAGGCACAAGAGTAGCTTTAGAGTGAGGACAGGGCGGCAGCGAGGGAGGCATGAGTGGTGCCATTCACCGCATTGGTCGGACAGTGGCAAAGGATGCTGATCTGATGCGCAAGTGGAACGAGAGAGGTCCAAAAGGTGATGCCCTTACCATTGGTGCCCAGAACAGGGTCGGCATCTCCACTGGCGACGGGGCCAATCAGCCAGCCTCCCATAATGCGCTCCACACGCTGGTCGAGGTTGGAGAGCTCTTTGAGGTCAGGACGGCCTCCGCCGGTCTCAGTTCGGTTGTGCCGGTTGTGCGCAACCTTGGCCTGCAAGAGAAAGGACGGCCTCTAAGTACAGTGTGCAGCCCTGATCTTGTCTGCAATGCCTCCCATGGTCGAATAGCTTGGACAGTGTGTAGCCCTGATCTTGTCTGCAATGCCTCCCATGGTCGAATAGCTTGGACAGTGTGTAACGTGCTGAATGTGCAATTGATTTTCATGACAGTCCCATAGCTGCTGGATGAGGGCTGGCCATTAGGGCTTTCAGGTCCCTTTGCCCATAATGTGAGGTGCACATGCAAGGGTGAGGAGGACACTGGAAAGGGTACTCACCCTGACAACCGGAGTGAGGTCGTTGAACTTCTTCCGGCATTGCACAGCAGTCCTGGAAACCACGCTGTTAGATGACGCCCTTTTGGACACCTCCCTCCAGGCTTTCCGGTAGGCGCTGGGCAGCGGCCTCTTGCTACCTTCTGGGAACAAAACATGGCGCCTGCGCTCCACTCTGCCAACCAGCACCCTCAGGTCTCCGTCGCTGAAGCACTGCGCTCTCTCCCGGGCCTTCTCCATAGTCCTGGGCGTTGTACAGGTGAAGCTGAAGTGGTCAGGCCTAGGTTGAGGGCTGCAGTGTGCAGGGCGTGGCAGGCAAACAAATCCACCCTCCCCCTTTAAGAGATGACCGGCGCCAGAGTGTCTGCCGTCAATCAAGAACTCACCGCAGCTGTGCTGCGCCCGGCCTTGGGGGTATCGCTCAGCACCGCCGGCTTAGCGACTATAGATAGTCGTGCATCGCCTGTTTTAGCGCAGCAGCAACCTCTTGGGGCGATGCAACTGAATATCGGCGAAGGGGGTGCGAGTTTATGCCGGGCGCAAACTTTAGCGGCCGCTCGACTTTACCGCCCCAAAAGTGGCTATACTGAATTTCTAGGACCCAGTCTCTCTCTCTCACACACACTCCCAGTCTCTCTCTCTCATACACTCCCAGACTCTCTCTCTCACACTCCCAATTTCTCTCTCACACTCCCAATCTCTCTCTCACACTCCCAACCTCTCTCTCTCTCACACTCCCAATCTCTCTCTCTCTCACACTCCCAATCTCTCTCTCTCTCACACTCCCAATCTCTCTCTCTCACACTCCGAATCGCTCTCACTCACACACTCCCAATCTCTCTCTCTCTCACACTCCCAATCTCTCTCTCACACTCCCAATCTCTCTCTCTCACACTCCCAATCTCTCTCTCACACTCCCAACCTCTCTCTCTCTCACACTCCCAATCTCTCTCTCTCTCACACTCCCAATCTCTCTCTCTCTCACACTCCCAATCTCTCTCTCTCACACTCCCAATCGCTCTCGCTCACACACTCCCAATCTCTCTCTCTCTCACACTCCCAATCTCTCTCTCTCTCACACTCCCAGTCTCTCTCTCTCACACACTCCCAGTCTCTCTCTCTCACACTCCCAGTCTCCCTCTCTCACACTCCCAATCTCCCTCTCTCTCACACTCCCAATCTCTCTCTCTCACACACTCCCAATCTCTCTCTCACACTCCCAATCTCTCTCTCTCAAACTCCCAATCTCTCTCTCTCACACTCCCAATCTCTCTCTCTCTCACACTCCCAATCTCTCTCTCTCTCACACTCCCAATCTCTCATTCTCTCTCACACTCCCAATCTCCCTCTCTCTCACACTCCCAATCTCTCTCTCTCACACACTCCCAATCTCTCTCTCTCACACTCCCAATCTCTCTCTCTCACATTCCCAATCTCTCTCTCTCTCACACTCCCAAACTCTCTCTCTCTCACTCCCAGTCTCTCTCTCTCTCACTCCCAGTCTCTCTCTCTCTCACTCCTAATCTCTCTCTCACACTCCCAATCTCTCTCTCTCACACTCCCAATCTCTCTCTCACTCCCAGTCTCTCTCTCTCTCACACTCCCAGTCTCTCTCTCTCTCTCACACTCCCAATCTCTCTCTCTCACACACTCCCAATCTCTCTCTCTCACACTCCCAATCTCTCTCTCTCACACTCCCAATCTCTCTCTCTCTCACACTCCCAAACTCTCTCTCTCTCACTCCCAGTCTCTCTCTCTCTCACTCCCAGTCTCTCTCTCTCTCACACTCCTAATCTCTCTCTCACACTCCCAATCTCTCTCTCTCACACTCCCAATCTCTCTCTCACTCACACTCCCAACCTCTCTCTCTCACACTCCCAATCTCTCTCTCTCACACACTACCAATCTCTCTCTCACACACACTCCCAATCTCTCTCTCTCTCACACTCCCAATCTCTCTCTCTCACACTCCCAACCTCTCTCTCTCTCACACTCCCAATCCCTCTCTCTCTCACACTCCCAATCTCTCTCTCTCTCACACTCCCAATCTCTCTCTCTCTCACACTTCCAATCTCTCTCTCTCAAACTCCCAATCTCTCTCTCTCACACTCCCAGTCTCTCTCTCTCTCACACTCCCAATCTCTCTCTCTCACACTCCCAATCTCTCTCTCTCACACTCCCAATCTCTCTCTCTCTCACACTCCCAATCTCTCTCTCTCTCACACTTCCAATCCAATTCCAATTCCAATTCCAATTAAAATGCTTTATTGGCATGAAAGTTTACAGAGAACCATATTGCCAAAGCTTACATAGCAAAAAGGTACAGTTTTCCAACATTCTGTAGGTGTCAATCGATTTGACATTTGTTGGGTACATACAATATTACTTTTAAACAATATTAATTTTAAACAGTCTTTGTACTTCATTTGGTACGTTCAATATTAATTTTAAACAGTCTTAATTTTAAACAGTCCTCAGGTTGTGACATGTTGTTACATATTTGGCCCCAAGGTATGGTCTGTCTCCTTCTCCTAGGACTAATCTCAATTTTGACAGATCATCCAATTCCTTGAAATCTGGGGTTGTTTGGCTTAGCTTGTTGAATAATATGTTTCTTGATGTGTTGAATTTTTCGCATTTTAGGAGGAAATGCATTTCTGTTTCAACCTCGCCAGCCAGACATTGATCGCATATTCTATTCTCTCTAGGCTGCCAGGATTTCTTGTATCTGCCTTTTTCAATTTCCAGTTGGTGGTCGCTTAGTCTGTACCTGGTGAGGGTCTGTCTCTGTTTTGTGTCTCTGATGGTCGTGAGGTAGTCTGCCAGTTTATATTCTCTTTTTAGGGCCCGGTAACATTCTAATCTGCTTTGGCTTTCGGTTATTTTGTTCCAATGTTCCAGGTAGGTTTCTTTGCATTGTTTAATGATTTGGTTCACTCGGATTGGTGTTTGGACGGCTGTGTTGGTCTGGGGCTGGTCAGGGTCCGGCTGAGTACTTAGTTTCAGTAGCAGCTGACTCAGGGGACTCTTTTCTGGGTTTAGCTCTTGGGTCTGAAAGGCTTTGAAATGAAGGGTGTCTGGGGAGCTAGATTTGAGGTGATTTAGGAAGTTTAGTGCTCGTTTTTGGATGTTTATTATCAGTGGGTATCTGCCTAGTTCGGCACTGCATGCATTTGTTGGCGTTTTTCTTTGGGTGCGAAGGATGCTTCGGCAGAATTCTGCATGTAGGGCTTCTAGTGTGTGTTTTTCCCATTTAGTGTAGCTTTGGTGATTTAGCGGGCCCCATACCTCACTACCGTACAGTGCAATGGGCAGGATTATGCTGTCAAATATTTTGAGCCAGATTTTGATTGGAATTTGGATGTTGTAGAATTTTCTTTTTATTGCATATAGGGCTCTTCGGGCTTTTTCTTTTAGTGCATTCACTGCTATGCTGAAGCTCCCTGATGCTGTAATAGTTAGACCAAGGTAGGTGTAGCTCATAGTGTGTCCTATAGTGGTATCACTGAGGGTAAACTGGTATTTGTTTTCCTGACATCTGGGCCTTTTTTGAAAAATCATGATGTTGGTTTTCTTTAGATTTACTGTTAGAGCCCAATTTTGGCAGTATTTGTCGAGTAGGTCTAGTTGTTGCTGTAATCCCTGTTCTGTGGGAGACAGCAGAACCAGGTCGTCCGCATAGAACAGGGATTTCACTTCTCCATCCAGGAGACGGAGACCTGGTGACTCGCTTTGCTCCAGCATGTCTGCTAATTCATTTATGTATATGTTGAACAGGGTCGGGCTCAAATTGCAGCCCTGCCGGAAGCCTCTTCTCTGGGTGAAGAAATCGGTGCGTTTGTCTCCAATTTTGACCCCGCATTTGTTTTTCAGATACATTGATTTAATAAGGTCATAGACTTTGCCCCCTATTCCACATTGAAGAAGTTTATAATAGAGCCCTTCGTGCCATATAGAGTCAAAGGCTTTCTTGAAGTCGATGAAACAGGCGAATATTTTCCCATTTTTTGTTTGGTGTATATGTTTTTCAATGAGGGTGTGAAGGGTATAGATATGGTCGGCGGTGCGGTGTTTTGGAAGAAAGTCTATTTGGTTTTTTCTGAGGATATTATGTTTGTTAAGAAAATCAAGTAATCTACTATTTAGAATACTGCAGAATAACTTCCCTAGACAACTGTTGACACAGATGCCGCGGTAGTTATTTGGGTCTGATTTGTTTCCGCTTTTATATATGGGGGAGATTAGTCCTTGGCACCAGATATCGGGAAAACAGCCTGAACGTAATATGATGTTGAATAATTTGAGTACCGCACCCTGCATCTCCATATTGCTGAACTTGAGCATTTCATTTTTGATGTTGTCTGGGCCACAGGCTTTCTTTAGGTGGAGAGATTTTGTTTTTGTGGCCATTTCTTTCCATGTGATTGGGGAGTCTAGAGGGTTTTGGTTGTCTTTGATTGTTGCTTCTAATGTGTGGAGTTTTTCTGTGACCTGATGTTGACTTGGGTTTGTTTCGTTTATTGGGATGTCTTTGTAGAGGTTTTCAAAATGTGTTCTCCAGATGTCGCCATCTTGGATTGGTAATGCTTGCAATTGTGTTGTACTCAGGTTATTCCACATTTCCCAGAATTGTTTTGGGTTGGTGGAGTTTTCAATTTCTTCTAGTATTTTGTGGGTATAGTTTTGTGTTTTGTTCTCTCTCAAACTCCCAATCTCTCTCTCTCACACTCCCAATCTCTCTCTCTCTCACACTCCCAATCTCTCTCTCTCACACTCCCAATCTCTCTCTCTCACACTCCCAATCTCTATCTCTCTCACACACCCAGTCTCTCTCTCTCTCTCACTCCCAGTATTTCTCTCCCTCACACTCCCAGTCTCTCTCTCTCTCACACTCACAATCTCTCTCTCTCTCACACTCCCAATCTCTCTCTCTCTCACTCCCAGTCTCTCTCTCTCTCACTCCCAGTCTCTCTCTCTCTCACACTCCCAATCTCTCTCTCACACTCCCAATCTCTCTCTCTCACACTCCCAGTCTCTCTCTCTCTCACACTCCCAATGTCTCGCTCTCTCACTCTCACAATCTCTCTCTCTCTCTCACTCCCAGTCTCTCTCTCTCACACTCCCAGTCTCTCTCTCCCTCACACTCCCAAACTCTCTCTCTCACACTCCCAATCTCTCTCTCTCTCACACTCCCAATCTCTCTCTCACACACCCAGTCTCTCTCTCTCACACACACTCCCAGTCTCTTTCTCGCACACACTCCCAGTCTCTGCTCTCACACTCCCAATCTCTATCTCTCACACTGCCAACCTCTCTCTCTCTCACACGCCCAATCTCTCTCTCACACTCCCAATCTCTCTCTCTCTCACACTCCCAATCTCTCTCTCTCACACTCCCAGTCTCTCTCTCTCACACTCCCAATCTCTCTCTCTCTCACACTCCCAATCTCTCTCTCACACTCCCAACCTCCCTCTCTCTCACACTCCCAATCTCTCTCTCTCTCACACTCCCAATCTCTCTCTCTCTCACACTCCCAATCTCTCTCTCTCACACTCCCAATCGCTCTCTCTCTCACACTCCCAATCTCTCTCTCTCTCTCACACTCCCAATCTCTCTCTCTCTCACACTCCCAGTCTCTCTCTCTCTCACACTCCCAGTCTCTCTCTCTCACACTCCCAATCTCTCTCTCTCTCACACTCCCAATCTCTCTCTCTCTCACACTCCCAATCTCTCTCTCTCTCACTCCCAATCTCTCTCTCTCTCACACTCCCAATCTCTCTCTCTCACTCCCAATCTCTCTCTCCCTCACACTCCCAATCTCTCTCTCTCTCACACTCCCAATCTCTCTCTCTCTCACACTCCCAATCTCTCTCTCTCACACTCCAAATCTCTGTCTCTCTCACTCCCAATCTCTCTCTCTCATACTCCCAATCTCTCTCTCTCACACTCCCAATCTCTATCTCTCTCACACACCCAGTCTCTCTCTCTCTCTCACTCCCACTCTTTCTCTCTCTCACACTCCCAGTCTCTCTCTCTCTCACACTCCCAATCTCTCTCTCACACTCCCAATCTCTCTCTCTCTCACTCCCAGTCTCTCTCTCTCTCACTCCCAGTCTCTCTCTCTCTCACACTCCCAATCTCTCTCTCACACTCCCAATTTCTCTCTCTCTCACACTCCCAATCTCTCTCTCTCTCACTCCCAGTCTCTCTCTCTCTCACTCCCAGTCTCTCTCTCTCTCACACTCCGAATCTCTCTCTCACACTCCCAATTTCTCTCTCTCACACTCCCAGTCTCTCTCTCTCTCACACTCCCAATGTCTCTCTCTCTCACTCTCACAATCTCTCTCTCTCTCTCACTCCCAGTCTGTCTCTCACACTCCCAGCCTCTCTCTCACACTCCCAAACTCTCTCTCTCACACTCCCAATCTCTCTCTCTCTCACACTCCCAATCTCTCTCTCACACTCCCAGTCTCTCTCTCTCACACACTCCCAGTCTCTCTCTCACACACTCCCAGTCTCTCTCTCTCACACACTCCCAGTCTCTCTCTCTCACACTCCCAATCTCTCTCTCTCACACTGCCAACCTCTCTCTCTCTCACACTCCCAATCTCTCTCTCTCTCACACTCTGTGGTAAACCGCTGTTTGTATTCCACTGTGTACATGCCTGGACATGCCTCGGCTGACTCCTCCCACAAGTCCTCGTATAAAGGTGACTGCTCCCCAGCCCCCTTTGCATTCTGGACCGGTCAACCACTCGAGGCAGACCTTCATTCTTTTGTTAATAAAAGCCTTTAGTTACTCTCTTAACTCTCAGTCTTTTATGAGTAATTGATAGCGCATCACACTCCCAATCTCTCTCTCTCACACTCCCAATCTCTCTCTCTCACACACCCAATCTCTCTCTCTCTCACACTCCCAATCTCTCTCTCTCACACTCCCAATCTCTCTCTCTCTCACACTCCCAGTCTCTCTCTCTCACACACTCCCAGTCTCTCTCTCTCACACTCCCAGTCTCTCTCTCTCACACTCCCAATCTCTCTCTCACTCACACCCAATCTCTCTCTCTCTCACACTCCCAATCTCTCTCTCTCTCACACTCCCAATCTCTCTCTCTCTCACACTCCCAATCTCTCTCTCTCTCACACTCCCAATCTCTCTCTCTCTCACTCCCAATATCTCTCTCTCTCACACTCCCAATCTCTCTCTCTCTCACACTCCCAATCTCTCTCTCTCACACTCCCAATCTCTCTCTCTCTCACACTCCCAATCTCTCTCTCTCTCACTCCCAATCTCTCTCTCCCTCACACTCCCAATCTCTCTCTCTCTCACACTCCCAATCTCTCTCTCTCACACTCCAAATCTCTCTCTCTCTCACTCCCAATCTCTCTCTCTCACACTCCCAATCTCTCTCTCTCTGACACTCCCAATCTCTCTCTCTCTCACACTCCCAATCCCTCTCTCTCTCACTCCCAATCTCTCTCTCTCTCACACTCCCAATCTCTCTCTCACTCCCAGTCTCTCTCTCTCACACTCCCAGTCTCTCTCTCTCTCACACTCCCAATCTCTCTCTCTCTCACACTCCCAATCTCTCTCTCTCACACTCCCAATCGCTCTCTCTCTCACACTCCCAATCTCTCTCTCACTCCCAATCTCTCTCTCTCACACTCCCAATCGCTCTCGCTCACACACTCCCAATCTCTCTCTCTCTCACACTCCCAATCTCTCTCTCTCTCACACTCCCAGTCTCTCTCTCTCACACACTCCCAGTCTCTCTCTCTCACACTCCCAGTCTCCCTCTCTCACACTCCCAATCTCCCTCTCTCTCACACTCCCAATCTCTCTCTCTCACACACTCCCAATCTCTCTCTCACACTCCCAATCTCTCTCTCTCAAACTCCCAATCTCTCTCTCTCACACTCCCAATCTCTCTCTCTCTCACACTCCCAATCTCTCTCTCTCTCACACTCCCAATCTCTCATTCTCTCTCACACTCCCAATCTCCCTCTCTCTCACACTCCCAATCTCTCTCTCTCACACACTCCCAATCTCTCTCTCTCACACTCCCAATCTCTCTCTCTCACATTCCCAATCTCTCTCTCTCTCACACTCCCAAACTCTCTCTCTCTCACTCCCAGTCTCTCTCTCTCTCACTCCCAGTCTCTCTCTCTCTCACTCCTAATCTCTCTCTCACACTCCCAATCTCTCTCTCTCACACTCCCAATCTCTCTCTCACTCCCAGTCTCTCTCTCTCTCACACTCCCAGTCTCTCTCTCTCTCTCACACTCCCAATCTCTCTCTCTCACACACTCCCAATCTCTCTCTCTCACACTCCCAATCTCTCTCACACTCCCAATCTCTCTCTCTCTCACACTCCCAAACTCTCTCTCTCTCACTCCCAGTCTCTCTCTCTCTCACTCCCAGTCTCTCTCTCTCTCACACTCCTAATCTCTCTCTCACACTCCCAATCTCTCTCTCTCACACTCCCAATCTCTCTCTCACTCACACTCCCAACCTCTCTCTCTCACACTCCCAATCTCTCTCTCTCACACACTACCAATCTCTCTCTCACACACACTCCCAATCTCTCTCTCTCTCACACTCCCAATCTCTCTCTCTCACACTCCCAACCTCTCTCTCTCTCACACTCCCAATCCCTCTCTCTCTCACACTCCCAATCTCTCTCTCTCTCACACTCCCAATCTCTCTCTCTCTCACACTTCCAATCTCTCTCTCTCAAACTCCCAATCTCTCTCTCTCACACTCCCAGTCTCTCTCTCTCTCACACTCCCAATCTCTCTCTCTCACACTCCCAATCTCTCTCTCTCACACTCCCAATCTCTCTCTCTCTCACACTCCCAATCTCTCTCTCTCTCACACTTCCAATCTCTCTCTCTCAAACTCCCAATCTCTCTCTCTCACACTCCCAATCTCTCTCTCTCTCACACTCCCAATCTCTCTCTCTCACACTCCCAATCTCTCTCTCTCACACTCCCAATCTCTATCTCTCTCACACACCCAGTCTCTCTCTCTCTCTCACTCCCAGTATTTCTCTCCCTCACATTCCCAGTCTCTCTCTCTCTCACACTCACAATCTCTCTCTCTCTCACACTCCCAATCTCTCTCTCTCTCACTCCCAGTCTCTCTCTCTCTCACTCCCAGTCTCTCTCTCTCTCACACTCCCAATCTCTCTCTCACACTCCCAATCTCTCTCTCTCACACTCCCAGTCTCTCTCTCTCTCACACTCCCAATGTCTCGCTCTCTCACTCTCACAATCTCTCTCTCTCTCTCACTCCCAGTCTCTCTCTCTCACACTCCCAGTCTCTCTCTCCCTCACACTCCCAAACTCTCTCTCTCACACTCCCAATCTCTCTCTCTCTCACACTCCCAATCTCTCTCTCACACACCCAGTCTCTCTCTCTCACACACACTCCCAGTCTCTTTCTCGCACACACTCCCAGTCTCTGCTCTCACACTCCCAATCTCTATCTCTCACACTGCCAACCTCTCTCTCTCTCACACGCCCAATCTCTCTCTCTCACACTCCCAATCTCTCTCTCTCTCACACTCCCAATCTCTCTCTCTCACACTCCCAGTCTCTCTCTCTCACACTCCCAATCTCTCTCTCTCTCACACTCCCAATCTCTCTCTCACACTCCCAACCTCCCTCTCTCTCACACTCCCAATCTCTCTCTCTCTCACACTCCCAATCTCTCTCTCTCTCACACTCCCAATCTCTCTCTCTCACACTCCCAATCGCTCTCTCTCTCACACTCCCAATCTTTCTCTCTCACACACTACCAATCTCTCTCTCACACACACTCCCAATCTCTCTCTCTCTCACACTCCCAATCTCTCTCTCTCACACTCCCAACCTCTCTCTCTCTCACACTCCCAATCCCTCTCTCTCTCACACTCCCAATCTCTCTCTCTCACACTCCCAATCTCTCTCTCTCTCACACTTCCAATCTCTCTCTCTCAAACTCCCAATCTCTCTCTCTCACACTCCCAGTCTCTCTCTCTCTCGCACTCCCAATCTCTCTCTCTCACACTCCCAATCTCTCTCTCTCACACTCCCAATCTCTCTCTCTCTCACACTCCCAATCTCTCTCTCTCTCACACTTCCAATCTCTCTCTCTCAAACTCCCAATCTCTCTCTCTCACACTCCCAATCTCTCTCTCTCTCACACTCCCAATCTCTCTCTCTCACACTCCCAATCTCTCTCTCTCACACTCCCAATCTCTATCTCTCTCACACACCCAGTCTCTCTCTCTCTCTCACTCCCAGTATTTCTCTCCCTCACACTCCCAGTCTCTCTCTCTCTCACACTCACAATCTCTCTCTCTCTCACACTCCCAATCTCTCTCTCTCTCACTCCCAGTCTCTCTCTCTCTCACTCCCAGTCTCTCTCTCTCTCACACTCCCAATCTCTCTCTCACACTCCCAATCTCTCTCTCTCACACTCCCAGTCTCTCTCTCTCTCACACTCCCAATGTCTCGCTCTCTCACTCTCACAATCTCTCTCTCTCTCTCACTCCCAGTCTCTCTCTCTCACACTCCCAGTCTCTCTCTCCCTCACACTCCCAAACTCTCTCTCTCACACTCCCAATCTCTCTCTCTCTCACACTCCCAATCTCTCTCTCACACACCCAGTCTCTCTCTCTCACACACACTCCCAGTCTCTTTCTCGCACACACTCCCAGTCTCTGCTCTCACACTCCCAATCTCTATCTCTCACACTGCCAACCTCTCTCTCTCTCACACGCCCAATCTCTCTCTCTCACACTCCCAATCTCTCTCTCTCTCACACTCCCAATCTCTCTCTCTCACACTCCCAGTCTCTCTCTCTCACACTCCCAATCTCTCTCTCTCTCACACTCCCAATCTCTCTCTCACACTCCCAACCTCCCTCTCTCTCACACTCCCAATCTCTCTCTCTCTCACACTCCCAATCTCTCTCTCTCTCACACTCCCAATCTCTCTCTCTCACACTCCCAATCGCTCTCTCTCTCACACTCCCAATCTCTCTCTCTCTCTCACACTCCCAATCTCTCTCTCTCTCACACTCCCAGTCTCTCTCTCTCTCACACTCCCAGTCTCTCTCTCTCACACTCCCAATCTCTCTCTCTCTCACACTCCCAAACTCTCTCTCTCTCACTCCCAGTCTCTCTCTCTCTCACTCCCAGTCTCTCTCTCTCTCACTCCTAATCTCTCTCTCACACTCCCAATCTCTCTCTCTCACACTCCCAATCTCTCTCTCACTCCCAGTCTCTCTCTCTCTCACACTCCCAGTCTCTCTCTCTCTCTCACACTCCCAATCTCTCTCTCTCACACACTCCCAATCTCTCTCTCTCACACTCCCAATCTCTCTCACACTCCCAATCTCTCTCTCTCTCACACTCCCAAACTCTCTCTCTCTCACTCCCAGTCTCTCTCTCTCTCACTCCCAGTCTCTCTCTCTCTCACACTCCTAATCTCTCTCTCACACTCCCAATCTCTCTCTCTCACACTCCCAATCTCTCTATCACTCACACTCCCAACCTCTCTCTCTCACACTCCCAATCTCTCTCTCTCACACACTACCAATCTCTCTCTCACACACACTCCCAATCTCTCTCTCTCTCACACTCCCAATCTCTCTCTCTCACACTCCCAACCTCTCTCTCTCTCACACTCCCAATCCCTCTCTCTCTCACACTCCCAATCTCTCTCTCTCTCACACTCCCAATCTCTCTCTCTCTCACACTTCCAATCTCTCTCTCTCAAACTCCCAATCTCTCTCTCTCACACTCCCAGTCTCTCTCTCTCTCACACTCCCAATCTCTCTCTCTCACACTCCCAATCTCTCTCTCTCACACTCCCAATCTCTCTCACTCTCACACTCCCAATCTCTCTCTCTCTCACACTTCCAATCTCTCTCTCTCAAACTCCAATCTCTCTCCTCACACTCCCAATCTCTCTCTCTCATCTCACTCCACTCCCAATCTCTCTCTCTCACACTCCCAATCTCTCTCTCTCACACTCCCAATCTCTATCTCTCTCACACACCAGTCTCACTCTCTCTCTCTCTCCCAGTATTCTCTCTCCTCACTCTCTCTCACACTCACATCTCTCTCTCTCTCACACACTCCAATCTCTCTCTCTCTCACTCCCAATCTCTCTCTCTCTCACTCACTCCAGTCTCTCTCTCTCTCACACTCCCAATCTCTCTCTCACACTCCAATCTCTCTCTCACACTCCATCTCTCTCTCACTCTCTCTCATCTCACAATCTCCATCTCTCTCTCTCACTCTCACAATCTCTCTCTCTCTCTCACTCCAGTCTCTCTCTCTCACACTCCAGTCTCTCTCTCCTCACACTCCCAAACTCTCTCTCTCACACTCCCAATCTCTCTCTCTCTCTCACACTCCCAATCTCTCTCTCACACACCCAGTCTCTCTCTCTCACACACACTCCCAGTCTCTTTCTCGCACACACTCCCAGTCTCTGCTCTCACACTCCCAATCTCTATCTCTCACACTGCCAACCTCTCTCTCTCTCACACGCCCAATCTCTCTCTCTCACACTCCCAATCTCTCTCTCTCACACTCCCAATCTCTCTCTCTCACACTCCCAGTCTCTCTCTCTCACACTCCCAATCTCTCTCTCTCTCACACTCCCAATCTCTCTCTCACACTCCCAACCTCCCTCTCTCTCACACTCCCAATCTCTCTCTCTCTCACACTCCCAATCTCTCTCTCTCTCACACTCCCAATCTCTCTCTCTCACACTCCCAATCGCTCTCTCTCTCACACTCCCAATCTTTCTCTCTCACACACTACCAATCTCTCTCTCACACACACTCCCAATCTCTCTCTCTCTCACACTTCCCAATCTCTCTCTCTCACACTCCCAACCTCTCTCTCTCTCACACTCCCAATCCCTCTCTCTCTCACACTCCCAATCTCTCTCTCTCACACTCCCAATCTCTCTCTCTCTCACACTTCCAATCTCTCTCTCTCAAACTCCCAATCTCTCTCTCTCACACTCCCAGTCTCTCTCTCTCTCGCACTCCCAATCTCTCTCTCTCACACTCCCAATCTCTCTCTCTCACACTCCCAATCTCTCTCTCTCTCACACTCCCAATCTCTCTCTCTCTCACACTTCCAATCTCTCTCTCTCAAACTCCCAATCTCTCTCTCTCACACTCCCAATCTCTCTCTCTCACACACTCCAATCTCTCTCTCTCACACTCCCAATCTCTCTCTCTCACACTCCCAATCTCTATCTCTCTCACACACCCAGTCTCTCTCTCTCTCTCTCACTCCCAGTATTTCTCTCCCTCACACTCCCAGTCTCTCTCTCTCTCACACTCACAATCTCTCTCTCTCTCACACTCCCAATCTCTCTCTCTCTCACTCCAGTCTCTCTCTCTCTCTCTCACTCCAGTCTCTCTCTCTCTCACACTCCCAATCTCTCTCTCCACACTCCCAATCTCTCTCTCTCACACTCCCAGTCTCTCTCTCTCTCACACTCCCAATGTCTCGCTCTCTCACTCTCACAATCTCTCTCTCTCTCTCACTCCCAGTCTCTCTCTCTCACACTCCCAGTCTCTCTCTCCCTCACACTCCCAAACTCTCTCTCTCACACTCCCAATCTCTCTCTCTCTCACACTCCCAATCTCTCTCTCACACACCCAGTCTCTCTCTCTCACACACACTCCCAGTCTCTTTCTCGCACACACTCCCAGTCTCTGCTCTCACACTCCCAATCTCTATCTCTCACACTGCCAACCTCTCTCTCTCTCACACGCCCAATCTCTCTCTCTCACACTCCCAATCTCTCTCTCTCTCTCACACTCCCAATCTCTCTCTCTCACACTCCCAGTCTCTCTCTCTCACACTCCCAATCTCTCTCTCTCTCACACTCCCAATCTCTCTCTCACACTCCCAACCTCCCTCTCTCTCACACTCCCAATCTCTCTCTCTCTCACACTCCCAATCTCTCTCTCTCTCACACTCCCAATCTCTCTCTCTCACACTCCCAATCGCTCTCTCTCTCACACTCCCAATCTCTCTCTCTCTCTCACACTCCCAGTCTCTCTCTCTCTCACACTCCCAGTCTCTCTCTCTCATCACTCCCAGTCTCTCTCTCTCTCACACTCCCAATCTCTCTCTCTCTCA
>NC_140988.1:78994668-79298477 GCF_052327205.1 Somniosus microcephalus | reverse complement strand
TTCTCTCATGTTTGGGAGGAACAGGTGACTTGGGAGACATGGTTCCTGTAGTGTATGTACTTTGCAGAAGGAACTATATTCTGCAGCCCCTGTATACTGCAGTACCAGTAGTGACCACCCCTGTATATAAGCCTGTGTAGTAACATTTGCATAGTAGTTCCAGGTTGCCTCCATTCAGTAAAGACCTGTATAACCAACTCCTGCAGTCCGCTGTCTCAATTATACACGGACATAATACTGGCGACGAGCAGATACGAACTTACCTACAGTCTGCACACCTCATGGGGATCCATCCCTGAAGCGAAGTTATCAGAGGTCGAGGCCAGAAGGAAGAAAGAAACAGAAGAAACGGGCGTCGACCGTGGGCATCTGCCTCTGAGTCAGCGGAGTGAAGAATTGCAGGAGAGGCTGTCGAGAGCGGGGCTTGGTTATCCTGTCGATGGTGCTTCAGCTAATCGGGCTGGTGGCAGGTAGTACACTGATCCTTCCTGGGCTGCGGCGGTCTAGAGCTCGAGCGGGTGGCTTTGCAACGGGGCCGAGCAGCGTTGTTGGGAAGAGAGAGAGAGAGAGAGAGAGTGGAGCACACAGGGCGCGGCCGGTGCTACGAAGCCGGGCAGCGCATACAGCCCCGAGAAGAGGGAGGCAAGAGTCCGCAGGTTGTTCCGACAACGGGGAAATAATAAAAATTAAACGCGCAGAAAGCCGCGAGGAGCTGCAGTTTGCCACGGGAGCCGCGGAGAGTGGCGTAGCAGCAGCACGGGGGGAAGTGCGCGAAGACCATAGGGCGTCGCCATCAAGGCATAAAACGGCAGCAACAGCGGAGAAGACAGAAAGCGCGGGAGGCGCCATCTAATCCAGTGGGGAAGAAGGCAAAGCGCGGGAGGTGCCATTTTGTTAAATCGGGGAGAAGGCAAAGCGCGGGAGGCGCCATCTTAGATTTCCAAGATGTCGAAGACTGGCAATATCACTGCCTTCGATAATGCAATAGAAGACTGGACCACGTATGTGGAAGAGTCGAGGTATATTGCGAGGCAAACGAAGTAGCCGATGAGAAAAAGGCATCGGTACTGCTAAACTTAATGGGCGCAAGAACGTACGGCCTATTGCAGGACCTGATTACTCCAGCCAAACCAAAGGCGAAGAGTTTTAACGAAATTGTTTGCTATCCTACAGGAACACCTAAATCCTACACCGCTGCTGATAGCAGAAAGATTTAAATTCTACAGGAGAAATCAGCATAAAGATGAGAGCAATGCTGATTACCTTACGGAACTACGCAAGCTATCAAAGCACTGCAGTTCGGAGCAGGACTGGCAGATACCTTATGGGACAAAATTTGTCTGTGGACTCCTGAGTGAAGGAACCCAGAAGAGGTTACTCTCAGAGAAAGAGCGACGCTAGATAAGGCTTTCAGCGTGGCAGTATCGTACGAAGCAGCAGCAAGGGGAGCTGCGGAAATACAGCAAAAGCCACAGGATACGGCACCCACGAAATGACACGGGAATTGCAAAATGTTATCGCTGCGGCAGAACAAACCATGGACCAGAAGGACTGCTGGTCCAAGGACAAAATATGCAGGCAATGCGGAAAGATGGGACACATTGCACGAGTTTGCAGGTCTGGGAAGAAGACCAACGACAATGAAAAGGCTACTAAGAAACCGTACAGGAAAGTACAAAAGATGACGGACAGTAGTTCCGAAGACCAGATGAGCGATAGTGAATCCGGGAACAAGAGACTAAGCTGTCTCAAACTTCACAACGTAATCGCAAAAGAGCATCACCGAACCATTTGGGTCCACCCTCACGATAGCAGGGTCCCAAGTCAAATGAAATTGGATACAGGATCAGCTCTAACCGTCATGAATCGACGAGACTGACGAGCGGCTATTCTCACACCCTTGAAAGAGACATCCATTGTCTTGAAGACGTATATGTTAGATCCGTGTGTTAATGGAGACACGGAATGCAGGAGTTGATTTAACAAGTGTTTACTGAACAAAGTCTGGAGGTGAACTAACTACACAAGACGCTACACAGGCTTATATACCCGAGTGGTCACTACTGGTACTACAGTATACAGGGGCTTCAAAAACATAGTTCCTCTTAAAGGTACATACACTAAAATTCCTCCCCTTTTAGATAAATAGTACATAACATTTTAAGTAATCATTAAATAACATTTTTACAAGAACAATAATATACACATTTGCTGAAGTTAATCAATTACAAATTCAGTCTCTCTGGAGGCTTCCTGACTCGGTCCGGATAACGCCTCGGTGGTGTAGTAGGTTCTTCTGGCAAGGTCGATTCGGCTTCAATGCCCGTGTCGGGTTCATCTGGTTCCAGTATCACCGGATCGGAGGTAGATACTATGGGTATCTCTGCTTCATCACTAGGCGTATAGAGTTGTGGTGTAGGTTGTCCTTTTTCGGATGACTCTATGATCTGGTCAGCATGGTGCCTTATTATGCTTTCTCCAATGTCCACGGTATACATCAGCGGTCCTAGTCGTGTGCAAATAGTTCCAGGCTGCCATTTCTCGGTACGGTAGTCCCAGGCCAAAACTGGTTGACCTATCTGGAAGGTTCTAGTTGGCCTTTCATTCATGCTTTGAAATTGCCGGTTCTCTACGTCACTCTGACGTTTGGCTTGACCAAATCCAGCCGGCATCTTAGGCTTCTATTGAAAAACATCATGGCGGGGGTTTGGTTTGTAACCACATGTGTTGCATTCCTGTATGCAAACAAGAAGTTATCTACCTTATGTTGTAGATTTATGTCTTCATTACCCATGGCCTTTATGGCCTTCTTGAAGGTCTGGACAAACCTTTCAGCCAATCCATTAGTGGCGGGATGGTATGGGGCAGACGTGTAGTGCTTAACCCCATTGTTTTTTAAGAACTTCCTGAATTCTTCGGATACAAATTGCGGTCCATTATCAGAACAGATCTGTTTAGGCAGCCCATTCCTGGCGAATATGGTCCTTAATACTGTGATGGTTTTTTCCGTGGTGGTGGAGGACATCTTTATTACCTCCGGCCACTTGGAGTGTGCATCCACCGCGATTAAGAACATTGAGTCCATAAATGGACCAGCAAAGTCGATATGTACCCTTTGCCATGGAGATGAGGGTCACTCCCATGGATGTAGAGGGGCTTGTGGTGGGGCGTTTTGGACCTTCTGGCATCCTAGACAGCTCTTGGTCATTTCTTTGATGTCTCCATCGATACCTGGCCACCACACAAACGCTCTGGCTAAGTTCTTCATTTTCACTCCACCCAGATGCCCCTCGTGAAGCTCCTTTAGCACTCTATCCTTGAGTTTGGGTGGAATCACCACTCTGGATCCACACATCAAGGTTCCTCGGCACACTGACAGCTGTTCTCTTCTTTGCAAGAATGCTGGCAACAGTGGTTCGCCATGTGCTGGCCATCCCTTCACCGTTAAATCGTAGACTCGTGAGAGAGTCGGGTCATTTCGCGTTTCCTTTTCAATGGTAGAATTTGTCACCGGTAGACATTCCACTATGGTCGAGTGGAACATCTCCACTGGGTCCACTGTAGGCGCCTCTTCCACCATTGGCAACGGTAGGCGCGATAACCCGTCAGCATTCCCATGCTGTTTTGTTCCTTTGTATTCTATGTCCTATTGGTGTGCCCCTAGGAAAAGGGACCACCTCTGTAGCCTTTGCGCTGTCATAATGGGAACGCCCTTTTTAGGGTTGAATATGGAGACGAGGGGTTGATGGTCAGTCAACAAGGTAAATTTTCATCCGTGTAGGTAATGGTTGAATTTCTTCACCCCCCACACCAGGCTGAGTGCCTCCCTGTCGATCTGGGCATAGTTACGCTCAGCTGAGTTCAATGAGCGTGACGCAAAAGCTATCGGCTGCTCCGAGCCATCAGGGAATCTATGCGATAATACCGCTCCCACGCCATAAGGGGATGCATCGCACGCCAGTCTGATTGGCAGTGATGGGTTGTAATGAGCCAACACTTCCCTGGATGTGATCAAGCCTTTGCATTTATGGAAGGCACGTTTACAGTCTTCGCTCCATTTCCAAACTACTCCCGTTTGTAGCAGTGCGTTAAGAGGGTGCAGAACCGTCGACAAGTTTGGTTAAAATTTATGATAGTAATTTACTAATCCCAGGAACGACCTTAATTGTGAGACATTTTCAGGCGCTGGGGCCTTTACGACCGCTTCAATTTTTTCAGGTGACTTATGCAACCCTTCTTCGTTAATGACATGGCCACAATATGATACTTGTTTCTGGAAAAATTCGCACTTGGGGCGATTTGCTCGTAGGCCCCGTTCTCTCAGCCTCGTGAGCACCTGCTCCAAGTTGGCAAGGTGCTCGTTGTTGTTTTCTTCTGTTACAAGGATGTCGTCTAGGTAGCATTGAGTCCCCGGAATCCCTTGCAGGACTTGCTCCATAGCTCTTTGCCAGATAGCCGGAGCTGATGCCACTCCGAAAACCAGTCGATTGTACTGGTACAGGCCTTTGTGTGTGTTTATCATGAGATACTTTTTAGAGGCCTCCTCAACCTCCATCTGTAGATATGCCTGTGCTAAGTCAATTTTGGTGAAACGTTTCCCTCCGGATAGTGAGGCGAAAATATCTTCTATCCTCGGAAGAGGATACTGTACCGTGTGAAGAACCGGGTTTACAGTCACCTTGAAGTCCCCACAGATGCGAACTTTTCTCTGTTCTTCAGATTTATCATTATTCAACGTTTTCTTCATGACCGGGACGATGGGTGTTGCCCACTCGCTCCAATCTACCTTGGATAACACGCCTGCTTTTTCCAAATTCTCCAGCTCTGCCTCGACGGCTGGACGAATTGCGTATGGCACCGGCCTTGCCTTAAAAAACTTGGGAATTGCCGCATCTTCCACTTTTATTGAGGCGGTGGCGCCTTTCAGGGTTCCTAGTTCCTGTTGAAACACTTCTTTGGCATTAGCCAAGATTTCTTTTAATCGTCCAGGTATGACATCATCATCGTTTTTTTTCTTACTGATCACCGTCAGTGCCTGAATGGTGTGCCAGTCTAAACGTATCTTTCTGATCCATTCACGTCCCAACAACGGTGGACCACCATCTTGCAGAATGTATAAATACAACTTCTGTATTTCCTTGCCGTTGTATACAACAGGCACCCTTATTTTCCCTCTGGGGTATACTTTCTGCCCCGTATATGTCTTCAAGATAATGGATGTGTCTTTCAAAGGTATATGCGGAAATAGCCGCTCGTAATCCCGTCGACTCATGACGGTCCGAGCTGATCCTGTATCTAGCTCCATTTTGACTGGGGACCCCGCTATCGTGAGGGTAACCCAAATGGTCTGGTAATCTCCTTTGGCAATTACATTATGTAATTTGAGACAGCTTAGTCTCTTGTTTCCGGAGTCGCTATCGCTCTTCTGGTCTTCGGAGCTACTGTCCGTCATCATTTGTACCTTTCTGTACTTTTCCTTATTGACCTTTTTACTGTCAGCGGATTTCTTTCCAGATCTGCATACACGTGCAGTGTGTCCCATCTTTCCGCATTGCCTGCATGCTTTGTCCTTGAACCAGCAGTCCTTCTGGTCATGGGTGGATCTGCCGCAGCGATAACATCTCTCTCAACCCCGTGTCATTTCATGGGTGCCGAAGTCCTGTGGCTTTTGCTGTATCTCTGCAGCTCCTTTTGCTGCTGCTTCGTATGATACAGCCACACTGAAAGCCTTGTCCAGTGTCAAATCTTTCTCAGAAAGTAGTCTTTTCTGTGTTCCTTCGCTTAGGAGACCGCAGACGAATTTGTCTCGTAGAGAATCTGCCAGTCCTGCCCCGAATTGGCAGTGCTTTGACAGCTTTCGTAATTCGGTGAGGTAATCAGCGTTACTTTCATTCTTGTGCTGATTCCTCCTGAAGAATTTGAATCGTTCTGCTATCAGCAGCGGTGTTGGGTTTAAGTGCTCCTGTAAGGTATCAACAATCTCCTTAAAATTCTTGTCCATCGGTTTGGCTGGAGTGATCAAGTTTCGTAACAGCCCGTATGTCCTTGCGCCCATCAGATTTAGAAGTACCGATGCCTTTTTATCATCCGCTACTTCATTCACCTTGCAATATACCTCCACTCTTTCCACATATATGGTCCAATCTTCTATATCACTATCGAAAGCCGTAATATTGCCAGTCCTCGGCATCTTGAAAATCTAAAATGGCGCTTCCCGCGCTTTTCTTTCTTCCCCGCCGAGTTAAGATGGCGCCTCCCGCGCTTTCCTGCTGCTGCTGCCAACGCTGTTCTGCGCGGTTCCCGTTGCGACCTGCAGCTTTTCGCGGTATTTCTATATATTTTTTAAAAATATATCGCTTCAATAGTTTCTCCGTTACTTGGAGAACCGTTCCCGTCGTGGAGCGGACCCTCTGGGACTTTACCCTCCCTCTGCTTGGTCCGAACGCCGACCTGCTTTGCAGCACCGGCCGCGCCCCGAGTGCTCCACCCTCTCTCTCTTTGCTTCTGCTTCCTGACTCACTGCCCGGCCCCGTTGCAGAGCCACCCGATCGAGCTCTAGCCCGCCGCAGCCCAGGAAGGATCAGTGCACTACCTGCCTCCAGCTAGTGAAACCACAGTTTTTTTTTTCCTGGCTTCGACCTTCGTCTGAGGAATCGATCTCCTTGAGGTGCTGCTGAATTGCAGGTAAGTTCGTTTCTAACTCGTCGCCACTGTTAGATCAGTGTGTTAATGGAGACACGGAATGCAGGAGTTGATTTAACAAGTGTTTACTGAACAAAGTCTGGAGGTGAACTAACTACACAAGACGCTATACAGGCTTATATACCCGAGTGGTCACTACTGGAACTACAGTATACAGGGGCTTCAAAAACATAGTTCCTCTTAAAGGTACATACACTACAGTATACGGGGCAAAAAGTATACCCCAGAGGAAAAATAAGGGTGCCTGTCGAATACAACGGCAAGGAAAGACAGAAATTGTATCTGTACATACTGCAAGATGGTGGACCACCGTTATTGGGACGTGAATGGATCAGAAAGATAAGTTTAGACTGGCACTCCATTCAGGCACTGACGGTGGCTGGTAAAAAGGATGACGACGTCACTCCTGGACGATTGTCAACAATCTTAGCTAACGCCAAAGAGGTATTTCAACAAGAACTGGGAACTCTTAAAGGCGTAACCGCCTCGATAAAAATAGAAGAGAATGCAATTCCCAAGTTTTTCAAAGCAAGACCGGTACCATATGCAATTCGCCCAGCCGTCGAGGCAGAGCTAGAGAATCTGGAGAATGCAGGCGTGTTATCTAAGGTAGACTGGAGCGAGTGGGCGACACCCATCGTTCCCGTCATGAAGAAAACGTTAAACAATAAGTCTGAGGAGCCAAGGAAGGTTTGCATCTGTGGGGACTTCACGGTGACGGTGAACCCAGTCCTTCACACAGTACAATATCCTCTTCCAAGGATAGAAGATATCTTCGTCTCACTATCTGGAGGGAAGCGTTTTACAAAAATTGACCTAGCACAAGCATATTTGCAGATGGAGGTTGAAGAATCCTCTAGGAAGTATCTCACAATAAACACTCACAAAGGTCTTTACCAGTATAATTGACTGGTATTCGGAGTAGCATCAGCTCTGGCGATATGGCAAAGAGCGATGGAACAAGTCCTGCAAGGAATTCCGGGGACTCAGTGTTACTTGGACGACATCCTAGTGACAGGTGAAGATGACAGTGAACACCTTGCCAACCTAGAGCAGGTGCTCACTAGACTACGTGAACATGGGCTACGGGCCAATCGCCCCAAGTGCGAGTTTTTTAAGAAACATATCGTATTGTGGCCACGTGATTGATGAAGAGGGGTTACATAAGTCCCCTGACAAAATTGAAGCGGTAGTTAAGGCTCCAGCGCCTGAAAATGTGTCGCAACTGAGGTCATACCTCGGATTGGTGAATTACTACCATAAGTTTTTGCCGAATTTGTCCACAATTCTGCACCCACTGAACGCCCGACTACAAACGGGAGTAGCATGGAAATGGAGCAATGAATGCAAGCGGGCCTTTCAGAAGAGTAAGGACCTAATCACTTCAAGAGAAGTATTGGCTCACTACAACCCATCACTACCGATACGACTGGCGTGTGATGCGTCTCCCTACGGCATTGGGGCGGTACTGTCACATAAATTCCTTGATGGTTCAGAGAGGCCGATAGCTTTTGCGTCACGCTCGTTAACTTCAGCCGAGCGTAACTACGCCCAGATTGACAGAGAGGCCCTCAGCCTGGTGTGGGGGGTGAAGAAGTTCAATCACTACCTGCACGGTCAGAAATTTACTCTACTTACTGATCATCAACCTCTTGTCTCCATTTTCAACCCTCAGAAGGGCGTACCGATAATGACAGCACAACGGCTACAGAGGTGGTCCCTTTTCCTAGTGGCACACCAATATGACATCGAGTACAAAGGAACTAAACAGCATGGGAATGCTGATGGATTGTCGCGCCTACCGTTGCCGACGGTGGAAGAAGACCTTGCAGTGGATCCAGTGGAGATATTCTACTCGACCATAGTCGAATGTCTACCTGTGACGAATGCAAACATAGAAAAGGAAACACGAAATGACCCGACACTCTCCTGGGTCTATGATTTAACGGTGAAGGGATGGCCAGCACATGGCGAACCACTGCTGCCAGCATTCTCGCCGAGAAGAGAACAGCTGTCAGTGTGCAGAGGAACCTTGATGTGTGGATCCAGAGTAGTAATTCCACCCAAATTGAAGGATAGAGTGCTCAATGAGCTTCATGAGGGTCATCTGGGAGGGGTAAAAATGAAGAACTTAGCCAGAGTGTTTGTGTGGTGGCCGGGAATCGATAGAGAAATCGAAGAGATGACCAAGAGCTGTACAGGATGCCAGAAGGTCCAAAACGCCCCACCACAAGCCCCTCTACATCCATGGGAGTGGCCCTCATCTCCATGGCAAAGGGTGCACATTGATTTTGCTGGTCCATTTATGGACTCGATGTTTTTAATTGCGGTGGATGCACATTCAAAGTGGCCAGAGGTAATAAAAATGTCCTCAACCACCACAGAAAAAACTATCACAGTTTTACGAACCATATTCGCCAGGAATGGGCTGCCTGAACAGATTTGCTCCGACAATGGACCACAGTTTGTGTCTGAAGAGTTCCGGAGGTCCTTAAAGAACAATGGTGTTAAGCATTACACATCCGCCCCATATCATCCAGCCACTAATGGATTGGCCGAGAGGTTCGTTCAAACATTCAAGAAGGCTATCAAGGCAATGTATAATGAAGATATACCCCATCAGCACAAGGTGGATAACTTCTTGTTTGCCTACCGGAATGCGACACATGCGGTTACCAACCAAACTCCAGCCATGATGTTCTTCAATCGAAGACTACGATGCCGCTTGGATTTGGTTAAGCCAAACATCAGAAGAGATGTGGAGAACAGGCAGTTTCAGAATATGAATGAAAGGCCGACCAGGAGTTTTAAGATAGGTCAACCAGTTTTGGCCCGGGACTACCGCACTGAGAAATGGCAGCCAGGAACGATCTGCACACGGCAAGGACCTCTCATGTATACCGTGGACGTTGGAGAGAGCATTGTAAGACGCCATGCTGACCAGATTCTAGAGTCACTGGGAAACGTCAACTCCACACCACGATCTGATACACCTGGCGATGAAACCGAAGTACCAATTGCATCTACCTCAGAATCGGTGATATTGGAAGCAGACGAACCAAACAACGACATTGATCCCGACTCAACGTTGCCAGAAGAACCTGTTACCCCAAAGAGGCGTTATCCAGACAGAATCAGGAAGCCTCCTCAAAGACTGAACTTATAATTGCTTAACTTCAACTAATGTATCTAGGAACTGTAATTGTAAATATGTTATTTCATTGTTAATTGAATGTTATGTACTGTTTAGCTAAAAGGGGAGGAATTGTAGTGTATGTACTTTGCAGAAGAAACTATATTCTGCAGCCCCTGTATACTGCAGTACCAGTAGTGACCACCCCTGTATATAAGCCTGTGTAGTAACATTTGCATAGTAGTTCCAGGTTGCCTCCATTCAGTAAAGACCTGTTATAACCAACTCCTGCAGTCCGTGTCTCAATTATACACGGACATAATAGTTCCCAAAGCTGTCCACCACTGGGAGTTTTCTTCGCCTCGTGTCTAGGTCTGTTGAAGACTAATTGATGGAGATTGATTGCCATTATTAGTCAACAACTCCATTATTGTTGTATCCTATGATTACCAGGATGGTAGAAGGCGAACTAGATGGACCTTATTTCATCTAGCAATTTCCATGTTCGTTGTACGAACAGCGAGTGGTTATGATCTGGAATGCACTGCCTGAAAGGATGGTGGAGGCAGATTCAATCGACCCTTTCAAATTGGAGTTAGATAAGTACCTGAAAGAAAAAAATTGCAGGGCTACGGAGAAATGGCAGGAGATTGGGACTAGCTGAAGTGCCCTTGCAGAGAGCCGGCACGGGCTCGACAAGCCGAATAGCCTCCTGTGCTGTAACGATTCTATGAGTAGGCCTTGGAGTAGCGACTGTGCTTGATGCAGTTGAACTAGATCTGGTGGTGGAAAACAGGGTGATCAATCTGCAATTGCACTCTAGTCCAGTGGTTCTTAAACTGGGGTCCGCGGAGATGTTCCGGGGGCCCACGAAGCATTTGAAAAGTTGCAGGCTGTAATATATTGAACCAGTGAAGATTGAGGAGGAGGCGGGACCGGGTTCCTTCCAATGACCTCATTGTTGTCTGTGGGAGGAGAGTTGTCTGGTAATGTGGCGAAGGGTGACTTATTTGGAAAAAATCCTCATTGGGGCCCAGCTTTGTTTATTTTTCAGCCTTATGGAGAGCGGAGATGTGGCTGAGAAGAGCAGAATGAGTAATGGTGCAAGGAGGTGGGGCAGCCTTCAGTTTACAGCACTGCAAGCGGGAAGAGAAACGCCACAATGGGTGTGACTTTTCGGGTTAAATTCCAGGCACTGAGCAGTGGAGAAAGCGGATGAGACCACTTGAGGCTCCAGATCGTGGACTTGCATGTTAGAAATCTCAGAAACTTTTGACACTGCGGTTTACGAACTTTAAAAAAACCCAAATGTGACAAATTGTTTCGTCTGACTTTCGTTTTGCCCTCAAACTGATAGTGTGGATATATTCGGCAGAGAGTGCAGCGACCCTTTGGCCTGGCTCGGTGCTCTGGGCCTGACTCCAGGTGAATGTGTGACCGAGGCCCCTCCCCATCTCTCTCTCTCTCTCTCTCTCAACGAGTGGTTAGGATTTGGAATGCACTGCTTGATAGGGTGGTGGATACAGTTTCAATAGTAGCTTTCAAAAGGGAATTTGATAAATACTTCATGGAGAAAAAATTGCAGGGATATGGGGAAAGAGTGGGGGAGTGGAACGAACTATTGCTTTTCGAAAGAGCAGGTGCAGACTCAATGGGTCGAATGGCCTCCTGTGCTATACTGTTCTATGATTCTATAAGTCAGTAAGTTTTAAAGTTCAACCAAGGGCGAGTAGCCATCGTTCACTGCAAGTCTTCTACTGGATTTGTGTGGTCTGCTGGAAGGTTTTTATTTGTTGTGCGAACTTTTACTGAACCTGTTGCATGGGATAATCTTAGATCATTAATGTCGACGAGTTGAAACTGCCGCTTGGCCGAATTGAGCCGAAATACTGTTAACGCGGTAGCACTGATTTATGTGTCGTAAAGTACTGGAAAAGTTGCGCGGTGGAGGGAGCGGGCTGTTGGAGATAGGTTGCCAGCTGTTGTTTTTGGCGGGAGAGGAGAGTTCATGTTTGTGTGTCACTGGCTGAGAGCTGGAAACGCAAGGACTTGTTCCTGACCTGCTTGGAACGCTCTGACCACAAAAAGAACAATTTAGCTCTTTAAGCATTGAATTAAAATTGAGGTTTTTGCTAATTTCAAATTATCTATATTATTTTATATATATATAACAACAGTATGTCTGTCTGTTTGTCTGTCTGTCCAGCTATACAATCAAAAGTTATAGCGCGTACCTACACATATGTTATATCAAAAGAAAGCTTATCATTAGGGGACTCTCGTAGGTGTATTTACTTTTTTGTGTCACAAAAATTGTTATGACAATATACAAAAAAGGCTCAAAAATCCTACCTGTCATTAGCGTTGACTGACGTGCTGCTTGACTAATCCTACAGTTCACTCACCTGATGGTTGACCAATCAGTGCGTCACGGGCGGGTCCTAATCCTCCAGTCTCCCTAAACTTCGCCGCCATTTTTTCCATCCCCCACCGGGACAGCAACACCAAAACAAACCTCCACATTCCGATCCCGCCCCGCCGGAGCGGCAGGTAAGTTGGGCTTACTCGGGCCGTGCCTCACAACCGCTCGGCCCGACACACACAGCATTTGGGGGAGAGGCAACGGCCGGCCGTCAGCCGCGCGATCCGCGGGGGAGCTCAGCTCGGGTCCGTCTCGGCCCGGCCGCGCCTCAACCGCTAGGCCCTGCACGGCTGCTATCACAACGGCACCGGGCCTCAGGCGCTAGGCAGGGAGAGGGGAGGGAGGGAGAGGACAGCACAGGGAGATGAGAGGGACAGAGAGGGGGGACACACGGGCACAGAGACCGCGCGGCCCAAAATTGCCCTGGTAACGCCGGGCTCCCCTGCTAGTATTTTTATGAAAAGGTCCGTAATTAAAATCCGTAGATGAGCAGTAGTTTTTAGGAAGGCATTTACAATTAATGTAACAAGTAGGAAAGTGATCAGCAGGCGCAGTTTTAAATAAATTGTCAAACATCACACCGATAGACAGACTGCAGTGAGAAGCAGGCACACCCATCTCACTGATATCTATAAGTAAATACTTGGGCCTAGAAATTTATCTTCAGCGGTGGCACAAAGCGGGCGGCATCGGATCGGCCGCCCATTATCCGCAGCGCCTGATATTCCATTCCACTGCAGTCAACGGAACTGATCATCAGGCGCTGCTTATAACAGGTGGCCGATCTGATACCGCCCATTTTGTGCCACTGCCCGAGATGAATTTCTTGTCCCGTTTTGTTAAAAGCATTATTAAAACAATCTTTACATGCAGCACTTACATATTATGAGTATTTATGGTATAATTTAGACGGTGGTGGGGGGGAGGGGTCCTTCAACCAAAAAAATGAGAACCACTGCTCTAGTCTACTTTAGACTTAAGGTTACAAAGGTGGATTGTGTACTAAGGGGAAAGTGGGACTGGGAGACTCCCGGGGACTGGGAAATAAGCTGATAGATGGTGGAAGCAAGGTATTTATGAAGCAAATTGGCAGAGACATTGATGTCACTTCTGGATTTTGGGCCAAAGAAGGTGCAGCTGGGAACAGAAAAGTGCTTTTTGGTGATGTAAATATAGAGGGTGCAATTGAAAATTAGTTTAATATAGAATATTATTTTTATTGGACTGTTTACTGCTTTTCATACAAATTTCTTAAAATGTTGGCAGTACTTTTCAGCACATTTGTATTGTGCTGTTCAGCCTGAAAAAGGACAAATACTGGGGTACAGCTAATAAAATTTGGCATAGATGTCATTGGTTTTGCAACAGGGTTTACTGTGGGATTCAAGTGAAAGTTAATGGCTTCGTGCTTTAGCAAAACAGTTGTTTGTCACTAGGCTCAAGTAATACAAATATGGGTGCATGGTCTACATCTTTATTTCATACTGGTCCATCAAACTTTACTCTGTCTTCAATAGATCCTGCACCTTAGACCAAAGAAATTTTACAAACTGCAAATAATATGGCTTCCTAATAACCATTATAAATACTTTGGCAAAATGTTAAAGTTTTGTGAAGCTTGATATAGGTATGGTGCTGCAGGGAAGAAGAGAAATGGTCTGAGCTGATCCTGTACAACAAGATGCATTTGATACATTAAGTGGCCTTTTATTATTTTTTTCCTGTTTTTTTATATTTGCTGCTTTGTTTCATTTCAGACTGCCTTGTATTTAACAAAAGTCTGGGAAGTCACATCAGCTCTTTCAGCTCAAGTGGAAGACCTAACTGAAAAATGCTCAGCAAATGCTCAGTTCCTGAAAGCATGGAGGGATCTACTACGAGAGGGGTATGAATCCCTGAAACCAAACAACTAACTGCAAAGACAGAAGAGAAATTATTCTGTGTTTCATGGAGGAAGGACCTAAGGACATAATGTTTAAAGTGGGAAGCACAAAGAATCAGCTTTTAAGGTCAGGGAACCAGTGACAAGAATAGTAAGCCGAAGACAGGATGCATATCTAAAGTCGAGTGTGTTGATAAGGTAACCTTGAATGCAGTGGTGTTACAAAAAACCTTTTTTATGTAAGATTTTTATAGTTTGGACCAAGGTGGTAATATTCAGTATATGTCCTGTCAATTAATGGAGGTTTCTTTGCATTTAGAATCAAAAAGATAAGAGGAAGCATAAGCAGAATATAGAGAATGGCTTTTGGAGCAGGAATAATTCTTCAAACTTAACGTAAACATTGAGTTTAGCTTGTAAAGCATTGGAGCAGCATACAAGTACCGTATATGCATTATTAGTTATACAAAACATACAAAAATAGTTGTACTGTTCTAAAGGAGGAATGCTACTTTTTATAAAGTTCACTATACCTTTCATTTTTTTATGACAGTGAATCTGATTCACTAGTCTCCTGCAATGTGTTGAAATGGTGCTTCAGACACAAATGCAGTTTTCTGTGAAACTGGCAAATTGGCTGATTAACAGCTTGGAAGCGATCTACGCTGCTGATGCCGTTTAATATCAGGGTATGCTGATTTAAAACTACATTTAAAAGGTATGAATTTGGACTGTTCTGTACAGCATTGTGAGCAGTCTTTTGCTGCCCTTTAGAAAAGCTGTGGGTATTATATACGTATACATAATTTTGGAAAGTAAGCAGATAATGAGAACTACATTAATGATAATGGGCCAGTGGTTAAGCATCCACTTAAGTGGCAAACTTGATCTCACCAATGCTTGTCATGATTTTGCACAAGCTAAAGACTTGTACTATTGTATTGGCCTTGCTCATGAAAAAGTTTTAGTTTTAAAAACTTGATTCTCGCTTGTTGTATAGCCATTTGAGCAAGTTGGGGGGGGGTGAGACTTGTACATTCTCTTTACCTCATCCCTCCCCATTCTGATTTTTCTCCCCTTATTGTGGAAGTTCATGCTAGGATTCCTGCCAAAGCGACTGTTCATGTGAAAATCTGGACAGTGAATTTCAATGGGCCATTAAAACATGGGACACATTGGCCAAGCCCAACCGTGTACTTGCTTAGCATCTGCATGCACACCTGGCAGGTTTGCTTCATGATGATCAGAAACATTGGCTGATGTATTTTGTTTCATTGCCATTTCTGGCCCATGGTAGTCATCAGCTAATTTTGCGCAGACCAAGGATTGTACCTGCTATCACCTTGAATTGTATGACCCAGTCTTGCTCCATGTGGGACCTAAACCATATATTTTTACAATACACAGACATTCAGACACAAACAATGATGTTATCTTAGAAAAATTTCCATAACTTTTCTATCAACATGGCCATCAGTTGTGTATATATGTTTAGCAGAAGTGCTTGCTGAAAGACAGTTCCTGCTACAGTTACTCTTGGGGCATTTTTGTAAAGGGGAAAACAAAGTTTTGATAGACTAAATATCCAAAAAATGTTAGTTATTGCCTGTAAAGTCAAATCTTTCAAGCATACTGGACAGTTTACTTGTATGCATATGAAAAGATTTTTTTGCAAATTATTAAAGGTAAAATTAGTACAGGATATTGCTAAAACCATATAATGAATTTGTTCTGTACTTTATGTAATTGTGAATTTTATGTATTTTTAATTTCCTTCATGAAAGTGATTGTGACTTGGAATAGATTTTAATACTGCATTTTGCACAAGAAGCTTTTTGTAAATTTTCTTGTACTGTCTAAGGTAACAATTCTGCTCATCTATCCTTTGTCAATGATGCATTTGGTGTTCATGTTTAGTGTATGTGTCTTGTGATCTATGTCTGTTCAACACTATGCAAACTTTTAGAAAAATGTATTTGAGGTATTTATATTCTGTGCCAGAATTACCATGTAGTAAATTAATAAAATGTAAATTTTCAACCTTGTGTGGTTCACTATTGAGATGTGAAAAATTGTTGCTTTAACCCTTTTGGATTTTTTGGGAAGACACTTCTAAGGATTCAGAAGTTTGATACTTTCAACTTTTTTTAAATTTAAATTTGAATCTTTGTGCAATTTTAGTAACTAAGCTACAACCAAGGACTAACTTTTTAAACTTGGCCCTTTAATGCCATAGGTTTTCATATTGGATTTCCTGGTCTTGAGCTGCAAGCTGCCATCAAATTTCTCCCCTCCTCCCCATCCCCTGTATTTGTTGACTTACCAGCACATTATTTCTGTTGCTACACACTAATAAGACAAGTTTTCTGCTACAAAAGCACTGCTTTACATCTACTATAAGACACTCTTTAGAAGTTATGGCAGAGATCCCATGAGTGTTATCAGTATTTGCAGTAGGTCCTCCACACACAAGTTTGAAAACTTGTATTTTCTTAATTAATTGACTCTTAGGACTACTTATTAGCAAATAATACATAATGTGGCTACATTAAAAAAAAAGCTGTCTTCTACATTTTTCCTCCAGCTTTCTTCTCCTGATATATGCTAGGGTCAGCGCCTAAAGGATTGGGCAAGCCCCATCCCCACTACCTTTCCCTTGTGACCAGCTTTCAAGTGACTGTCAGCAGCCTCTTTATTTAGGGTTATAACTACGCTTGATCCTGTCCTTGCCTGATGCACACACATGTACTTTCTAGGCAGAATCAGTGGATAGGAGCAGGTGTCCTGGAAAATATTTACCCCACATAGAGGCAAATTTTACACCTTGCCACACCAGGTGTGATTGACTAACTCAACACATACCGACAATTAAAGTTGGGAGACACCTGGTACCTCTACTTTGTGACTGGAGTATGAATTTGCCTTGCTGTAAATATAGGTAAATAAATTGCAGCTGCCAAGAAAATATAATGGTGTTATGCTCTTTATTTAAAATGAATGCTGTTTCAAAAAGGACAATTCTATGGTCTAGTATAAACAAGAATTCTGACTCAATAATGTGGACATAAGCAGGAAACGACAAAACAAGAGACGAACATTTCACTTCAAATCAGGCTAAACTATTATGCCAGGTGTATATAGGGGGAATCTAAGTATACCTACTAAGATTTTTTGACCATTAAAAATGAATAGACCTAGAACCCAAGGGAATATTTACCCAAATATGCTTTCCAGCAGACGAGGCTGTACCAGGAGCACAAACGTGTAAATTTACCCTTAGTATGAGAGACTCCCGTCAAATCAATGGATGAATCTCTGTTGTTATGGGTGCACTGATGGGAGAATATTCTGATCCTGGAAGCATATATCACATTGAAAGCCAGATGAGTTGCCTTGCGTGCCAGGCATTTGGCAGTCAGCTCTCGCAATCGTGCAGCAAATTCATTTAAACTGACCTGGCAGACATGATGCCATTGTGGTCTGTTAGTGGTTATGTCATCCCAGGTGTTGGGGTTAATATTTCAAGGTGGCCTGTAGTGTTTCATCTGCCTGATTATATAATTGCCACAGCTTTGGCAATTATATAATCAGGCATGTGAATGAATTGTCCGGACCAACGCACCTTTTTGATCGTGGCCTTGATTCCAGTTATATTGCAATGCTTGAGGATATTGGCATTAGGTACCCTGACCTGCCACTTGATGCAGCGATACAGCATAAGACCACAAAAGTGGAAATAGTCAAGTTGCTTGATGTGATGGCGGTGGTAAGCTGACTTTGCAGAGGTAGTTGTGGTATGTTGTTTAGCGCATCAGCAGACATTGCAGAGGGACAGTTGAGGTCATGATTCCAATGGTCCCAGTGCTCTAAAGTTTTTGCTTGGTCAGTTAGCAATTTAGCGTTAGTTTCACTCAGGATAGGGACAGTGCCTGCATGCAACTACTGGATTGCTGGTGCAGTAAAAGATGTAGCCAGAACCGACCTCTTTGAAATTGAGAGTTATCAGGAAACCGGGCCTCACAGAGCAGTTATGTCGTCGTCGTATCTGGCAGGTTCTCTGGCCAGTATGGCCGTGCGTCAGTAGAGTGCAAGTATTCCAGGAGGTAAGGTTTATAGTGCATTTTAGTGAACGTCATCGTTTTGTCTTTTGACTACATGGTTAGGTGGCCAGCTGGCTGCGGAAGACTAGCAGACACAGGATAGAGCAAGGGAGTTTTAGGGATCATTTTCTCCCCCATCCACAGCTGGGGAGAGCAGCATTGTCCCTGAAAAGGGCCGCTCTGATTTGTGGAAGATATGAACAACACTGATCAATAACAGGTTCAATGTCGAATGACCATCACCCTCAAACTGCCTGTGTGCAGGTTTGTGGCTAGGTACTCATAGCAACATCCTCTGCTTGTACCAGTCACCACAGGTCTAGTGGTGCCATATGATATCCAGGCTGTGTGATAACTGCGAACCTGCACATAGAGTGGATTATAGTGAGAGAGGCTCAATGCGGTAGCTGGTCTCATTCTCTCATCTATACAGACCATTGTCTGCTGATGAGAAGCACCTCAACAAGAGGCATAGTAGGCATGGATGTAGCAAGGAGCCAGGATAAAAGCACACAGACTGAAGCCTTTTTTTTATTCATTCATGGGATGTGGGCATCACTGGCAAGGCTAGCATTTATTACCCATCCCTAATTGCACTTCAGAAGGTGGTGGTGAGCTGCTTTCTTGAGCCGCTGCAGTCCGTGTGGTGAAGGTACTCCCACAGTGCTGTTAGGGAGGGAGTTCCACGATTTTGAACCAGAACCCTCCTAAATTGATTGCAAACACAGGCTCATGAGGTTAATATCTCTAGGTCATGTTTTACTCCCAAACTGTTGAACCTGTGCAACAACGAAGTATCCATAATAATGTAACAAAAGAAATCATATTAAATTACTCCTGTTAAACATTCACAACAGTTTTTACATAGGAGCACAATAATGTGCTTGATTAAGAGATGTAATCTTTGAAGGTGGGGAATGTCACTATGATTTTAAGATCACGTTATTTTTAAACCAAAAACCGGGTTGTGGTAAACTATAGTGACCCTGAAAAGGGAACTGCCACAGCCTGCCATTCAGAGGTTGATAGGTGATCATGTAGATTGAGCCTACACTGTCCGCATGCTGCAGTGCAGCAACACAGGATGATAATTGACTTTCCAAAATATCTGAGTTTTACATGTACACATGTGGATGATACTGGCTGAGCAACATCTACAAAAAGAATATGTAGGGTAATGACTCAAACTGATTAGTGACAGGTCACAGTGAGGTCTCTGTGGTGTTACCGTGGCCTCTTCTGATATGACCTGCAATTAAGAAATATTAAGTATACACCTGTACTTCACACAAATAGAGCATTTGTTTAAATAGTAAAATATCTATACAAATGCATTAATGCAACGTGCAAAGCCACCAAAACAATTCATTAAAACATGGTTCACGTCACTTGTTAGTCGTTCTGAGGTAAACATTTGGTAAACAAGATGTATGACAACACACCAAAGAGCTGTGCTCATTTTTACATATAGTACAGTAAAGATTTGTCTCAAAAATGCCACAAGGCAAAATACAATCAAAATTTAAGCCTGCTCCATAAATAAATAATATTTTTGCTACAATCTTGGCAATGTTTTCAGCCAGGTCTTCAGCCAAATTTGATCACTTTGTGATATTACAATACCCACCTAGTGCTAAATTTTTCGATACAAAATTTTCTAAGAGCAATTTCTATGTAAGTGTTCAGCTTTATGGTGATTCACGAGTCAGTGAAACTTCTGAAGGATTCTGTAAAAGTTCACTTTTTCCTACTGTTGGGATAGTCTCTTGCAATGGCCACCTTTCCAAGAGGATGAATGATAGTGCATAGTTTTTCTGGCTTCGTTTGTTTACAAATCCTCTATTTTTATAGTTGTACCAATACTGTAGTACCATTTCCTTGAAAGGTCGAGTTGTTAAAGTGTAGAGGATTGGGTTCAATGCACTATTAATAGGCAATATAAATATGACCACCCATGAACTTATGGTACCTGATTAGAAAATGCAAAAAAAAAATTGAGAATCCATTTAAAAACCCTGGAAAATTACATTCAATTTAATTATCCCAGGCCCACTGAATTCAATCTTTGTGGGCCTGATAGCATAAATCCATGTCTGCTGTCTTCATTTCATGTAACTAACTGGAACACCTCACTTTCATCACATGTAAATCAAATTATTAGCTATTTTCAAAAAAATATGTACAATCGATTGGCCTTTATCCTTGATACTGTTACAAGCATGCATTTTCAACAAGATTAAATATTTGCATATCAGTCTTAATTTTGTTAATTTCTAAGTTAATAATTAGCATTTTCCATGTTGCATTGGGTTCTACTTTGCAAATTGATAATCTGCATGTTCCACTTATTTGGAAACAAATTCATTTACACTGACAGCATGCATGTGGAAGAAGTGAATCACATATCTTGTAGTTAGTAAGCCATTTAAATGCAACTTATTCCCCCACTGTGGTACAATTTTAAGGGGGTGCAAGAATAGAGACACCTGGGTGTGTCTGTGGACAGGTTAACAAAGCAGTTAATAAAGGATATGGGATCCTGAGCTTTATAAATAGAGGCATGGAGTACAAAAGCCAGGAAGTTATGCTAAACCTTTATAAAACACTAGTTCATCCCCAGCTGGAGTATTGTGTTCAATTCTGGCCACCACACTTTAGGAAGGGCATGACGACTTTGGAGAGGGTATGGAAGAGATTTACTAGAATGGTTCCAGGGATGAGGGATTACAGTTTCGTGGATAGACTGGATAGATTTGATAGAGGTGTTTAAAATCATCAATGGTTTCGATAGTGTTTCCAATGACCGAAGAGTCGATAACCAGGGGGCACAGATTTCAGATGACTGGCAAAAGAACCAGAGGCTTCATGAGGAAAAGCTTTTTTACCCAACGAGTGGTTAGGATTTAGAGTGCACTGCCTGATAGGGTGATGGATCCAGATTCAATAGTAGCCTTCAAAAGGGAATTGGATAAATACATGAAGGAGAAAAAATTGCAGGGATATGGGAAAGAGCAGGACAGTGGGACTAACTGGATTGCTCTTCGAAAGAGCTGGTGCAGACTCGATGGGCCAAATGGCCTCCTTCTGTGCTGTACTATTCTTTGATATGCTGCTCTTCCTTCTCGTGTGCTCTATTTGAATGTTTCTCCCTGTTTCTGATCACTCAGTATATAGATTGATGAGGAATTTCAAACGAATGATGCTGTTGAGTTAAAGCTTTGAAGAAAAAAAGTCTGCTAAAAGTAATGTTTGCTGTTTTTTTGAGCAACAGTGTACAGTTCTGCATTGGGAACTGTGTTCTGTTGCTGATCTGGTTACATCAGAGCATAATTATGTTTCACACAGACTTGGATTCAGTTTATCGTATAGGTTACATCTGAAAAATCAATGTTTATAATGAATTTGAAGCTGAGGCACTTCAAAAAATCCAATATAAACAGTATAGATTTATTTACTTCAGGCACATATCAGAAAAAAAACATTTGCCTCATAGTGGCTTAGGGCAAAGTGGATTAATGTGTACTGACACATGATACCAGAGTGATCCATATTCATGCCAGTAATTGCCCACAAGGCTAATTTTGTTTTTGGGGGAGTGAGGATAATTTCACTTGGGGATGGAGTGAAAACTATGAGACTTATCACCCTGGGCTGCTTATGAGCTTCAACTAGGAAATGGTTGCAGACAGTCATGGCTAGTGGCTCAGGATCTACTTATTCACCTATCCTTATGGCCAGGGAAAGATAAAGGTTATCTAAAAAAGCATGCAGCAGTTGAAAAAGGTGGGAAGTGAGAGATTGCAAGAAACTGGTATAAAGAAGCTGATGCAAATCTCATCCTGGTTTAAACTGAGCATAATAACTTCTGTAAGAAGTCACACAACACCAGGTTATAGTCCAACAGCTTTATTTGAAATCACAAGCTTTCGGAGCGCTGCTCCTTCTTCAGGTGAGCTTGTGATTTCAAATAAAGCTGTTGGACTATAACCTGGTGTTGTGTGACTTCTTACATTTGTCCACCCCAGTCCAACTCCGGCATCTCCACACCATAATAACTTCATGTTACATAGACTGACTCAAGGCGGTTCTTAGCTCAGTTATTGCGGACCTAAATGAATGTTGATAGACATAAATGTAGCATATGTTTGCTTGCTTACTAATTGGATTGGACCGTAATATAAATGTTATGCAAATAGGAGGAATACTCTCTTCTCATTAGTAGCTATACATTAAATCTAACTGCCTAAAAAATCTACCAAATAATGAGAAAATTTTTAAAGCCATTTTTAAATGTAGTATCCAAGTCTTTACTAATACAGAGTTAGAGATGTACAGGCTCGGCCTATTATTGAATCTCATGAAGGAAACCAATGTCATCAGGTCAGATCCTTTGAAATCTAAGTTTATATACTGGAATAACTACAGACTGATTTTAAGACTGAAATGATTACTGTCTTTAACCTAAATTTCTTAGATATTTTTTAGTGTAGCGCCACTATGGAGAACAGTGCTTTCCCCCAAATTGGAGAGGTTTTATACGATTAAGGGGATTTAATCATTTAAATAAGCAGGTACGTGCCCATTTATGCCAATTAAATATTTCTAAATGTCTTGCTTTTATTTAGAATTAACAATTCCACCTTAGATGAGAAATTAAAAGCATTACAACTATTTTAATTGCTAAAAGTCAATATTTAAAATTATGCTGTTAGAAAAACAACATGATTCCAATATGAGGAAAGAAATGGAATAACGGAATGTTTTGGTGAAGAAGAAAATAATTAGGGAAAGCTGGAGAGATAACTCGGGTCTGCAGTACAAGGCAGAAAAAATGACTTTCTGTATCTGTGGAACTTTTTAATTTCAGAAAAAGGAAGGCTATGCTGTGTGTTAGTGGCATATTCTGCAAGGTGAACAGAAGTGCTAAGATTTATGAGGATAATTATCTTCCTCCCTTCTCTTACCAGTGCACCTGGTCGTGTGCGCCCTCTACTGGCTGACGCAAGGTCCAATCCACATTCACAATACTTCAGGAGGCGTTTATAAGCCAAAATAGGCAGCTGAGAAAAAGAAATTCTGGGCCTTTAAATGGAGAGTATTAGATGACCTACCTGGTATTTCTACTTGAAGTACAGACAGAATTTTTAATATGAAAATAGGAATCCAACAAAGAGCATCTGTGAAGACGATGAAGAAGAAGCGCTTGGCTATGGTCACTTCCTTTTTAATGTGGTTGCTGATTTCTGTTGCCATTGTACCTGTTTGATGAATACTGTAGAACATACTTCCATAGGAAAATACTATCACAATGAAAGCCACAAGGTTTAGACCTGTAAAAACAAAACATTTTATAAATATATATCTACATTAATAATAAATCAATTACTGACATTTAAGTTGTTTCATAATTGCCTTTACCACCTCCAAACTTCTGTTCACACATTTTAATATTCAACACAACAAATGTTCAGAAAGCCATCGTTTCAAATGTGGTGATAGAAAATATATATTGCAAAAGCAGAGAAAGCAACAAAGTACTTGGACTCAATGTTTGGGAGGTTTAAGCAGACAAATGATCATGAAAATGAGTAACAGTACTATCACAAAGTTCAAGTTATTCCAGGGGAATCTGATCAAATCAGTAGAAAAGCAGAAGCTGATGTGCTCACAATTAAACTAAAATCTTGAATATAAATATGTAATATTGTTGAAATGTTATGTTATAAGGCAGTAACACACTTTAAGTGTTCATATGATGCAATGAACTATGAAACACTATGGCCGTGATTTCCCCTACCTGGGTGGGTCTGTGGCGGGCAAGGTCGGTGGCGGATTGCGGCCTCGCTGCTGGCTCTATCCTGGCCTCCAACATGACTTTACCGTGATTGGGCTTGTTAAACCCGCCCAGCGCGTTTCCCGGCCAATTGAAGGAAGCAGGTCTGATGACGCCATTTGATGATGCGTCATCAGCTGGTTTTCTTAAAGGGACCATGCGTAAATTTACATTGACATTTGTGCTGTCAGTGTTCTACAACATTGAGGTGCTGCAAACACTGATAAGCACTGCACAGAGGTGCACGGCTGCACCCAGGCTCTTCCATGACTCCCTCTATATGCTTATATGGAGGGAGTCACAGCACACAGGAAGTTTCTCTTCCCTTCCAATGGGCAGAAGAGACCTCCCCAGGAGGCCAACGCAACCTGGGTGCACATTGCATAGGAGGGCACAAGCAGGGATGTCGTCAGGAGGACCTGGCTGCAGTGGCGCAAACCTTTTAATGATCTCAGTAGGTCACGAAACATTACTGCAAAGCCACACTCAACCTCATCCTGCTGTGCCACGCATCACATCCCCATCACTCAGCCTTCCCTACCCTAATCCTGCACATCCTTATTCACACCAACTTAGCTTGCACCTCCACCCATCCCTCTCTATCTACATTATCACTTCCCCATCTCACTAGCCACCCCTCACACTGACCCTCATCCTAGTTCAATCATACCAACTAACAACACACAAGGGTAGGCACTTGGGTGTTTTAGCCAATGTTCATGTGAAGTTTCTGTTAATGTGCTGTCAAACATTGAAATCTTTATTTTCAACACTTTCTATTCTTGGACAGATTTGTGTGCACCTTTGGAAGTGGCTTAGTGAGTTGCAGTGAATGATGAGACATAACAGTACCACCCGCAATGCTAATGAGTATGAAAGGAATGGCTTGTACATTGTAGGGATGCTTTATGGTGTTGGCATGGGGTGGTGCCAACCTGGTGCATCATGTGGCAGCCAGGGTGTACAGCATCAAGTGAAGTAAATCTGGCCATGGTGAGGCCATCCCTGGCATCCTGGGCAGCAATGTGGTTGGGTGCAGATGCCCTCTGTCCTGTGCAGCATCAAGTGACTACGGAGAAGGTTTGTGTGGTTGCTGGTGTGCCTGGTGATGCTGTGGCTGATCGTGGTCAGATTCTGAGGACCAAGGTGAGAGAGTATAATTAATTATAGCCCAGGAATGGGCGATGTCATTAGAAAAGTTGGAAAATTAGTGTCAGGCGCAAATGCTTTAGACTGCATTCAAAATTTGTGCTCACTGCTCAAAGAAATGATTGGAGTGCTAATTCAAGTCTTTAAGCTCAAGCTCATTGGCGTTACATTCAAAGGGTGGACCAATAACAAGTGCAGTCTAATCGCAAGTCATGATTGCCACAGGCTCTTTTCAGTTCTTAAAGGGGAGGTTCATTGATGTTACAGAACCTCATTCTCAGCATTGCTGGCTGTGCAGCTGCCTCAGCAAGTCAAGGAGAAGGTGCCGGAGGACTGAAGCAGCTGTACTCATGGCAGATCCATGCCCCAGGGAGAGAGCCCACAGATTCTGCAATCATGCATTGGAGGTATTGGTGTTCGCTGTGGAGAGACGGAGGGCGGTGCTCTACCCGGCAAGTGGCAGGAGGCCCTCGCCACAAGTCTTTTGCACCATGTGGAGGGAGGTAGCACATCTCGGACAGCACTGTGGTCCACAGGACCCACACACAGTGCAGGAAGAAATTTAACGATCTCACTCGGGTGGTCAGGGTAAGTGAATGCTTCAAAAAATGATACATACCACCATCGGAACCACAGTCTTCACATACTGCCCAAAGCACCACACCCCCAGCACTCACCCACCAACAATCTCTACCTACCAACACTCACACCCACATCTCACACCTTGCACATAATGACAGTTATTCAACTATGGCAGGCACATCACCCAAACACATTGCTCCACACTCACTCACACACTCCTTTCTCTTGCAGATCAAGGTGGCTCACAACAGGAGGGAGCAGGAGCACACAGGCGGGGGACAAGCCAATACCCAACCACTGTCTGCGCTGGAAAATAGAGTGCTGCAGATTATTGGGTGCCAGGTGGTGGGCACTGTGGCCACTGCCGACGTTGACCCCCTTGGGGACAACAACGGTATGTTCATCCCTACTTCTTCTTCTCACATCCCACTTCCCCCTCACCCGTCAAGCATTTCGCACTTTCCAGATAATCATGCTGCATGCATTTCTCCCTTCCTGGCCACCTCCCCTCACCTTAACCCGACTCTTGTGCCTTTATGCTTTCAGATAATGAGCAAGCAGCTGAGCAGCCTGTCCCTGAGGGTACCATAGAGAGTGAGGCGGGAGAAGAGGAGGAGGAAGAACACACCATGTACTGCATGTCTCACCCGCAGGCACCAGCTCAAATACTGGCACTACGCGTTCTTTAGAGGCTAGTATAGTAACAGGATCTGTACAGGGTGAGGCACCAGGGACGAGTGGGCTGTAGCAAGGCCAGGGGAAAAGGGTAGCTCGGGGGCCAGCTCCCCAGAGGACGAGTTCGCATGCGAGTTCTGCTGCACAGGACTCAGTTGAGGACCTCGATTGCGAGGCCTTTAGAAGAAGGGTGATGGGCATGCACATGGAGATCATAGGTGCAATGGCAAGGGTGCCCAAGAGCCTCTTGGCAATGGTAAGGCGTGTGGAGGAGTCCGCCTACAACATTGCACAAGGCTCTGCACACACCATGGAACCCATCATTTCCAGTCTGCAAAGGATGGTAAACTCCCAGAGAGACCGCGGCAACCCAGGCCTGATGCCACGTGTGATGGGTGATCTGGTAGCTTCCATTGCAGCACAGGTGGAAGCAACGCAACGTCTTAGTGCTGTAATGCAGTCTATGCTTGGTGGCATCCAATCTCAGACTGGTCTCATGCAGTCTCAGCTTGATGCCACACAAGCTCTGACTGCTGCCAACATGGCTGGGTCTACCACCGTCGATCAGGGCTTTCATGGTGTCACAGCAGGCCAGCAATCTGTGCTGCAACAGATTGCTAAGGATGCTGAGGTGCTACCCCGAGGGAGTGGCAGTGGGTCAGTGCAGCAGGAATCTGCTGTCCTCTCTCAGGATGACAGCATTCCTGCACCCACCACTGCCACCCCACCATTGTCCTTGTCACTGCCTGTCATCTAGCCAGCCCAGACTGCTGCTGCCCATGCTGAGGTGGTGCAGTCTACAGCCGAGCCTTCCAGGCCCAAAGCTGGTCGAGGGTGTCCTGCAAGGCCATCTGAAGTCTCCCGCATGGACACTCAGCAGCCTTCCACCAGCCGTGCTGCAGCCACTGGGCCAACACTTTGTAGGAGCACTAGAGTAGGCAAAGGCACAGTAACGACAGGCACTAAGGGATTGCACAAGGGTGAATAGTTAATATTTTTGTTGTAAATATGTGTTCACTGATTTTTGATAAATTTAATAATTCAGTTTGGATTCTTTTGTGGTATCTCTCGTTTCAGCTGTGCGCTGTGATATGGCCCGCGACAGGGAAGGAATGATGGGGATGTGGTGAGCAACAGGAATCTGGAATTCAATTCATTCGAACTGCAGTCTGATGAGGCGGTCATGGACCGCCCTTCCGGAAGGCCGATTGAGTGGCTGCTTCCTCCCTCACTCCTGTTCCTCCTCCTCATCCTCCTCATCTTCCTTGTCCTCCTCCTCCTCCTCATCCTTTCCCTCTTCCTCCTCCTGAGGTGGTCCCGCAATCTCTGGTGGCAAAGGCTGGGACCTCATGATGGCCAAGTTGTGGAACATGCAGCACACCACCACGAAATGGGACACCCGCTCCAGCGAGTACTGGAGGGCTCCTCCCGAGCGGTCAAGGAAGCGGAACCGTTGCTTGAGCACCCCGGTAGTCTGCTCGATGATGTTCCTGGTGGCAGCATAGCTCTCATTATATGAGTGCTGGGCAGGAGTGTTGGGGTTGCGGAGGGGAGTCATGAGCCAGGTGGGGAGCGGATAGTCCTTGTCTCCGACCAGCCAGCCGCGAGCTTGACGTGTTGGCTGGAAGAGTGCTGGCACACCAGTCTGACACAGGATGAAGGCACCGTGGCTGCTGCCAGGATAGCGGGCATTGACATTGAGGATTCACTGTCTGTGGTCACACACCAACTGCACATTAAGTAAGTGGTAGCCTTTGCAGTTACAGAAGATCTCAGGATTGTTAGGAGGTGCCCGCAAAGCCACGTGGGTGCAGTCAATTGCGTCCTGCACCATGGGGAATCCTGCTATCCTGGCAAAGCCACATGCAATCTCTTCCTGCTTCTCTCTGGTGATGGGGAAGGAAATGTAGTCCCTTTCCCTAATGTAGAGAGCCTCTGTGACCTTTCGGCTGCAGCGATGGATGGCGAACTGTGAGATGTTGGCTATGTCTCCTGTTGCAGACTGGAAGGATTCACTGGCGAAGAAATTGAGGGTGACCTTGACTGCCACTGAGAGTGCCGTGGTTGCCCTGACCTGAGGCTCGAGGTCTGGTTGCAGGAGGTGGCAGAGTTCTGTGACCACCTCCTTGGTGAAGTGGAGCCTTCTAATACACTGCTCCTTGCTTAATTGGAGGTAGGAGAAGTGCTCTCGGAATACCCTCGGAGGATAAGGCCTCCTGTTGAGAGCCCTCATGGTCCTCCTCCTCCCTCTGGCCACATGTTCCAGTCTTTCTCGTTGCCTCCGCTCCCTCCATCGTAGATCCTGGAGGGCAAGGTCGACTGCCAGTACAACCCCCATTAATGTAACAAAGTGTAGCACTTTGATTTTTTTCAGAAGAAATGTAGCTACATTTTAGTTGCCACAACACTCCTGATACTAAATAATATTGAAATTATGGAATGAGACTGTTGCATTATGTGAAACTGACAAGAAAGCACTGAAACTCCACTAACCTACAGCTGCGATTTATTACAGATAATGGCCTAGAAATTCAGTATAGCCACGTTTGGGGCGCTACAGCATGGCATTCGCTAACTTTTGTGCCCGGTGCAACTTAGCGCCACCTTCGCCGATATTCAGTTGCATCGCCCCAAGAGGTTGCTGCTGCGCTAAAGCAGGCGATGCACGACTATCATTAGGCGCTAAGCCGGCGATCCGGGGCGCAAACACCGAAGGCGGGCGCAGCGCAGGTGCGGCGAGTTGCTCATTGAGGGCAGACAGTCAGGCGCCGGTCAGCACTTAAAGGGGGAGGGTGGAATTGCTTGGCTGCCACGCCCTGCACACTGCAGCCCTAAGGCAAGGCCTGAACACTGCTTCTGGAACAGCTCCACGCCCAGGAGAATGGAGAAGGCCAGGGAGAGAGCGCAGCGCTTTGGCGAGGGTGACCTGAGGCTGCTGGTTGGCGCAGTGGACCGCAGACACCATATCCTCTTCCCTGAGGGTGGCAGGAGGCCGCTGCCCGCCGAATATCGGAAAGCATGGAGGGATGTGGCAAACCGGGTCACGTCCAACAGCGTGGTTGGCAGGACACCAACCCAGTGCCGGAAAAAATTCAACGACCTCACTCGGGTTGTCAGGGTGAGTACCCTTTCCAGTATCCTCCTCATCCCTGCATGTGCCCCTCACTTTATGGCCAAACAGGTCTGAAAGCCCTAATGGCCAGCCCTCATCCAGCAGCTATGGGACTGTCATGAAAAGCACTTGCGCAATCAGGACTTTAGACACTGTCAGGGCTATTTGACCATGGGAGGCAGTGCGGGCAAGATCAGGGCTTGACACTGTCAGGGCTAATCGAACATGGGAGGCAGTGCGGGCAAGATCAGGGCTTGACACTGTACTTAGAGGCGGTCCTTTCTCTTGCAGGCCAAGCTGGCACATAACAGAAGACAGCAGCGACAGACCGGGGGAGGCCGTCCTGACCTGAAACAGCTGAGCGACCTCGAGCAGCGAGTGGAGCGGATCATGGCAGGCCGGCTGAGTGTCCCCATTGCCACTGGAGATGCTGACCCTGTTCTGGGCACCAATGGTAAGGTCATCACCTTTTTGACCTCTCCCTTTCCACTTGCGCCTCACACCAGCATCCTTTGCCACTATCGAACCAATGCAGTGCACAGCAGCACTCATGCCTCCCTTGCTGCCGCCCTGTCCTCACTCTAAAGCAACTCTTGTGCCTCCCTCCTTTCAGATGGTGACTCGCCAGGTGAGGAGGCGGCCCCTCAAGCTGGCACTGTGTCCGAGTCAGACATAGAGGAGGAGGAAGAGGAAGCCAGCCCATCAGGGACACCCTCAGCTGAGGCAGCCCATGGCCATGATGGTGACACGTCTTTCCTGGAGGGGAGCAGGGGGGAAGGGTCGGAGGATAGTGAAGCTCCGGGGACCAGCGGGCTGCAGCAACGCGGGAGGGGTGGGGAAGCTCGGCGGCCTTCTCCCTGGAGGGTGAGTGCGACCTCCAGTCCTGCTACAGTGAGCGCAGAGGAGGTGCGGCTCCTAGCGGAAATGGGCGCCCAGGCTGAGCGCAGGCACACTGAGCTCATGGCTGCAGTGGCAAGGATGCCTGACTCCATAGAGTCACTGTCAAGGAGTGTGCAGGAATTCAGGGCAGCACAGGCCAGGAGTCTGCAACAATTCAGTGCAGCACAGGCCAGGAGTCTGCAACAATTCAGTGCAGCACAGGCCAGGAGTCTGCAGGACATCGCGGCAGCACAGGCTAGGAGTCAGAAGGACTTCGCTGCTTCACAGGCGGCTTCTAGCCAAGTGCTCAGTCGTGCCGTGCATTCACTGGCTGCTGTCATGCAGACACAGACCAGGGCCACACGGGCACTAACTGCTGCCACACTCACTGGATCGGCCAGGCATTGCCGGGGCACTCGCTGTGCCGCAGCAGCCCAGTAGTCTGTGCCTCAGAGATTGCTGCGCATGCTGCAGTGCTGGCCCGTGCCAATGTATCAGCCGACCAGGGAGTGCCTGTGATCTGTCAGGTTGGCAGCATTCCTGCAGCCAACACTGTCACTCCTCCATTGCAGCTGCCACCAGCTGTTGGACAGACTGCTGCCGCCCAAGCAGAGTTGGAGCAGTCAGCAGCCGGCCCCTCCAGGCCCAGAGCTGGTCCAGGCCGACCCCCAAGGGCATCTGCCGTCTCACCATCTGACCCTCAGCAGCCTTCCCCCAGCCTTGCTGCAGCCACTGGGGTCCCATTGAGGAGGAGCTGCAGGGCGGGTAGGGGCCAGTCACGGAAGTGAAACGGATCACCCTCGCAGGGGAAAAAGTAGAAGGTGTGGCCAAATGTTTTCTTTTACTTATAAAAGCCGAGACTGGTGTATTTGTTTCATATATAAAAGCCGAGACTGGTGTATTTGTTTCATATTTAAAGGCCGAGACTGGTGTATTTGTTTCATATTTAAAGGCCGAGACTGGTCTATTTGTTTTACTTGTAAAGACCGAGACTGGTGTATTAGTGTTTTTTGGGGGGGTTTCTCTCCATTAGTTTGTCATGTGGGAAGGGCACAGAGGTATCATAGTAAAACATTTTCTTAAATCGCACTGTCCATGCTTTCTTTTGGAAGTCCTGGTTGCCCTGCTTGGCTGAGGGCTTGTGGAGCGGCTACATTCATCTTCTGCCATTGGCACAAGCCATTCCCTGAGAGGGGGCCTAGAACTGACTTGCAATAAGCCGCCGACGGGCGGCCCTTGCACTTTCTGCCTCCCTCCTGTGCTGGTCCTCGTCTTCCTCCTCCTCCTCCTCCTCCTCCTCCTCCTCTGGTGGTCCTCCAATGTCTGCTGGCAGTGGCTGAGTCCTGCGGATAGCCAGGTTGTGCAGCATGCAGCACATGACAACGAAATGGGAGACTCGCTCAGACGAGTACTGTAGGGCTCCTCCGGAACGATCCAGACAGCGGAACTGTTGCTTCAGCACGCCGACTGTTTGCTCAATGATGTTCCTGGTTGCTTGATGGCTGTCATTGTATCCCTCTTCAGCAGGGGTGCTGGGCGCACGGAGCGGGGTCATCAGCCAGGTGCACAAAGGATAGCCTTTGTCCCCGAGAAGCCATCCTCGTGGGTGAGGCTGGGCCTTGAACATGTCTGCCACAGAAGTCTGGCGCAGGATGAAGGCATCGTGGCTGCTGCCTGGAAAGCGGGCATTGACAGCTAGGATGAGCTGCCTGTGGTCACATACCAACTGCACGTTGAGCGAATGGTAGCCCTTCCGGTTGCGGTAATCCTCGGCATTCTCTAGAGGTGCCCGCAAAGCCACATGCATGCAGTCAATGGCGCCCTGCACCATGGGGAAGCCCGCTAATGCTGCAAAGCCCATTGCACGCTGTTGCTGCTTGTCAACGGTCATGGGGAAGGAGATGAACTGACGTCTCCTTCTGAAAAGGGCATTGGTCACCTGGCGGATGCAGCAATGTACCGCAAACTGGGAGATGTTGGAAATGTCCCCAGTAGCGGATTGGAAGGAGCCGGTGGCATAGAAGTTGAGAGCCACCGTCACCTTCACTGCCACCGACAGAGACGTCCTGCTCCTCAGCTGTGGCTGCAGATCTCCGCAAAGCAGGTGGCAGATCTCAGTGACCACCGCCCTTCTGAATCGCAGCCTCCGAACACACTGCTCCTCAGACATGTTCAGATATGAGAACTGCTGGCGGTATACCCTGGGTGGGTAAGGCCTCCTTTGCCGACGCCTGTTGCCCCTTCTCCGTCTGGCCATGACTGGCACTCTCTCACGGCGTCTCTGAGCCCTTTGAATGCAATGGAGAAGCCCAACGTTTCCACCCATTGCAGCCCCCATTATATGTTTCCAATCAATGCTATGACTCTGAAGTTAAAGACAAGTGCAAAGCTGTGGCCTGAAGCCACAAGTACCTGTGCGAGTGTTGAGCCAAACCAGAAAGCTCTCTACCTTTGTCTCTCTCCAAAGATCCGTCTCTCACAAAGAAGGAGTGGTGCAAAATGGCTGCCATTTATACTGCAGGAGGAGTGCCCTTTAATTATCACCCCCCGCGCCCCGCAGCAACTGGGAACCGTTCCCCTCTACCAGTCGCTAGGGGCGCCAGGCGCACAATAGGCCGGCGCCACTGAATTTCCGGTTTGGGGCGCACAAAGGGCGTTGCACCATGAAATGACGTCAGGATCTGCGCGCGCAGCTGAGCGCGCGCAAAGGTTTTGCGCCGCCGCTAAATCTTAACTGAAGTTCACGAGAGGCGCAGATTGCACTGCGCCCAGGCGCTAGCCGCTTAGCACCCCACTTCTCCTCCTCCTAAGGCGCTAGCGGCTGGCGCAAACAACTGAATTTCTAGGCCAATCTCTTTAAATAACGTCCCTGGAGCTGGCTTTCTGCTGCTTCATGCCAGCTCACCCTGTTGCTGTTTACTCCTGCACACTCACTGACATCACGAGCCACCTGGCATTGAGGCTCCCAGCGATAACTGTTAGTGGCGCGCTGCGGGGTGGACGGGATTTGGCGTGCGGTGTTGGATTGTCTCGCCTTGGCGATAATGCTCCAGCGCCATCTGCTGGTGCTAAAGGGAGGTGCTAAGGTACCAAATTTTTCCCCCATAATGTTTTGAGAGCTTTGGCAAGAGCACTCATTTTCTTTAAACATTAACAAAGACTCTAAAGTAAGACTATAAAGGACCGCAGAGGTCCAATGGACCACTGAGCACTTTTTAAAGTTGGCTTCACACTGCTCTGCAGTTATGCTTCAAACAGCGCTAAGGCCAAGCAGTACGAGATTGCCTTCCCATGGGGATCTCACAACACTTTGATTTAGATCCATAAAACCATATAGGTTTATAGCAAAGAAGGAGACCATTTGTCCCATTGTATTTGTGCTGGCTCTTTGTTAGAGTAATCCAAAACTAATCCCACAGCCTTGCCCAGTCCTTATAGCTAGGTATTTTCCTCTGCTTCAAATATTTATCCACATTTTTCCTTAAATGATGCAATGATTTCTACCCCAACCGTTCCCTGTGGCACAGCATTCCATGCTACAACAGCCCTCTAGCCAAAGAAGTTTTTTTACTAACCTCGTTCCTCCCTCCCTTAGTAACAATTTTAAATTAATGACCCCCTCATCACTGACTCCCCAACCAGAGGGTAGTCTTTCTCTATTCACCCAATCAAAATGCTTCATAATTTTTAAAGCTCTATTAAATCTCCTCTTAGCCTTCTCTGCTGCAGTGGAAATAGTTCCAGTTAAGTTTCTCTTCATAATAATAGCTTCCCATCCTTGGCAACATACTGGTGAATCTATGCCATACACTTGCTATGGCTTTAATGTCCTTTCTATAATGGGGTACCCAAAACTGCATACAGCACTTGTGGTAGAACTTGTACAAATTTCTCATGATCTCTTTATTCTTGTACTTTTGCCTCTATTTCTAAAACCTAAAAATGTTATTGTCCTATTTTATAGCTTTAGCTACCTGCAGTCACACTTTATGTATTTGAAGCCCAAAGTCTTTCTATTGATCTACACCTTTAAATATATTTTCATTGAGTGTATATTGCTCTTCCTTGTTTTACCTTCCAAATTGTATTACCTCACATTTCTCCACATTAAATTGCATCTACCACCTGTCTTCCCAATCTACTAAAATGTTTATGTCTTCCTGAAGTCTTTTACAGTACACCTCGCTTATGTGCCAACGCCTCTAATTTGGGGTCATTAACATATTGCGCTATTGTGCTCCCTACTCTCAAGTCCAAACATCTATATATAACAAGAACAAAACTGCACCCAGTGCTAACCCCGAGGGTTGCAAACATTCTCTAATCCAAGCAACACCCATTAAGAACATAAGAGCAGGAGTAGGCCATACTGCCCTTCGAGCCTGCTCCACCATTCAATAAGATCATGACTGATCTTCGACCTCAACTCTAGTTTCCCGCCCCATCTCCATATCCCTTGATTCCCTATGAATCCAAAAATCTATCTATCTCAGCCTTGAATATACTCAAAGACTCAGCATGCACAACCCTTTAGGGCAAAGAATTCCAAAGATTCACAACCCTCAGTGAAGAAATTCCTCCTCATCTCAGTCTTAAATGGCCTACCCTTTATCCTGAGACTATGCCCCCTAGTTTTAGACAATCCAGCCAGGGGAAACAACCTCTCAGCATCTACCCTGTCAATCCACTTCAGAATCTTGTATGTTTCAATGAGATCACCTCTCATTCTTCTGAACTCCAGAGGAGTATAGGCCCATTCTACACAATCTCTCATCATAGGACAGCCCTGTCATCCCAGGAATCAATCTAGTCAACCTTCGTTGCACTGCCTCCAAGGCAAGTATATCCTTCCTTAGATAAGGAGAACAAAACAGTGTACAGTACTGCAGGTGTGGTCTCACCAAGGCCCTGTACAATTGTAGCAAGACTTCCTTACTCTTATACTCCAACCCCCTTGCAATAAAGGCCAACATGCCATTTGCCTTCCTTATTGCTTGCTGTACCCGCATGCTAGCTTTTTGTGTTCCTTGCACGAGGACACCCAAATCTCTCTGAACACCAACATTTAAAAGTTTCACACCATTTAAAAAATATACTGTTTTTCTATTCTTCCGACCAAAGTGAATAACCTCATATTTCCCTACATTATACTTCATCTACCACCTTACTGCCCACTCATTTAGTCTATCTATATCTCTCTGTAGACTCTTCGTGTTCTCCTCACAGCTTACATTCCCACCTAACTTTGTATCATCAGCAAACTTGGATACATTGCACTCGGTCCTTTCATCTAGGTCATTAATATAGATTGTAAATAGCTGAGGCCCCAACACTGATCCTTGTGGCACTCCACTAGTTACAGCCTGCCAACCTACTCTCTGTTTTCTGTCTGTTAACCAATCCTCTATCCATGCTACTATATTACCCCCAACCCCGTGAGCCCTAATCTTGTATAATAACCTTTTATGTGGCACCTTATTGAATGCCTTTTGGAAATTCAAATATACTACATCCACTGGTTCCCCTTTATCTACCCTGCTAGTTACATCCTCAAAAAACTCTAATAAATTTGTCAAACACGATTTCCCTTTCATAAAACCATGTTGACTCTGCTTAATCATGTTATGATTTTCTAAGTGACTTGATACCACTTCCTTAACAATGGATTGCAGCATTTTCCCGATGACCGATGTCAGGCTAACTGGTCTGTAGTTCCCTGTTTTTTCTCTCCCTCCTTTCTTGAATAGCAGTGTTACATTTGCGACTTTCCAATCTGTTGGGACCATTCCAGAATCTAGGGAATTTTGGAAGATCAAAACCAATGCATCCACTATCTCTTCAGCCACCTCATTTACAACCCTAGGATGTAGGCCGTCAGGTCCAGGGGATTTGTCGGCTTTTAGTCCCATTAGTTTCTCTAGTACTTTTTCTCTACTCATATTAATTATGTTAAGTTCCTCACCCTCATTAGACCCTTGTTTCCCCACCATTTTTGGCATGCTTTTTGTGTCTTCTACTGTGAAGACAGATACAAAATATTTGATTAACATTTCTGCCATTTCCTTATTCCCCATAATAATTTCTCCCGTCTCAGCCTCTAAGGGGCCAACGTTTACTTGTGCTACTCTTTTCCTTTTTACATACTTGTAGAAACTCTTACAATCTGCTTTTATATTTCTTGCTAGTTTTCTCTCATTCTATTTTTCCCTTTTTATCAATTTTTAGTCAACCTTTGCTGGTTTCTGAAACTCTCCCAATCCTTAGGCTTATTATTATTCTTTGCAACATTATAAGCTTCTTCTTTCAATCTAATGCTATCCTTAACTTCTTTAGTTAGCCACAGTTGGATCACATTTCCCGTGGAGTTTTTGTTTCTCAATGGAATGTATTTTTGTTGAGAATTATGAAATATTTCTTTAAATGCTAGCCACTGCTTATCTACTGCCATACCTTTTAATCTATTTTTCCAATCTACCTTAGCCAACTCGCCCCTCATACCTATGTAATTGGCTTTATTTAAGTTTAATACTCTAGTTTCGGACTTAGGCAAGTCACTTTCAGAATTATTAGAAACCTACTTGAACTTTCTGATTATCAAACAACCTTTGTGGCTTTCAGAGCACATTTTTGTTGTCTGTCATAGGTGATCTGCAAGGGTGATTTTCTGCTGATGCTGAACGTATAAAATTAATGGAGGAAACATATAGAACATCACAGCATTTCTAAATTCTTGCCATTTCCAATCTACTAATGCATGGCGATTGTGTTGTGGTTTCACATCTATGTAGAAATGCTCCAGCAGTCCTAAATTATGTAATATATAACAGAAATAATGACGCACCACATGGGTTGCATGCAGGTTTAACCCCCTGTGATTTCCCCATATGGAGGGATCTCAATCTCAGCTGGGCTGTTGGTGGAGCAGAATGGAGTTCAGTGGGGTGAAGCTGGAGAATGAATCAATCCAGTCTGTCTTGTGCATCTTGCAGCTGGTTAAGGAGCAGTAAGGGCAGGGGAATAGCCTACCTTGATGTTATCTTAGCCGTGTGCTTGGATCATGAGGAAGGGAGGGGCTAAAAATGGAAAGAAAAAAGCAAACAAAATGGGGGAGAGGCAAGTAATAAAAAAAAACATAAGACTTGTAGAAATAAAACACCCTTTGCTCTTATTAGAAAAGATCTTGTATTTGGGGAATTTACAACATTTCGAGATGCAGTTTAAACTTTTTATTTTCCATTTTTCTTCGCTCCTCTCCTGAAAGCTCTGACTGATGCTGGGCTACAGTTACACGGGTGTTGAGAGCTCTTTGGTGCCTCACTAAAGTGGCCATTTGATGGGTGTGAATCTGGATAGTAAATGTTAGTATGCTACTTGACGATGGCGGGGGGCGGGCGGTTGAGGGGGGGGGACATAACAGCCAAGCTTAATCATCTTCTCATACAATTGGAAGAAGCACTGAGAGTAGCAAGGGCACAAAATGTCCTCTGGGTGGGGGACTTCAATGTCCATCACCAAGAGTGGCTCAGTAGCACCACAACTGACCGAGCTGGCCGAGTCCTAAAGGACATAGCTGCCAGACTGGGTCTGCGACAGGTGGTGAGGGAACCAACAAGAGGGAAAAATCTACTTGATCTCGTCCTCACCAATCTACCTGTTGCAGATGCATCTGTCCATGACAGCATTGGTGGAAGTGACCACCGCACAGTCCTTGTGGAGACGAAGTCCCGTCTTCATGTTGAGGATACCCTCCACTGTGTTGTGTGGCACTACCACCGTGCTAAATGGGACAGATTTTGAACAGATCTGGCAACTCAAAACTGGGCATCCATGAGGCGCTGTGGGCCATCAGCAGCAGCAGAATTGTATTCAACCACAATCTGTAATCTCATGGCCCGGCATATCCCTCACTCTACCATTACCATCAAGCCAGGAGATCAACCCTGGTTTAACGAAGAGTGCAGGAGAGCATGCCGGGAACAGCACCAGGCATACCGAAAAATGAGGTGTCAACCTGGTGACGCTACAACACAGGACTACTTGCATGCCAAACAACGGAAGCAACATGCGATAGACAGAGCTAAGCGATCTCACAACCATCGGATCAAATCAAAGCTCTGCAGTCCTGCCACATCCAGTCGTGAGTGGTGGTGGACAATTAAACAGTTAACAGGAGGAGGAGGCTCCAAAAATATCCCCATCCTCAATGATGGTGGAGCCCAGCACGTGAGTGCAAAAGACAAGGCTGAAGCATTTGCAACTATCTTCAGCCAGAAGTGCCGAGTGGATGATCCATCTCGGCCTCCTCCTGAGGTCCCCAGCTTCACAGATGCCAGTCTTCAGCCCATTCAATTCACTCCACGTGATGTCAAGAAACGGCTGAAGACATTGGATACTGCAAAGGCTATGGGCCCTGACAACATTCCGGCAATAGTACTGAAGACTTGTGCTCCAGAACTAGCTGCGCCCCTAGCCAAGCTGTTCCAGTACAGCTACAACACTGGCATCTACCCGGCAATGTGGAAAATTGCCCAAGTATGTCCTGTCTACAAAAAGCAGGTCAAATCCGACCCGGCCAATTACCGTCCCATCAGTCTACTCTCAATCATCAGCAAAGTGATGGAAGGTGTCGTCGACAGTGCTATCAAGCGGCACTTACTCAGCAATAACCTGCTAACTGACGCCCAGTTTGGGTTCTGCCAGGGCCACTCAGCTCCTGACCTTATTACAGCCTTGGTCCAAACATGGACAAAAGAGCTGAACTCAAGAGGTGAGGTGAGAGTGACTGCCCTTGACATCAAGGCAGCATTTGATCGAGTGTGGCATCAAGGAGCCCTAGCAAAACTGAAGTCAATGGGAATCAAGGGGAAAACTCTCCATTGGTTGGAATCATACCTAGCACAAAGGAAGTTGGCTGTGGTTGTTGGAGGTCATTCATCTCAATCACATGACATCACTGCAGGAGTTCCTCAGGGCAGTGTCCTAGGCCCAGCCATCTTCAGCTGTTTCATCAATGACCTTCCCTCCATCATAAGGTCAGAAGTGGGGATGTTCGCTGATGATTGCACACTGTTCAGCACCATTCGAGACTCGTCAGATACTGACGCAGTCCGTGTCCATATGCAGCAAGACCTGGACAACATTCAGACTTGGGCTGACAAGTGACAAGTAACATTCGCACCACACAAGTGCCAGGCAATGACCATCTCCAACAAGCGAGACTCTAACCATCTCCCCTTGACATTCAATGGCATTACCATCGCTGAATCCCCCACTATCAACATCCTGGGGGTTACCATTGATCAGAAACTGAACTGGACCAGCCATATAAATACTGCGGCTACAAGAGCAGGCCAGAGGCTGGGAATTCTGCGGCAAGTGTCTCACCTCCTGACTCCCCAAAGCCTTTCCACCATCTACAAGGCACAAGTCAGGAGTGTGATGGAATACTCTCCACTTGCCTGGATGAGTGCAGCTCCAACAACACTCAAGAAGCTCGACACCATTCAGGATAAAGCAGCCCACTTGATTGGCACTCCATCCACCACCTTCAACATTCACTCCCTCCACCACCGGCGCACTGTGGCTGCAGTGTGTACCATCTACAAGATGCACTGCAGCAACTCGCCAAAGCTCCTTCAACAGCACCTTCCAAACCTGCGACCTCTACCACTTAGAAGGACAAGGGCAGCAGACGCATGGGAACATCACCACCTACAAGTTCCCCTCCAAGCCACATACCATCCTGACTTGGACCTGTATCGCCGATCCTTCACTGTCGCTGGGCCAAAATCCTGGAACTCCCTTCTTAACAGCATTGTGGGTGTACCTACACAATATGGACTGCAGCGGTTCAAGAAGGCGGCTCACCACCATCTTCTCAAGGGCAATTAGGGATGGGCACTAAATGCAAGCCTAGCCAGCGACGCCCACATCCCATCAATGAATAAAAAAAATTAAAAAAACAGTGTCCTTTATCACAGGGGTCACTGGACAGTAGCCAGGACTGGAAATCTTGCCTGATTTTTTTCCTCCATAGCCAAGTAGCACTAAGGCCAGTTCTATCACACCTACTGTCCTCCCTTTCCCTTCCCCCCGTAGAGATTTGGTAACTCAACAAAGACCTGGAACTTTCTGTTCAGTATGCCTTTACCCACTAGGCTATCGGGGCGCTATAGATTCAGTTTTATACATGAAAGAATTCACTAACAAACTTTATATTGAAAATCATAAATCATAGATACAACAAATAATCATCAAACTTACCAAGAAAAATGACAGCTGAATATGTCTGTGCTCCATCAGTCTCGATCTGTTCTGAATGCAGTGGGAAACACACTCCATTTCTGCCATAGTAATTCTTAAAGAAGTCGTTATTCATCAGGGGAGTGAATGCAATGACAAACCCCACAAACCAAATGAATATCAAAATGAAAACTGTCCTGCACTTTCCTGGCTTCATGTTGCTGAATGGATAAACAATGCAGAGGTACTTTTCCAAAGTCAGGAAAGACAAAAGTAACACAGACACTTCTGTTGAGAGCATTGCTAAAGACCCAGTTATTCGACACTGCATGCTGTCCATCCACAACTGAGCATGCCTGTTGTACTCGCCACGATATTTAAGGTCATATGATCCAATCGCAAAAAGATATATTCCCATCAGGCAGTCTGCACCTAGAATGAACATATGCAAACATATTAGTCAAGCCCACAAAAACATTAAGACATGAATGATATACAGTCTGCTGGGCACTCCTGATGTTATTCTCCCAGCAAAAAAATATGGTTAGCTCCAAAAGAGTGAAATGTACTTCTAAGAGCTTCGGGGGTTTAGAGGTTTACTTTAGAGATGATGGCCCTGAAATTCTGTGGGGGTTCTACCAGGTCCCCACCATAATTCTGGCTGGAGACAAATGCCTTCCTCTCTTAGTCAGTCCCTCGGAACCGAGGATAACTTGCTTCCACATTAAAAATGAGTTCCCAGGTGACTGATGAGTCCAATGCGGGACCTGCAGTCTCTGTCACAGGTGGGGCAGACGGTGGTTGAAGGGGCGGGTAGGTGGGGTGCTTGGGTTGATGTACGCTCCTTCCGCTGTTTGCACTTGACTTCCGCTTGCTCCTGGCGAAGAGACTCGAGGTTTGCGGCGCTTTCCTGAACGCCCTGGGAAATGGCGTAAATGGCTGAAAGTGAACATTTGCTCAATTTCTCTGCGGGTTTAGCTGGTCTCCTGCTTGAGTTACGGCAGAAGACTGATACAACACCTGTGGAATTTCAGGGCCTATATAACTGTACATATTAAATTGTTTGTACGGAGGTATGTGGGGGTTAAGATGACATATCTGTTTGGTTCAGACCCAAGTGAATCTTCTGCGACAGACCTGATAATCTGATACCTGAGCCAGACAGGTCCACGGTACTCTGACTGATCACCCAGCTTGTTTGACCAATGTTGCCTGGAGGAATAGATGCGCCATGAGGGGCTAGAAGTTTTCCCAGCTAGCCACAGATAACCCTGCAATCCAATGCTCCAACATTTGGAGTAACCTTGGCTGGACAAGCAGCAGGAATCTTACCAGTGCTCTGTGCTGGTTGATGTGTAGTTTTAACTGGTTAAACTCTGGCAGTGCTCCTGTGCACGGCTGAGGATCCGAAACCTTGCCACTACATAAGCAGTACACCTGAGCTTGACAGGTTTAAGATAAAGTGGGATATGCTGCTATAGGAAGACTGTGCACTCCATATCAGAGAATCAGAAACTCTACCTGGATTTCTTAGTAGCTTGGTCTGGAGACACTTAAACATGGTGATGATTTTTGCATGAGCCAGACATCCGGCTGAGCATAAATGAAAATGTCTTTCATGTACTTTCAGTTTTCTAAGTCTTTCCGTAGCTGGTTAAAAAACAGCACCTTGAGGAATTTTATGATGTTGTCCATGTGAGCTTCAAATGAGGATTTCTTCATCAAAAGTGAGTCTATCAATTTTAATATTTGGATTTACAAATATTAATCATTGGATTCAAATAACTATTATTCACTCAATCTGCCCTCTGAGTCTCTATATAAGACAGTTTATGAGATTTATTTATCTATGCATCAAGCCAATATGTTTCCTTGTAGATTTGAACTGCTGACTTCACCTATGCTGTCATGGAGGAATAGAGCAGAACTCAGTCTATTCCTAACAAGGCAGAAGGGAAAACATCAGAGAGAGAGCCATTATAGGGGTGTTACTGTGGTGGGCAGCACAACATTGGTAGAGGCCAGCGTGGAGGGTGCCTGACTGCCCTTTTGACTGTATGTACCAGGACACCAGAAAAGGAAGGAGATTGAAGCAATTTGAAAATATGCACTGTACCTAAAGGAAAACAAAATCTGCTCCTATGAGTGCATACTTACAGCAAAGAGACATTATAGACAAGGCGTGAAGCTTGTTCTCAGATCTGATGTAAGATCTCATGCCTATAACAAAGATATTTCCAAAACACGTAATAGCAGAAACAACCCAAACGAAGACTCGGAGGACAACATTAGCCAGCAGGTTCTCAAAGGACGATATCCCATCACTGTTGGGTTTGCAGCTACGAACATGTGGAGCATAGCCACAGAATTGGAACTTCTTAAAGTATCTGAAAGAGAAGTCAATTTGTTAGCATTCTTTTTATCAAAATCATGAGCTGCAACAGGAATTGCACTGTAAAGTTCTCTGCAGTATGTATATGCAGCACTTACATATGGGATAGATTTGTAAGAGGCTGGAATATTCTGTTTCGTAGCGCCTGAAGATCCATTCCATCCATACTGCTGTAACAATAGAAAATATCAATATCCTTACAAGACATATTTATTGAATAAACATAGGTATAATTTGCTGGAATTATTTAAATCAATCAGCAGTAATTTCTAACTTCTTATAGTGAGTTTTCTGTGCTCATCAAGTATATCAAACTGGGATATGAAAATACAACAGAAAATGCTGGACTCAGCAGGCCAGGCAGCATCCGTGGAGAGAGAAACAGAGTTAACGTTTCAGGTCTGGGACCCTTCATCTCTGTTTCTCTCTCCACGGATGCTGCCTGGCCTGCGGAGTATTTCCAGCATTTTCTGTTGTTATTTCAGATTTCCAGCATCCGCAGTATTTTGCTATCGTAGTGGGATATGAAAATGCTTGTTCAGTTTTCACACTCAAAATCAAGATCAAACACAGGCCAGTTTCACCATGGGTTTACATGCAGGACAAAATTCCCTCAGTTCTCGGAAGAGCAGCTCACTACGATACTTTTATGGACTGTCTGAATGAAATTTTCAATTGAGTGTCAACTTTTGTGACATTGTAGCTATTTTGTGCTGTGAATTTGCACCTGCTAAGAACTGGGTTGAGAGTGGCCAAACTGTTTTTTCTTAGGACTGGCTAAATAAATAAAATGTAAATGCAGTTACCAGAATTACATTGGCTTGTGGATTTAGAACGCCAACCCTGAGCCATCTTGTGTTATGTCACAATTCTAGTATCATTTTTTATCTTTTCTTAAATTCCTCTGTTGCAGTATGGGATAAGCTATTTTTTTGGCTACTTTGCTCCAGTATTACACTGTCCTGATGATGTGGTAGGAGCCCCAGTGATATCTTCCTATCTTTTGATAAACTCATTTACCATAATCCCCGAATGTGCTACCTGGTGTGGTATAAGAACATAAGACGATAAGAATTAGGAGCAGGAGTAGGCCATACGGCACCTCGAGCCTGCTCCACCATTCAATAAGATCATGGCTGATCTTCTACCTCATCTCCACTTTCCCGCCCGATCCCCATATCCCTTGATTCCCCTCAAGTCCAAAAATCTAACTCTCTCAGCCTTGTATATACTAAGCATTCACAGCCCTTTGGGGTAGAGAATTCCAACGATTCACAACTCTCTGAGTGAAGAAATTCCTCCTCATCTCAGTCTTAAATGGCTGACCCTTTATCTTGAGACTGTGCCCCCTAGTTCTAGACTCTCCAGCCAGGGGAAACAACCTCTCAGCATTTATCATGTCAATCCCCCTCAGAATCTTATATGTTTCAATTACTAATTAACACTGTCTCATTACACAATACAAGATCCAAAATAGCCTGTTCCTTGACATATTCTTCTAGGAAACTTTCTCGAATGCATTCCATGAGCTCTTGACTACCTTTGCCAATTTGATTTGCCCAGTCTATATGAAGATTAAAGTTGCTCACGATTATTGCATTACCTTTGTTACAAGCTCCTGTTATTTGTTGATTAATACTCTGTCCAACAGTATAGCTACTTTTAGGGGGCCTATAACTACTCCCACCAGTGTTTTCTGCCCTTTGTTATTTCTTATCTCCACCCATTCTGATTCTACTTCCTGATCTTCCAAGCCAAGATCCTTTCTCACTACTGCACTTAGGTCATCCTCCTTTTCCATTCTGCCCGTCTTTTCGAAACATCAAGTACCCTAGAATATTTAGTTCCCAAACTTGGTCACCTTACAACCACATCTCTGTAATGGCTATTAGATCAAAGTCTCTATTTGTGCCACTAATTCCTCTATCTTGTTACGAATGCTTCATGCACTCAGATAAAGAGCTTTTAATTTTAACGTTTTACCATTATTCCCTGCTTTCACCTTATTCGCTGATGCACTATCACCATTAAACTCTCTTTCCCTTCCTGTCACTATCTGCTTATCTTTAGTCAAATCGCTCCACTGCTCCATTGCCTTGACTTTTCTTCTTAGATTTCTAAATTTTCCCTCAACTGACCCTTCCCCCCCTTTGAGGTTCTGCATTTTAATTTTGACCCTAGCTCCTCAAACTCTCTCAGCAGAACCTCATTCCTAGTTCTACCTATGTCAGTGTTTCCTACTTGGACCACAACAACTGGATCCTCCCCCTCCCATCCAAATTCATCTCCAGCCGCGAGGAGATATCAGTAACCCTGGCACCAGGCAGGCAACACAGCCTTTGGAACTCCCGGTCGCGGCTGCAGAGAACAGTACCTATCCCTCTGATTATACTGTATACTACCACATTCATTTTCATTCCCCCCCACTTGAATAAGAATATAAGAAAAGAAATAGGAGCAGGAGTAGGCCATTCGGCCCCTCGAGCCTGCTCCGCCATTCAATAAGATCATGGCTGATCTTCTACCTCAACTCCACTTTCCTGCACTATCCCCATATTCCTTGATTCGCTTAATATCCAAAAATCTATCGAACTCTGTCTTAAATATACTTAACGACTGAGCCTCCACAGCCCTCTGGGGTGGAGAATTCCAAAGATTTACCACCCTCTGGGTAAAGAAATTTCACCTAATCTCAGTCCTAAATGGTCGACCCCTTATTCTGAGACTGTGACCCCTGGTTCTAGACTCCCCAGCCAGGGGAACATCCTCCCTGCATCTACCCTGTCAAGCCCAGTAAGAATGTTGTATGTTTCAATGAGATCACCTCTCATTCTTCTAAACTCCAGAGAATATAGGCCTAGTCTACTCAATCTCTCCTCATAGGTCAATCCCCCTATCCCAGGAACCAGTCTGGTGAATCTTCGTTGCACTTCCTCTATTGCAAGTATATCCTTCCTTAGGTAAGGAGACCAAAACTGTACACAATACTCCAGGTGTGGTCTCATCAGGGCCCTATATAATTGCAGTAAGACGTCTTTACTCTTATACTCAAATCCTCTTGTAAAAAAGGCCAACATACCATTTGCTTTCCTAATTGCTTGCTGTACCTGCATATTAACTTTCAGTGATTTGTGTACAAGGACACCCAGGTCCCTCTGAACACCAACATTTCCCAATCTCGCACCATTTAAAAAAGACTCTGCTTTTCTATTTTTCCTACCAAAGTGGATAACTTCATATTTCTCCACATTATATTCCATTTGCCATGTTCTTGCCCATTCACTTAGCCTGTCTATATCCCCTTGAAGCCTCTTTGCATCCTCCTCACAACTTACAATCCCACCTAACTTTGTATCATCAGCAAACTTGGATATATTACATTTGGTTCCCTCATCCAAATCATTGATATAGGTTGTGAATAGCTAAGGCCCAAGCACTGATCCTTGTGGTACCCCACTGACTGCAGCCTGCCAACCCGAAAATGACCCATTTATTCCTACTCTCTGTTTTCTGCCCGTTAACCAATCCTCAATCCATGCTAGTATATTACCCCCAATCCCATGAGCCCTAATTTTGTTTAATAACCTCTTGTGTGGCACCTTATTGAATGCCTCCTGAAAATCCAAATACACCACATCCACTGGTTCCCCCTTGACTATTCTGCTAGATAGAATTTCAAAAAACCTAAGATTCGTCAAACATGATTTCCCTTTCATAAATCCGTGTTGACTCTGCCAAATCCTATTATTATTTTTTAAGTGCCCGTACCACGTTCTTAATAATAGATTTGAGCATTTTCCCTAGTACTGATGTCAGGCTAACTGATCTGTAGTTCCCCATTTTCTCTCTCCCTCCTTTCTTAAATAGTGGGGTTACATCTGCTACCTTCCAATCCGCAGGAACCATTCTAGAATATGGAATTTTGGAAGATTACAACCAATGCATGCACTATCTCTATAGCCACCTCTTTTATAACCCTAGGATGTAGGCCATCAGGTCCAGGGGCTTTCAGTCCCATTAATTTCTCCAGTACAATTTTTTTACAAATACTAATTTCTTTCAGTTCCTCATTCTCGCTAGACCCTTGGTTCTCCACTATTTCCAGGAACTTTTTTGAGTCTTCTTCCATGAAAACAACACAAAGGCCGCGATTTTGTCATCGGTGTCGGGTTGGGTGCAGGACAGCTGGTTTCCGGCTTCCAGTCCTGCCCCAGTTGCATCCGCTCCACAGACGTGATTTTACCTTGATTGACCTTGCAGGCTTGCTGGCCAATTAACAGGAAGCGGGTCTGATGACATCATTTGATGACGCATCATCTGCCGGTTTCCTTAAAGGGACCACGCACAATTTTATTTTGACAGTTGATTTCTCAGTGTTTGACAGCATTGAGGTGCTGAAAACACTGACAATCACTGCACAAAGGTGACCTGTTGCACCCAGGCTCTCCAATGACTCCCTCCATATGCTGGAATAGATGGCAGTTGCAGGTGAGGTGACAGAAGTGATCTGTCACTGGTGAGAGAGGTTCTCCCAATGAGGTGGCACTGGACAGATAGTTGGATTTAAAAACTTGTAAGCTAAAGAAATCTCTAAATGTTTTAAAAATGCAGTACCCAACATTTTCTTTGCTCTGAAACTCACCATGTGCAACATTAGATCCTTCACACCACTTCTGCAGCTGTCATCTTTTCACAAACATTACACCAGACTCACAACATGCCACACTTACCTGGCATGGTGTCCAGATGTCGGGTAACCCAACCCAGAAGCGGAAAAATCCAAAAACAGGCTGCAAACTACTGGCAAGTACCTGTTAATAGGCAGGTAATTGCCTTTAATCTGCTTCCCGCCGCTAGGTGTCGGGTCCATTCGCAAACGGGGACCTGACACTTGGAAAAGCTGTTTGGAGGCGGGTTGACAGCAGATTCGGAACCCACCGTCAATCAAATCGAATTTAACCTCTGACCCGCCTCCAAACCCGCCCTCTGAGCGCCAGCAAGATTGCAGCCAAAGTATTTGTTTAATTTCTCTGCCATTTCCTTATTCCCCATTATAACTTCTCCTGTCTCAGCTTGTAGGGGACCCATGTTTACTTTTGCTAATCTTTTCCTTTTTAAGTACCTATAGAAGCTTTTACAGTCTGTTTTTATGTCTCTCGCAAGTTTACTCTAATCTATTTTCCCTTTATCAATTTTTTGGTCCTGCTTTGCTGAATTCTAAAATCCTCCCAATCATCAGGCTTACTACTCTTTTTGGCAACATTATAAACCTCTTCCTTTGATCTAATACTATCTTTAAATTCTCTTGTTAGCCATGGTTGGATCACTTTTCCTGTGGGGTTTTTGTGCCTTAAAGGAATGTATATTTGTTGTAAATGATGTATTAATTCTTTAAATGCTAGCCATTGCTTGACTACCATCTTATCTTTTAATGTAGTTTCCCACTTCCCACTTAGCCAACTCAGCCCTCATACCTAGTTTGATCTGTTTAGATTTAGGACCCTAGTTTTGGATTTAACAAAATCACTTTCAAACTCAATATAAAATTCTATCATATTATGGTCACTCTTCCCTAAAGGCTCCTTTACTACAAGGTTATTAATTAACCCTTTCTCATTGCACAATACTAGATCTAAAATAGCCTGTTCCCTCAACATGCTGACCTAGAAAACTATCTTGCATACATTGCATGAATTTGTCCTCCACACTATTACTGCAAATTTGGTTTGCTCAGTCTATATGTAGATTAAAGTCCCCCTTGATTACTGTATACCCTTGTTACATGCACCTCTAATTTCCTGATTTATACTCTGCCCTACATTACAACTACTGTTTGGGGGCCTATAAACAACTCCCACCAATGTTTTCTGCCCCTTGCTGTTTCTTGGCTCCACCCAAACTGATTCTACTTCTTGATTTTCAGAGCTATGATTCTTTCTCTCTACTGTCTTTATTCCATCCTTTATTATCAGGGCTACCCCTCCTCCTTTTCCATTTTGCCTATCTCTTCTAAAAGTTAAGTATCCTGGAATATTTAGTTCCCAACCATGGTCACTTTGCAACCACATCTCCGTAATGGCTATTAGATCAAACCTATTAATTTCTATCTGCGCTATTAATTCATCTATTTTGTTGCGAATGCTTCGTGCATTCAGATTTAGTGCCTTTAGCTTTGACTTTTTTCTATTTTTCCCTGATGTCACCTTAGTTACGGATGCCCTACTACCTTTGTTACTCTCTCTGTCCCTTCCTGACCGACTCTACATATTTTTACCCAAAATTCTACTCTGCTCTGGAGCCTTGACATTTCTCCTGCTGCTTTTAAATTTGCTCTTTCCTGAATCCTCCCACCCCCCATTCATTAGTTTAAAGCCCTGTCTATGGCCCTAGATATTCAGTTTACCAGGACACTGGTCCCAGCCTGGTTTAAGTGGAGCCCGTTCAATCTCTGGCCACAGGGGATGTGCCAGAGGACTGGAGAACCGCTAATGTAGTACCATTATTCAAGAAGGGAAGTAGGGAAAAACCAGGGAACTACAGGCCAGTGAGCCTAACATCAGTGGTAGGAAAATTATTGGAAAAAATTCTGAGGGACAAAATTTGTCTCCACTTGGAGAGGCAAGGATTAATCAGGGATATTCAACATGGCTTTGTCAAGGGAAGATCATGTCTGACTAATTTGATTGAATTTTTTGAGGGGGTGACTAGGTGTGTGGATGAGGGTAACGCAGTGGATGTGGTATACATGGATTTCAGTAAGGCCTTCGATAAAGTCCCACATAGGAGACTGGTCAAGAAGGTAAGAGCCCATGGAATCCAGGGTGCCTTGGCACATTGGATACAAAACTGGCTTAGTGGCAGAAGGCAGAGGGTGATGGTCGAAGGTTGTTTTTGTGACTGGAAGCCTGTGGCCAGTGGGGTACCACAGGGATCGGTGCTGGGTCCCTTGCTGTTTGTGGTCTACATTAATGACTTGGATATGAATGTAAAAGGTATGATCAGTAAGTTCGCGGATGATACAAAAATTGGTAGGGTGGTAAATAGCGAGGAGGGTAGCCTCAGTCTGCAGGACGATATAGATGGGTTGGTCAGATGGGCGGAACAGTGGCAAATGGAATTTAACCCGGAAAAGTGCGAGGTGATGCACTTTGGGGGGACTAACAAGGCAAGGGAATACACAATGAATGGTAAGACCCTAGGCAAGATGGAGGGTCAGAGGGATCTGGGTGTGCAAGTACACAGATCCCTGAAGGCGGCGGAACAGGTGGATAAGGTGGTAAAAAAGGCATATGGGATACTTGCCTTCATTAGCCGAGGCATTGAATATAAGAGCAAGGAGGTTATGATGGAGCTGTATAAAACACTGGTTCGGCCACAGCTGGAATACTGTGTGCAGTTCTGGTCGCCACACTACAGGAAGGATGTGATCGCGTTGGAGAGGGTGCAGAGGAGGTTCACCAGGATGTTACCAGGGCTGGAGCGCTTCAGCTATGAAGAGAGACTGGGCAGATTGGGTTTGTTTTCCTTGGAGCAGAGGAGGCTGAGGGGGGACATGATTGAGGTGTACAAAATTATGAGGGGCATAGATAGGATGGATGCTGAGGAGCTTTTTCCCTTAGTAGAGGGGTCAATAACTAGGGGGCATAGATTCAAGGTAAAGGGCGGGAGGTTTAGAGGGGATTTGAGAAAGAACTTTTTCACCCAGAGGGTGGTTGGAGTCTGGAACTCACTGCCTGAAAGGGTTGTGGAGGCAGGAACCCTCACAACATTTAAGAAGCATTTGGATGAGCACTTGAAATGCCACAGCATACAAGGCTATGGACCAAATGCTGGAATATGGGATTAGATTAGACAGGGCTTGATGGCCGGCGCGGACACGATGGGCCGAAGGGCCTCTATCCGTGCTGTATAACTCTATGACTCTAACAGCTCCCTCTTTCCCCAGTACTGGTGCCAGTGCCCCATGAACTGAAACCCCTTCCTCCCACACCACTCTTTGAGCCACGCCTTTAAACCTCTAATCTGTTTGTCCCTATGCCAATTTGCACGTGGCTCAGGTAACAATCCAGAGATTATTACCTTTGAGGTTCTGCTTTTTAATTTGGATCCTAGCTCCTCAAACTCCCTCAGCAGAACCTCATTCCTAGTTCTACCTATGTCATTGGTTCCTACGTGGACCACGACAACTGGATCCTCCCCCTCCAAGTTCCAAGTTCTTCTCCAGCCATGAGATGTCTTTAACCCTGGCACTAGGCAGGCAACAGTCTTTGGTACTCCCTGTCACAGCTGCAGAGAACAGTATCTATACCCTGACTATACTATCACCTACCACTACCACATTTATTTTTACTCCCCCCACTTGAATGGCCTCTTGTACCACGGTGCCGTGGTCAGTTTGCCCATCCTCCCTGGAGTCCTTGTTTTCATTCATACAGGTAGCAAGTACCTTGTACCTGTTGGACAAGGTCAAGGGCTGAGGCTCCTCCATCACTATATCCTGGGTCCCCATACCTTCCTGACTCGCAGTCACACCCTCCAGTCCCTGACCGCTAACTCTAAAGTACTGCTTAACTTAAGGGGTGTGACTGCCTCCTGGAACAAAGTGTCCAGGTAACTCTCCCTTTCCCTGATGCATTGCAGCTCAGACTCCAGCTCAACAACTCTGAGTCAAAGTTCCTCGAGCTACAGGCACTTACCGCAGATGTGGTTGCTCGGGATCTTGTTGGTCTCCACCAACTCCCACATGCTGCAGTTGCAACACACCACCTGCACTACCATCTCTACATAACCTTATTTTATTTATATAATTAGTTACAGTATTTATTCAAACAATTATTTTTACTTTTAATTTCTAGTTTTAATTAGTTAATTATGTTTAAGTTATTAAATCAATAAAGTTATAGTAGTTAATACTCTCCCAGTTCTGAATTTAATTAACTTACCTAACCTGGAGAGCAAAAGAACTGTAATACTCACCAACCAATCACCTACCTGCTGTCCTGTGATGTCACTCCTTGTTTTTTTAAGTCACCGCTCAGGTCCCTTTATGCCGCTGCTCCAACTCAGGTCCGTACTGTGTCCTGGGCCTTCTCCGGTGCTTCCTTTATGCCACCGCTGCTGCTCCCGCTCAGGTCCGCGCTGTACCACGGTGCCGTGGTCAGTTTTCTCATCCACCCTGTAGACTCTGCCCTCATATAAACAGGCAGCAAGAACCTCATACCTGTTGGATAAGTGCAAAGGCCGAGGCTCCTCCAGCACTGCACCAGCGATCCCCTTACCTGCCTGAGTCGCAGTCACACCCTCCTGTCCCTGACCACTAACCAGACCTGTACCACAACCTAACCTAAGGGGTGTGACTACCTCCTGGATCAAAGTGTCCAGGTAACTTTCCCCCTCCCTGGTGCCCCGCAATGTCTGCACCTTGGACTCCAGCTCAACAACTCTGAGCTGAAGTTCCTCGAGATGCAGGCACTTACTGCCGATGTGGTCGTCCGGGATCGTGATGCTCTCCACAAACTGCCACATGCTGTAGTTGCGGCACACCACCTACATTGCCATCCCTATATAACCGTGTTTTATTTATTTAGTTAATTAGTTTATGTATTTAATTAACCGCTTATGGTTTAGCTTTATTTAACTAATTACTTGATCTACTTTAAGTTATGCGTAGATTAAATTAAATATTTACCTGTAATACAAAGCACTACAAGTATTGGAGGCAAAAAACAGCACCTCCTTGCCCCTCTGCTCCGAATTCCCACTCTCTCCAAATTCCCAACTTTAACACTCTGTTTGGAAGCACTCCATTTAAGACCACTCTGTGCAGACAACTCTGGTATTGAGCCATACAGGCCAGATAGGTCCTGGGTTCAATCTCTGGTCTGTGCAATGGTAGTTGATCTCAGCATGGGGAGCAGTAGAGGTGATACAATTAGCTTTAGTGCTTCTGGGTTAGGGAGGCGGAAAGAAAATCAGACAGGTTTCCTTATTCCTGATCACTATTGAGTGATCTCTGCTGGAACATGTACATGTGTAAGGTGATTGAGGGCAGAGTCAGGCTCAGCTATGATGCCCCCATGATTCAACAGCCCACTGATACTCACTGTCTTGATTTACATCTGAAGAACAGCAACTTGGATGAGGTACCAGAGGCCAGCTGGCACCCGTTGATCCATGCCCCAAGCATGAGTCTCCAATTGCAGCAGCAATTGCAGAAAAATACGATTTTTAACATAATGGTCTGGCATTTGTGGTTGTAATGATAGCGAAACTGTCAGTGTTTGCTGTCATTACAATTGTGAATCTGTCAGCAACTTCTGGAGTATGCACATGTGCAGTTAAATGGGGAAATCCAGCAGTTGCTGTCAGTCATTCCCTGCTCCTCTATAGGGCACGCTGTTGAATTCCCCACAGCCGGCAATCAATAGAAATCACGGAACTGTTGAGAACTTAAGCTTTTACGCTGGAATATCACTCTTAAAACCCCCCAAAAAACTAAGGCCTAGAAATTCGGTATGGCCCCGCCAGGTCTTTTGCGCCCGAAATTTTGCGCCCGCCAGGATTCCCGTAGCGCCCGCCTAAAATTCAGTTGCGACAGGCCAAGACGGCGGCGGGCGCTATTGCAGGGTTTGGCCACCTCGCTAGGGGCGATGAATGTCACTTTCAGGCGTCCAGCTCCCGCTGCGGCACCCGATGCGGTGCGGCAGGCTGGGGTACTGCAGGCCTCCTCCTTCTCTTAAGGAGGAGCTGCCTGCAGCCGTCAGATCACCGGTGGATTCCCCCGGCAAATGAGCCCGGCACCACGGAGAAGTGCCGGGCTCATGGGACTCAGACATCAATGCCGCGGGGGGGGTGGTGCAGGAGTCCGGGGAGGGAGGTGCAGGCAGGTGGCCGCCGGGAAAGCGGCTGGCCGCTGCTCCACCTTTATGCGCCGGCCTTTCGGAGCTGCAAGACCCCGTTTCACAAACGCTGTTTGCGGCTGCCACGGGCGAGGCGGCCGCAACTGAATTTGGCCATCGGGCTGGAATAGCATTGCAACCGGGGCGCTGCGCACACCGATGACGTCATCGGTGCCGGCGCGGCGCTACCGGCCAATGCCGATGTTAGGGTCCATCTGAATTTCGGGCGATAAAAAACTTCAGGCGCAAACCACTTTATAGCCAATAAGTGGGCGCAAATGCGACTGAATTTCTAGGCCTAAGACTTGTTGCATGAGGTGTAACTGGGGTTTTAATGGTGTACTGAGTCATAATGAATGCTTAGCAACCATTCTGGCCCTGAAAAACGAATTTTATATTTGTGGAATGTCAAATTTTTCCATTATGATAAACATTCCATGGTTTTTTAAATCATTTAAAAAAAAAAAGTTTGTTTATGATACTTCAGCTTCTTCATTAATCCCATGTGTATGTCTCAATCTTTATTTCACTCTCTGTAAAATGATTAAAAAGTGAATGATAAAACCTGCTTTTTACTTCCTGGTTTGCTGTCTGTGAGAATTCCTCAAAGTGATTGGTTGCTTAGCCAGCTTGATGACATCACTGTTGCTGGATGTTGGAGATCCCCTAGACCTGGCGTCAGATTCAAATTAATGTCAGGAGAAGTGAAACCAATGTTACAGGTATCTCTCGATCTTTGTGGGCAGCTTTCTTCAAGGTCAGCGGCGAGTGCCATCACTTCACTGCTGACCGCAAAATCCAGGCCAATTAGTTTACTGGAAGTTTTAATTCTTTCTCTGAAGCATGGTTTCCTGGTAAATTTAGGATTATGTGTTACTTTGGCAAGTTTATCTCCAACAGAAGCTAAGGCCCAATGGGTTATTTGCACTCTTAGTGAGTCATGTTATCATATTTGTTATCCAATTTACCACTGGATTTATCAATGGTAATGCTAGACTATACTAATCTTACAAACCAGTGGTATGGATGCACCATTTATTCATAGATGTTTTTGGAATGGGTAGTTTAGTGGGTCAGGCACCATCCTTTTATATCTGAATCCTGAGTACACATGCAGCCATGACTGAAAGGATGAAAGTCCGCTCTGTTTCCTGTAAGGATCTCATGTGAAGTAAGTATGGCCAGTGTCAATTCAATTCCTAGTCAGCATTAAATTGACCCCAAACTGGCACTAAGTTGCCTGTGCAAGAAATAGAAAATATCACACAGTTGCAGCTGGGAATTCTCTTTAGGTTAAAGGTGTGGCCACTGTGGGACAGAGTGCTTCAGGATTGCTTGATGGGGCACTGGGGCCCTGAAATTCTGTGGGGGTTCTACCAGTTTCCTGCCATCACACTGGCTGCAAACTGTTTTTTTACACCATTTCCCTGGGAGTTCTGCCAGGCTCCTGCTGGAGCAATGGCTGGAGATTGTTGATGAGCAGAAAATTCACAAAAGAACAATTACTTTTAGTAAAAGTAAAAATTAGAATACTAAATTGAACATCAAAATATTCATATTGTAAAGGTCCTGGAAGAACTTACAGCGACTTTAGTTTGTGTAGGTAATCAAACTGATCCGCATGAATTTGCTTAATGATATTGAAAGAAATGTTCCTGCAATGACAACAAATGGAAACCAGTTATATTTTTCGGGGCTACATTTTTACGTGCACAGCATGTGTCATTGTACGTTACTGCATAGGAATGCTTCCGTGTCAACATTTTCTCCTGTGATTTCATTTCCCCCATCGAAAGAGAATAAAACATTGCCAGGAATGTTTTAGTAATGTATATGAACCATTTGATTGACTATAGACTACAGTTGACTGTATGAATGTCTACTCCTGGTACAGAGCTTCACCTGCCAGCTGTACATTTCTGTAAATTCTGGGCACATTCCCCACAATTTTCTGTCCATCCATTAATTTTTTTAAACTGGCCTTATATGTATGGCATGCATCGGCATACATTTATCAACTTGAATGAACTGCTCCTGTCATTTTACTCAGTTGTGACTTGTTACGTGATTTTGCTGTACAATGAAAATAGAGCAACATCAAAGTAAAGCCAATGTATTGTGCCTGTGCCAGTGTTAGCTTAACATCAGAGCTATCTATTCTAATACCATTTCCCAGCTTTCTTACTGTACCTTTCAATATTTTTCCACCAAGTATTTATCTATTGCCTCTCAACTGTTTCAATAGCCACTCACAGTAATGCATTCATTGGGTATTTTACCATCTTAATCAATACTTATGCTAGAATGTCAATATGACATTTTGGGATCCAGAATTAGGTTAAAACTGATACATTTGTGTGTGCACAAATTAATATGATAGCTTTACTTTGATACAGAAACAAAATACTGTGGATGCTGGAAATCTGAAATAAAAACAGAAAATGCTGGAACCACTCAGCAGATCAGGCAGCATCTGTGGACAGAGAAACTGAGTTAACGCCCCAGACTTTAAATGGAGGGCGGGTGGAGTGTGCACAAGCCCAGAAGTGGCGCCCCTGGGGAGTCCGGGGATGTGGAGGACCGGCCAATCTCAACAGAATAAGTGTTCCTGGAGTCCCGCCTGAACCCGGAGAGATCCACTACCTGGCCGGTGGGTGGGATTGGGAGTTCAGCAGCAGGATGACATAATTGGACCCATTCTGTATATTTAAACAGGACCCCACTTTCTTCCTGCGGGTGTCCTGCTTGTCTGCTGAAAAAAGCAGGTTAAGATCGGGACACGCCGGGGATAAGTGACTGGCCTTATTTTAACTGCCTCCCTCACCTGGTTTCCACTAGGTGAAGTGGGGAAGCGGGGGGAAGAGTTAAAATCGGGGCCTACATTTCAGGTCGATGACATTAACTCTGATCTGCTCTCCATGGATGCTGCCTGACCTGCTGAGTGTTTCGAATAGTTTCAGTTTTATTTTGATGTTGCTCTATGATGAGCCTGAAGAACATTTCTCACTTTTCTAAGAAAAATAATGTCATTGTAACACAATCGATCGAGGTTTGGGAGTTTACTCAATTACCTTTGAGAATTGGGGTGATATTGTGCAGAACTTTCCTTCAGGAAATTAACTAATAAGAGTGGAATCCATGATAAGGCAACTTGTATGTGGCCTGTTGATGGAGCAAGCTAGATAGTTTCTATTATCTGTTTGAATTCTATAACACTTTTTTTCTCAAGTCAGTGGCATATTTAAAATATTAACTAAAAACATTAATTTATTAAGTAAAAATTCCTTTTACAATTTTCTCCTGTAGGATATCCCCTTGTATGTAACTTTTAGTGACTGAAAAGACAAAGAGGCTCTCCGACCTTTTCCAATACTGTTCAGAACCAGCTGCCAAGAGTTGTGTTAGAGCACCATGGGTTTCCTAGATTTTCACTAATTTCTATAAGGAAACACTTTGGAGGCGAAATTCCCTTAGAGAGCCACTTGGGGCGCTAACTGGAAAAAGTTTGAAAAGTTAGCGCCCAGCGCTAATGATTCTGAGACTCACCTAAATTCCCTGACATCGCCCCAGGAAGGGAGAGGGGCACTAAATCAAGCGCTAATGTCCCCAGTGGGGCGCTAACACCAGAGAGCTGCCAAATTTCAGGTGAGTTCCAAACAGATTTGATCACTTGCGCTGCTTCTTTCCAGCTCTTAAAGGGGAGGTCCAATCATTCACCAGATGCTCATTTGCAGCTTTGCTTGCTTCGAGGAGAACAGACACATACTGCAGACCCTTTTCATTGCTCCGAGAAGAACTGCCTAATAACCAACAAACCACACCCTAATGCAAATGAAGATTCCTTATTCAGCAGCAAACTGCGAAATCTCAAAAACGCTTCCAATAATCAAATGGGCTCTTTGCTTTTGAGCAACAAAACGTTCGATGTCCTGGCCGACACAAACAACAACCGGAAGTGGACGCCTTTAAGTAGCGCTCCTCCACAGGCCTCCTGACTGGAAAACACCTGCTGAACCTGTCACTAAAAAACAGAGGCACACAGGCTGGTGAAAAAGAGAACTTTTGCATCGGGAGTGCTAATGGGCGATGCGCCCGGAGATGACGTCATGAGCTCTGGGTGCAGAAGATCGGGGCAAAAACCGGTAGCGTCGCCGCTAACTTCCCGTCAAATTTCACGGGAGGTGTAGTTATTGCCTCGGTGGTGGTGCAAAGCCATTTGCGCCCTGTTGGCACCTCCCATTGGAGGCGCAAACGAGGTGAATTTCGCCAACTTTGTGCCTCCCTGGATGACAGATGGAACTCATTGTGTATATTTTATTCATTTTCTTTGGAGCTCATTGCCGATGTAACTGGAATGTCCCCACTTATATTTTTCACTGACAGCAATCTCAGATACCATAAAATCCAATGTACAGGTTTTTACCACCTGTGAACCTGAGGGTATGACTATTGCTATTTGGTGAATGCCTTATGTGTGCAACAATCATATCAGTGTGACAAATAGACTGGATTCCATGGTACTTTCACTGCAAGAGTAACATTGGCTGGAATTTTCCTGAGTGGTAGCGGGTGAGATTGGTGGTGGGTCGGGTGGGAAAGTTGTTACTTTTGACAGTGGATCGCGAACCCGCTGTCATCTCGCTCCCATGTGCCATTCTTCCAAGCGCGGCTGTCTTCGCGGCGCCGACCCAACCGGCAGCGGCGGGCAATCCAATTTAAACAATTATTATCTTATTGTCAGACTCTTAAGAGTGTTTTTAAACTTACCTTTTAAATTTCACTGGATTCCCACGGGGACCACGCAGCTTGGGAACCACTTCTGTAAACCTGAGGCGGGAGTTGAGTGGCGATTGCTCCAGTTGATTCGTTGACAGGATGAAACGTATTATAAAAGCTCCCACCTGACAGCTGATCACTTTCCTCAGGCAGAAGCTGTTTCTCACTGCATTTGCATCACAGATTGAGCTTCCTGCAGGCTGCAAGTCTTTCAAGCAGTCTCCATCCACTGTCACCTCATTGGAAGAACCTCTCTCACCATTGACACCATCTCTACTTCACCTGCTATCTATTCCATCAGCATGTGTACCGTTTATACTGTCTCACCTTGGTCCTCAGAATCTGACCACAATCAGCCCCAACACCAGCAGCACCAGGCACACCAGCAGCAACAACACCACCACCAACCTTCTCTTCAATGACCTTATGCTCCACAGGACAGAGGGCATCAGCGCAGGGCTGCACCGTGCCAGAGGCGATACCCTCAGCATGGTATACAGGCAGAGCAAGCATCCTCAACATGACTGAGAAGCAGGGCCAAAGGAGGCTCAGGCTATCACGCCAGGTTGCCGCAGAGATTTGCAGATTGCTGGAGTAAGACCTGCAGTCCAGGGGAGCAGGTGGACAAGCCTTACCAGCGGCTGTCAAAATCACCAGCGCCCTCAACTTCTTCGCCTCTGGCTCCTTCCAGGGATCTGCAGCAGACATTTGCGGCATCTCGCAGTCGGCCACCCACAGATGCATCACACAGGTCACCGAAGCCCTGTTTGACAAGTCAGACAATTATATTAACTTTGCCACTGATGAAGCCAGTGTTACTGAGTGGGCGCTCGGCTTTGCCACTCTGGTTGGCTTCCCACGGTTGCAGGGCATCATCGACTGCACACTTGTGGCCATCAGGGCACCCCATCATTACCCAGGAGTCTTTGTCAACCGCAAGGGCTTCCACTCCCTCAATGTGCAGCTGGTCTGCAACCATAGGAAGATCATCATGCATGTGTGCGCCAAATTTCCTGGTAGCTGTCGTGAATCTTTCATCCTGCGCCAGTCCACCCTCCCTCAGCTGTTCATACAAGGGCTATCCACTGAAGACGTAGCTCATGACACACTTGAGGAGGTGAAGTACTGAGGTCGAGGAGAGATATAGTGAAAGCTACATTTCTACCAGATGTGTCATAGAGCAGACAATAGACATACTCAAAATGTGATTCAGATGCCCTGACAGATGTGGAGGAGCCCTTCAGTATGCAGCAGCCAGGGTCTCCAGAATCGTCATGGTCTGCTGCGCCCTGCACAACATAGTGCAGTAGCGAGGATTAGTGCTGCATGAGGAACAAGGCGCAGAGCAGGAGGGTCAGATGGAAGGCGAGGAGGAGGAAGAGCAGGAGGAACCTGTGGTGCAGATGGCACCAGCATGTTTGCACATTGCTGCCCGGAGGCCAGATTTACTTAACTTTACACAGTACACCCATATGCCTCGCCAGGTTGCAAACACTCCACAGCCAGACCATAAAGCATCCTTACAATGACCAATCCATTCCTTTCACAGTCACCACCATTGCTGGAGGTAAAGTTAGGTCTAACTCACTAAGCCACTTCCCATTGTGCACACAAATTTGTCCAAGACCGGAAAGTTTTGAAAATAAATACATTTTTGGTAAGATTAAATTAACGGAAACTTCACAATAACATTGAATAAAATACCCAAGTGGCTACCCTTGTGAATCTACTTGTGTGACATCTTTCTCTTATGCATGCTTCTACAAGGGGCATCCCCTGTGGCTTCAACAGAGGTAGAGGCAGCCTCCTCACTTCCCTGCTGCACCTGCTTAGACACTTTTGGCGGTCGTCCTCTGGGTTTTGGAGCCTGTGATGGCCCCGCCAAAGTCTGCTCCTCCTGCAATTGTGCAGGGGTAGACTTAGCCATCACTGTCTGGGGAGGCATCTGGGACTCTGACTGAGGGGTTGGCAAGGGAGGGCGAGGGGCGTGGGGGGTAAGTGTGAGCGCTTGAAGAGCCCCCACTTCCATGTCCGTTCTCACCATCATCCCTCTCATGGGCCACCTGCACATCCCTGCTAGCAAGGAGCTGGAGAGCACCTTGCTGCACATCAGTGGGGTCATGAGGACCCACGTCTACACTCAGCCTTTGGGATCTATTCTCCATACATAGCCATCTATCCTCCAAAGATAGCCATCTATTCTCCATAGACACCATGTGCTCCTGTGACTGGCGCATTAGCTGCTCCATGTAGGTGGCCATCCTATCCATGGAAGAGCCTACAGTCACCATTGCCTGCGACATGGTGGTGCTCATGTTGGAGAAGAACTCCTCTATTCTCTGAACAACGGCAGTCATCGTGCTCGCAAAACCTGTCAGAGCCTCCTGCACTTGTTCCTGCAGCTCCAGGATTGCCCTCTTTCTGGATGGCCCCCGAGGCTCAGCGTCTGCATGCAGCTGAGCAGAGCTAGGAGAGTCCTGCGGCCTCCACTGAGGAGTCTCCACTGCTGTCCCAGTCTCCACCATCTGTTCTTGCTCAATTGTGATTTGTGAGACATCAGTTGACAACACTACTCTATGTCGTGAGGGAGCCACCGAGGTGTGCGTATCTGCGCTGGTGCTGGTTGGGCTTATGTCAGGTGATGCTGTGCCCTCAGAGGCTGGAGGCTCCTCTAGTGAGTCATTTTTGGCTTCCTCCTGGACAGTGCAGGGGGCTCTTGATGGACCTGTGGGAGAGTAAAGAGATGAGTTAGATATGTAATATGTATATTGGGCACAGATAACATTATGCATATCATTATCATTCAGTGGCTGCTGACATCGGCCCCTATATGAGTGACTAGCTGGAGTGCCCGGCGGTGCTGAGGGTTTTTTGAGGGCATGTTGTTATGAAAAGTAGAAATAATTTGAATCTATATATATATAAAAGGATCAGTCCGTCTGTTTGATCAATTGCATTCCCCTCTATTTGCACACTGGATTATTAGCTGTTACTCTCCCATGTCTAATTTTTTTATTTTTTTAACTTTTAAATAACTTTAATGGTAGCAAATTTGTACAGATTAATCTTTCTTTGCAGCTGCCTTTCTCATTGCTGCCAGCACATTGCTGAGTTCTTCTCTCTTCCTCTTGGCACGGATGTGGGTACCAACTCGCTTTTTGATGAATTTGAGTGCACGCTTGTCTTTAGAGACCTTCAGCAATTCCATTGCATGCCTTTCATAGGGGGCAAAACCACATACCTCACGGATCAGATCTCTGACAAACTTGGTGTGCTTGGTCAAGCGCCCTCTTGTGCGGCACTGCCTTGGGCTGGTCTCATTCTTGGTGACGGGGTGTGTTGCCTGCTGCGCGCGCACCCTGTGCCTGTCCCGTGTGTGCGTGACGTCCCTTCCGGCCGACGCCGTCGCCCCGGGTGACGCCAGCTTCCGCTCGGCTCCGTCCTGCCCCGCCAGCCTTTACCAAGATGGCGGCGATGGTTCCGCTGGGCTCCGTCCCGCCCCGCCAGCCTTTACCAAGATGGCGACGATGGCTCTGCTCGGCTCCGCCAGCCTTTACCAAGATGGCGGCGATCGCGGGCCGCTGGTTTGGAATCGGGTGCAGCGGGACGGGCGGTGCCTAGCTCGGGCGTGGCTGCCGAGGAGAGGCTGAGGCTTCGAGGCCTGAAGCCTGCAGGCAGCTCATCCACCGCTGAGGGGAGGAAAGCCCGAGTCCCCGACGCACGGCCGCAAACGGAGCCGAGCCCCGGGACCGGGCCGAGGGGGGGAAAGCCCGAGTCCCCGGCCTGTGGCCGCAAATGGAAAAAGAGCTTACCTACAGGGTTCAGCTGGGGATCCGTTATCTTAAAAAGCCTCATAAAACGTTAAACGCGAACTTAGTGTATCATGCACTCCTTTGCAAATGGATTTTTTTTTCTTTTGAAACCAACTTTTTTTTTGCTGGAAATCTATATTTCATATCATTTAATCCCCATCTGCGTCGTTTCTGGCATTGCCTCCAGTGGTTAATGTGTCAATAAGAATGAATCAACAATTTCCTCACCTCCATTACCATTTTTTTAGCTTGAGGCCTGGCAGGTGTTTAATGGCCGCCGCTCAGCTCCCGCTCCCGCACTAACGGCAGTTTGAAGGATTAGGCCCCGCCCACCCCATAGGATTGGTCAACCATCACGTCACTCAACGCTAATGAGCGGTAGGATTGGTCAACCGCTAATGAGCGGATTTTTGAATGTTTTTGTATACTGTCCAAACAATTTTTGTCTGACCAAAAAGCAAATATGCCTATGAGACTCCCCTAATCATAAGCTTTCTTTTGATATAACATATGTGTAGGTACGCTCTATAACTTTTGAGTGTATAGCGGACAGACAGACAAACAGACAGACAGACATACAGACAGACAGACATACAGACAGACAAACAGACAGACGGACATACAGACAGACAGACGGACGGATTCTTTTATATATATAGATGTGTGCCATGTAGCTGTATGAAAAGTGATTCTATCACCAGGTTTCTGAGATGTCCCCCTCTCTCCATCTCCCACTTCCGGGTGCTCGGACACTCCAGACAGCTCCAATGCAGCCTCCTCTGCAGTGGTCAGGGTTGTGAGTGATGGAGGTCCTCCACCAGTTCTCTCCCTCCCCCTCTTATTGTGGGCTCTCTTTTCCTGCAAGGAGGGAAAGAAGAGAAGGTTGAGTGAGAGTGATGGGATGAGTGCAAGGAATGGATGGGTTACATGTGTAGAGAGTGACTATGATGGAGTGGGGTGGCAATTCCAAGTAGCCTCCTTGTGGGTTGTTAGTTGGTATGATTGCATTAGGATGAGGGTGAGTGTGAGGGGTGGCTAGTAAGATGGGGATGTGATAATGTAGATAGAGAGAGAGGGATGGGTGGAGGTGCAAGGTATGTTGGTGTGAGTAAGGCTGTGCAGGAGTAGGATTGGAAAGGCAGAGTGATGGGGATGTGATGAGAGGCACAGCAGGATGAAGGTGAGTGTGGCTTTCCTGATCTCACAAGATCGTTTAACTGTTTGCGGCACTGCACCCGGTTTCTCCTCATGACGTCTCTGCTGTTCACCTCCTCGGATATCTGGACCCAGGCTCCTTTGCTTTGCTGTGGAGGTCACTTCCGCCCATCATGAGGGAAGAGGACCTCCCTGCGTGCTCTGACTCCATCCATAAGCATGTGGAGGGAGTCATCGGAGAACCTGGGTGCAGCCCTTTGCCTCTGTACAGTCATTTGTGCTCATGTGTGCAGCAGTGGAAATCAACTGCACTGACTGCACACTCCTAGATGAACCTTCAAATGCAATGTGGCAATGGTCCCTTTAAATATACCGGCTGAAAACGTGTCATTGATGACATAACCAGACTCATTCCATTTAATTGGGTCGGGCAACACGCAGGGTGGGCATAACAGGCCCCATTATCGCAAAATCATTCTGTGGAGTGGGATGGAGGTAGCAATGGGGTTGGGACCTGACATGGCGGCCGCCCGCACTGGATCCACCAAGGTAAGGAAAATTCCAGCCATTGTGTCACAAGAGTCTAGAACTACTGGGATCCTTTATTTGATAGATGCAAAGAATTGGTGCCTGATCAATCATCAGTAAATTGATACAAATATTAATGGAATGAACTTATCTGAATTATTGATGGGAAAGGAATTAAGTCATTTCTATAATGCATTATGGAATAATTTTACAAAATCACACTCCTACGTGCAGCCTTGCCCACCAGGAGTGTATATCTGAAATTCATGCATGCAATTTCACCTCCCTCCAATTTTCCATCCGTATATTTAATGGATGGGAAATTGCGGCCAGTGAGTGCCAAAATCCCGATATGCACTCCTGGTGGGCAAGGCTCCACGCGAGGAACACAATTGCAGAGACTGAAGGGGGAGGGAACAAAAAAGAGACAGGCAATAGTCAAGGGAATGGAAACAAAGGGGGCAATTTTAACTCCCCAGGATGGGTGGGAAAGGAGGTTAAAAATTCAAAAATGGGAAACCCGACCCCAGCTTGCCTTCAACACGCCCACTTTCGGTTTTAACGGAGCTGGGTTGGGGATGCTCTCCACAGGCGGGTTGTCATTAAAATATTTTAATGAGGCTACAAGCCTCAAATTTAACCAGAGTTTTACTTTTAACGCCTGCGGGATGGTTTTCCCAGGGCTTGGGAAAGCTGGGTGCTGAAGGGAGGCGAGAAACGCTGGATCCATCGGGTAAGTGCCTTTCCAGCACTGCTAGTGAGCCAGGTGGAACAGGAATGCTTCCCCTCTGGCCCCTCAAGCTTACCTGCTTACCTCCCCATGATTGGACCCCCATGTTTGGAGCCCCCACTTACTCACGCTCCCCCCCCCCACACCCCGATATCCTCTCCAGAACCCCATGATGTCTTTTCTGGACCCCCCCGATCTAATCCCAGCCTCCCCGATGTCCTCTCCGACCCTTCCCGATCTAATCCCAGGCTTCCACGATGTCCTCTCCAGCACCCCTGATCTAATCACGGCCCTCCACAATGTCCCCTCCCTCCTCTCCGCTCCCCGGCTGCGGCCCAGCACTGCAGACCTTCCCGCCAGACAGACAGACAGCCTCTCAATCTGGCCGGCTGCCAGCCGGGAAACAGAGTCAAAAAAATTAAAAGCTGTCCTGCCGTTAAATTCGGCAGGACCTCCACGAAACCCGTACCTTCTGGGGTCCCCAGTCGCTACACTTCTACCCCACTCCTGTAAATATCGGGGACAAAAGGTGTCAACATGAGTATTTAGCCTCGCTCCTGACAGCATGTTTGACAGCTGCTGAAGTGAAGGAAGACCTGTCAAATCTATGAATAGAGATCAGCCCCAAAACATAAGTAAAACTTCAAATAAATTTTTTAAAAATCACATTTTTAAAATGACTATAAATTACATAATTAAACAAAAGTAAACAAAAATTTAAATTTTTGAAAAAAATAATTTAAGTTTTTAACGGGGTTCTGATTGTTCCGACTCTTATGTAACATTAAAATTTAGTTAGCATTTGGATGCTGATGCAAGTAGCATGTGCTGATATGGCATATAATCTGGGTCTGTCAACCCTGTGTCACTCTATGCAGGGTTGGCAGACTCCGATTATATGCCAGCTGTCTTTGCATCATAACAGTCCATTTTAATATTAACACACTCATACCGGAGAACAGCAACTTGTACAAAGTAGTCATTTGTCTTTTTCAGTAATATGATTGAGAAAGAACATAATTCTACATTTTAGTTTGCAAAGTATGAAATAGTAAGTATATAAATGCAAGTAATAATAGAATTACAATTGTAGGAGTTCTCGGAGATGCTTAAAAAGATTGTGGGGCAATTCTTGAATCCTGTTGGAAGACAAGTCCCTGAAGAAAGACACAAAAAGGTCATTTCAGTTCCAGCAAAATATAACAAGACATGTCAGAAAGAAACCGAGAGGATCTATGTAAAAGATCAGCTGTGAATTCAGTCTACTTTCTAGTGAACACAAGTGCAACTTTCACCTGCCACAAATCTAAGTGAGTCTAGTATTACACCAGCTTCCATCATCTTCCTACAAATAAGTTTCAAAACTAATCAAAGATTAAAAAAAAATTCTGTTTTCCTTCATTTAAAAGCCCCCCCCCCCCCCCTTTTAGTTTTCCTCATACCCATTCCCAAGTGGACAGGCAGGTGACCTGCTTGTGTGTTTCTGTCTGACCCACTTTGTGACCAGTGCTACACAGGACGACAGCAGTGGCATGATCTGATTTTTCAGTCTATTCTGGAGCACAAGTATTTTGCCTCTATGTGACATCTCCCCAAGATGGGAGTCACTGTGTGGAGAATTGTGGGTACTAAAAATATTGTCCCACCTGTGACACAGTAGATAAATGTGATATTCCCCGAGGCCATCTTGCATCAATTTTTTTTAAACCACAGAACTTACTTGTGTTTAATGGATTCTTTAGATTATTCGTTATAGTGATGTTTTCTATCAACTGGGTACTTAAATAGAATTTCAAATTTATATGGCCAATTTTTATGAATAGTAACGTTAATGTTTTAATCTTTAGATTGCCAGTGGTCTTGGAGATTTCTAGGCTTCTGTGGTGAGCTAGTTTTTTAAATTTATGATTTACCATGATGCCAAAATGAGCTATCATTACAGTAATAATGCTAGTCAGATGTCAGAAGTAGTTTTTTATATTAACCTTGAACTCCTAAAGTAAGCATTTAAAATTCATTTCCTTTTTTGTAGATGTTTTTTCCGCTTTCTCCCTCCGCATTTTCCCTTATTGTCTCGATCCTCTCCTATTTTTATTATTTAAATTTTGCTTGTTTATTGCTTGTTGTATACCTTAAGAATACATTTCCCACTTTGTGCCCCCGGCAGGGAAGTTGAATAAATAGATGTGCACTGCTGGAGGCAAGGTTCCCACCGGCAGCAAGACGTTGGAAAATTACCTCATTTTTTCTAAAACATAGTTTCTCATTTTATAAATATTTAAGTACTTAACATTTTTCTGTTGCCCTCAGGGTCCCACATCAAGTTACTAAAAATGATAGCCCAGGCACTATTTTCTTAAGCCAGTCATGGCTGAGGACTTCACCTCTCATTCTTCTAAATTCCAATGAGTATAGGCCCAACCTGCTCAACCTTTCCTCATAGGTCAACCCCCTCATCTCTGGAATTAATCTAGTGAATCGTCTCTGAACTGCCTCCAATGCAAGTACAGTATATCCTTCCTTAAAGAAGGAGACCAAAACTGTACGCAGTACTCAAGGTGTGGTCTCACCAATACCTGTACAGTTCAGGCAGGACTTCCCTGCTTTTATACTCCAACCCCCTTGCAATAAGGCCAACATTCCATTTGTCTTTTTGATTACTTGCTGTACCTGCATGCTAACTCTCAGGTGCTCTGGCAGCTCGGTAGATAACTTGTCTACCACTAGGCATCACCAAAACAATTAATCTTGTCATCAGTGTCCTGAGGGTTAATTAACAACAGCTGGCAAAGATGATAGCAGATTTATCAACAGTGAACGTTGGGGTAATGCAAAATCATTCACAGGGTAGTGAATTGTCCCTTGAGCCTGTGGGGCAAGTGGATTAGAAATTTCCATAACTTTAAAATAATTTCAAATAGTGATATAGAAAAAGGTTGGCGGTGCTCATAACCCCGTCAGTGAATAAAGTCATATGAGATCACTAGCATTATTCCTGGGTCTGAACTTCTCACCCAAGGGGGAATTTTAACTCCATCCAACAGGCGGAAATCGGGCAGAATGGGAGTTAAAATCCAAGAAAATACATGTGTTCCATGACGTACCGAGAACCACAAATCTACTTTAACGGGCTACTGAGCTGCGGATGCTCCATTCAGTAAAACCTGGGCAAGAAGTGGAGTCCTTTACGGGTATGCGCAAATGCTCCTCCCGCCCCACGAAGAAAGTTTCAGCCAGTGCCACCCTGGGCTCTCCCTCTTTCCATGTTTACAAAACCCTGCCGCTTCCCCCTCTCCCAATATTAGCTGGCCAGAATCTGGAGAGCTGCCTCTAGATGCTCGTTCCGGGCAGGTAGTTCACCGCATCTATGTTAATGAGCAGGGCACTTGCAGCATCTCCCAGGGGGGGCAGGCATGTGCATTCTGCTGCCTGACCCCCTGGAAGTTATAATTCCCTTTTTAATATTTCTCGTAGTTAAGGAGATCAACATGTGGCACAACATTACATCTCCAGATGTTCAGTCACAGGTTTCCCACCTCTTTTTCAACTCCTTACAAGATTGCTTTTCCCCATGCACCTAACTTGGACGGGAGGAAAATGCAGTTAATACCATAGACTTTCTCAAGATCACTTAAATGCTCTGGAGAAATGTTTGGAGGAAAGCAAGTCAGATGGTTTTCCCCTGCCCTTAAAATGGACTGCTGCATTATCACAAGACATAAGAAATAAGAGCAGGAGTAGGTCATTTGGCCTCTCAAGCCTGCTCCGCCATTCAATAAGATCATGGCTGATCTTCTACCTCATCTCCACTTTCCTGCACTATCCCCATATTCCTTGATTCCCTTAATATCCAAAAAACTATCGATCTCTGTCTTGAATATACTCAACGACTGAACCTCCACAGCCCTCTGGGGTAGAGAATTCCAAAGATTCACCATGCTCTGAGTGAAGACATTTCTCTTCATCTCGGTCCTAAATGGCCGGCCCCTTATTCTGAGACTGTGACCCCTGGTTCTAGACTCCCCAGCCAAGGAAAACATCCTCCATGCATCTACACTGTCAAGCCCTGTAAGAATTTTGTATGTTTCAATGAGATCACCTCTCATTCTTCTAAACTCTAGAGAATATAGGCTTAGTCTACTCAATCTCTCCTTATCGGACAATTCCCCATCCCAGGCATCAGTCTGGTGAACCTTTGTTGCATTCCCTCTATGGCAAGTATATCCTTCCTTAGGTAAGGAGACCAAAACTGTACACAATACTCCAGGTGTGGTCTCACCAGGGCCCTATATAATTGCAGTTCATTCATCCTGTTGGTTTAGCTGAGAATTGGCAAAACACATCCAAATGTTGCCATGAGGTTTAGACCGACAGAGAGACTAGCCATTGCTACCGTTTCATTAAACTTTACAATTTAATACACATTTCCTTTCAGTCCTTGAAAAACTTACAGTTCTCCTAGCTTCTGTAATGGCACAAAAGCACTTTCATGTATAGAGCTGATTTTATTCCTGCGGAGTACCCTGAAAAGAATGTAAATATTAGACTGGTAAATGTATGGAGATGTTACTGATTTACTGCATCAGTTACCTGGTTTAATTCCTGTCAGATTGTAATTTTTCTTGTGAATCCACAATGACCAAAACACAAAAACAGAAAATGGTAGAAGTGCTGGTCAATCAGCAACTAAAAGATCAAAAAAGGGTTAATGTTTGGGTTATCCCTCCTAGTTTTGCTGAAGCGCTAAACTCAATAGGTTAATCTGTCTTTTTTTGTGCATTTCCAGCATTTTCTATTTTTATTTTAGGTTTTCACATATTTTTATATGTTACATTTCAAAATATTTGCCAATATAAATAAATCCACTAATTGCAACAATCAATTTGAATCTTTGATGAAAGTGAATAAAATGATGATTGTCACAAATAGTTGTGAGCTTAGGGCTGGAGATCATGGCCCAGAAATTCGGGTCCCAACACGTGAGTACGCATGGGGCACTCACGTGCGGACCCGATGGAAGTGCCGGTTTCTTGCATGCACTACGCATGCGCGGGAAACCGGCACTTCCGATCCTCTGAACGAAGGGGTTCAGAGGTCGAATGGGTGCGCGCGGGAGTCTGCGCGTGCGCTTTGAACTTACGTTTTTTTTACAGGTTTTTCCGTGAGGGTAAGTCTTTAGATTTTAGAAATGTAAAAACCAGGCGTAAGGACTGCATTTTAAAAGGTAAGTGGTCAATTAATTAAAATTAAAACATTTTTTCCACAGGTTTATTATTTTTAAATACTTTAAAGCAAGGTAAGTTTATTTTTAGCCCCGTTTTTTTATAAAATTATTTTTTTCAAAAATTTAAATTATTGTTTAAAATAGTTATTTAATGTAATTTATAGTTTATTTAAAAAGTGTGATTAAAAAAAACATTTATTTGAAGGTTAACTACTGTTTTGGGCCCTCAGCATTCATACATTTTGACAGGTCTTTCTGTCAATCTTATGAATGGGCATTTCCCTCCTCCGATTGGCTGCCCATGACTCACGTGATCCCAGGGGACGCATCGCACTAACTACGCCCCTGGGACATGCCAGCACAGCGCGCCGGCCTCTGGGCCAGGCCCCGGAGAGGAATTCTACGCAGGCCCAGAGCTCAACTGCTGGTGCGCTAGGTAAGTGTAGGTCGGGGGCTTGCACCCACGGGAAGCCCCCGACCCGAATATCTGGGCCAATAGTTGACAATTCTCAGTTTTCTTCCAAACAAATCACACTACTACTATGCGACAAGATGGATTAGAATTCAGAAGGAAAATGGAAATGCCAATAAAGAGATTTATCAGTAAGCTATTGATTAAAGCACAGTATAGGCTTCATTTTCTAAATAAGAGCACTGTAAAAAGATGAAAATAAAGGCTGTGGCAGCAATGAAAGAGATGATTATATCATCAACCTTTGTCAGAGTATGACCCATCATTTTATGGAGTTATCCAGGAATGCTGAGGAAGATACTGCAGTCTGGTTTTATTCCTCAGATCACAGCTCATTCTATCTTGGTACAGCTGGGACAGAGAATAGCTGGTGAAGGGCTGATAGCTCTACCAGTGAAATGGGATTTTGAAAGTTTGATTGTTTTAGAAGGGTTCTTGTGAATAAATTGTTTGTAATCGTGGAGTGATTTAATATTAAAGAACTGAATTCAGAAACTAAAGCTAAATGAAACAAGGTGAAAGTTTAGTGAGAAACCATGAAACAATCTACATGAGGCATATGGGAAGTTGTTTGAATGAAAACGGTAGATTTCTATGAACGTTTTACTTACAGTACAGTTAACTGGGTGCAGTACGTAAAAGTACCGTTCTTCACAGTTTCAATTTGGTTACCTTCAAAATCCCTAGAATAGAGATTAGGTAAAATCTATTGCAAATTAACTGAATTTAGAAAGTTTTATTACACAATCCTTAAGCATGTCTCACATTTTCTCCAAGGTATTTAGAAGCAAATACAAAGAACCAAAAGTAGCAATGGTTTGCAACATCTAATCCATAATCCTAGTCTAGTCTGGGAAACATTGATAGAATTAGTCATTTGTGACTTAGTCAAGAGCTTATAAACCAATTTGCCTGAGAGCTGAACATGTGCCATCATCAAACCACAAGCTTAAAGAAAGTTGTGATATCCAAGTGAGTCAAAGCTCCTAAAACTTTAACATAGATGGAAGATGGAAAGCCGCAACTAATAGCAGTGGTGACATTTTGACCTAGTATTCAAACAAACACGCACAAAGCAATGATCCCAATTAGCCAACGATAGTTAGGAGTTGACAATAATTGCCTGATGTAGATATATGAATCCAAATTAAGTTACTAACTTAAAAAACTGTAACAAAACCCATTATTCACCATTTTATTATCCTGATATTTGGGAGTTACGCTAGTAACAGTTCTAACTGCTAGTTATAATGCTTACAATTCCTGGTTGCTTCACTGCATAATAAATACTGACATGGGTACTAATACAGTGAAATCTTAAAAACACAGATTAAATTGGCTAATAAAAGAAATGCTTGGATCATTACTACTATGTAATTCCTATTTGTTACTTAAAAGAGAATAGCGTCATGTGGAGCAGGCAGATGGAAAATTGTAGGAGGCACCAGCAGCGCAGAAAAGGTAACACTCTGCGCTCCTCTCTCCTTTATCTTCCTTGTTGACTGAGCACCATCGCATTTTCACCCTCTTAAAGCAGCACTTGTTCATTTAACCCTTTAATGTGCTCTCTAGTTAAGCTGGGTGGGGTGGTGGTGTGGGCGCTACAACTTGGCATTTTGTACTATGGGTACCCAGCTTCCCTCGCAGCAATTATTTACATGCACAACCCTAAAATCCCTTCCTCCGCTCAACAGCCTCATACTCCCACTTGGCACAGAATCTAACTAGTTTTACCCTCATTTACCTTTTTGCAGAGGAAATTGGTAGACAATTCTTGCCAAAGACAGGGTACTGGAGGGACATACACACTTTTAAACACACACTTCAAAGAGAAGTCTGTGAAGCTAGTGGGGAGACACTCAGCTTTTGTTATGGGAGATAGCAAGGTCGATGGCATCTGGCAGGCACCAGGTTACTGACTGCACACCTACACAGTTGCCCTGTCATCTCTGTGAAGCACCACACCGCCACAACCTTCTACCTCCTTCTTTGTCTCCTTAATTGCAATGATGTGAGCTCACCCATTCTTAGCTTTTACCTTCCTTCCTCGCAGATCCACCACAGCAACGGGTGGTGCGGGAGGAGGAAGATGATGATGGTATCGAAGAGGAGGATGAGGACCAAGCCGCCCAGGAGTCACAGATGCATTCTATTGCTGTCTCTCAGGACAACAGAATGTGCCAGGCTTGCGATGATCTGGCAGGCAAATCGTGGGAGAGCTGGAGAATCGCAAGGAAACTCGGGGGAAATTGTTTAAATATGGAAGTCGGGGCAACACCATTCCAGCATGGTAAATGTGGCAGAAATGGCAAGGAAATTTACCCCGCCCCCAAGATCTGTTAGTATTAGCAACTTGAAATATATGAAAATTAATGGGAAAATGGATTTAGACCATATATGTGGCCCCTGAAATACCATTGGTCACACCTCAAAGACAAAAAAGCCTGGTAAAAGCGCTTAGTCATAATAACTGAAACAAGTATCTATAATAAAAAAGCTTTCATTTATTGAATTTTATTGCCACTCTCATTGTAATTCATGGCCCTAACCAGCAGTTTGTATGTAGTTACAATGGCTCATTGGTAGATGGCGTTTCAAGCCTGTGTATTTAAAATAAAGAGGCACAATTTTCAAAAAAAAGTATTTGAAGGTCTCAAGATGTTTATGTAAATTAGCAACTGTAGTGGTCCCGCCATCGAGTCCTGAGGCACACCACTAAGTACTTCCCTCTGCCCCCCCCCCCACATGACATAATTCCTCCAATGAATACTGATTGGCTCAGATTTTGTTGAAAAAATAAGGGTGTCTGAATGATGCACGCCGTTATTAATGCACAAACCAGCCAGCAACTTGAGCGAGGAAGAGATAACCTGTGAATTGTAAATCATCACAATTTGCTGGTCGATTTGTGGCACTCTGTCGTTTGCTTTGGGAAAACAGCGTCTCGCCTTTAATCTCCCCACGATTAGTTGCCCATTAAACTCGCCACTGAAAGTTAAATCTAGTATTAACTCCGTAAGTATCCTTTTAACAATGTGATAATTGTTAATGACTGGCAATCAACTGCTCTTGCCCAGAAAGTTTATTTTATTCGTTCGTGGGATGTGGATGTCGCTGGCAAGGCCCGCATTTATTGCCCATCCCTAATTGCCCTTGAGAAGGTTACGAATGCTTCAGCCTTGTCTTTTGCGCTCACGTTCTGGGCTCCCCCATCACTGAGGATGGGGATGTTCATGGCGCCTCCTCATCCCATTAGTTGTTTAATTGTCCACCACTTTCATGAGTGGATGTGGCAGGAGTGCAAAGCTTTAATCTGATCCATTGGTTGTGGGATCACTTAGCTCTATCTATAGCATGCTGTTTAGCATGTATGTAGTCCTGTGTTGTAGCTTCACCAGGTTGGCATCTCATTTTTAGGTATGCCTAGTGCTGCTCCTGGCATGCTCTTTTGCACTCCTCATTGAACCATGGTTGGTCCCCTGGCTTGATGACAATGGTAGTTGAGGGATATGCCGGGCCATGAGGTTACAGATTGTGATGGAATACAATTCTGCTGCTGCTGATGGCCCACACACCTCAAGATGCCCAGTTTTAAGCAACTAGATTTGTTCTGAATCTATCCCATTTAGCAAGGTGGTAGTGCCACACAACACAAATGGAGGGTTTCCTCAGTTTGGAGATGGGACTTCGTCTCCACAAGGACTGTGCGGTGGTCACCGCTACCAATGCTGTTATGGACAGATGCATCTGCGACAGGTGGATTGGTGAGGACGAGGTCAAGTATGTTTTTTCCTCGTGTTGGTTTTGTCATCACCTGTCACAGGCCCAGACTGGTAGCTATATTCTTCAGGACTCGCCCAGCTCTGTTAGTAGTGATGCTACTGAGCCAATCTTGGTGATGGACATAAGTGCTTCTTCCAAGTGTTGTTCAACATGGAGGAGTACTGATTCATCAGCTGAGGGAGGGCGGTAGGTGGTAATCAGCAGGAGATTTTCTTGCCCAAGTTCGACCTGATGCCATGAGACTTCATGGGGTTTGGAGTCAATGTTGAGGACTCCCAGGGCCTCTCCTTCCCGACTGTATACCACTGTGCCGCCATCTTTGGTGAGTCTATCCTGCCGGTGGGACAGGATATAGCCAGGGATGGTGATGGAGGAGTCTGGGACATTGGCTGAAAGGTATGATTCTGTGAGTATGGCTAGGTCAGGCTGTTACTTGACTAGTTGTGAGACAGCTGTCCCAATGTTGGCACTAGGCCCCAGATGTTAGTGAGAAGGACTTTGTAGGGTCAATTGGGCTGGTTGTGCCATTGTCATGTTCGGTGCCCAGGTCAATACTGCGTGGTCCATCCAGTTTTATTCTTATTGTTTTAACTAACGGTTTGATACAATTGAGTGGCTTGCTAGGTCATTTAAGAGTCAATGACATTGCTGTGGCTCTGGAGTCACATATAGGCCAGACCGGGTAAGGATGGCAGAGTTCCTTCACTAAAGGACATTAGTGAACCTGATGGATTTTTACAACAATCCGGTAATTTCACAGTCACAATTACTGATACTAGCTTTTTATTCCAGATTTATTTAATTGAATTTAAATTCACCAGCTGCTCTGGTGGGTGGGATTTGAACTCATATTTCCGGATCATTAGTCCAGGCCTCTAACATAAGCACTATGCTACTGTACTCACAAGAGAACAATAAGTGTGGAGTCTCATTGATTCAGGTTGTTAATAATTGTTGGGATTCTTTTTATATATTAAATTTTAAATTTTTACATTTTTTCCTTATTTTTCTTTTCTGTCTCTATTTTTTGTCTCACTCAATCCAATCTTTCTTTCCCTCTCTTTATTTCACTTTCTGTACCTGATTTGACATTGAATTCACCCACTCGAATTCACCCTCATTTACAGTCCTTCCTTTGTTTATTTGGCAATCCTTTAATCTTATTGGTTTGTTCACTCAGGTCCCAGATGTCCTGTCACTCTCGCTATCAGCTCACACTTCCTGCAGGACATGCCGTGAGATGCCCCACTCCAGCAAAATCTAGGCCATTGTTTCCTAGCCTTCAATCAGTTTCTTATTCATTCCCAGGGTTTACCCTGAATCTCCACAGCTTAGAATTGAATTAATAGCCTTTGGTATGGAAGTTTTACCAAAAGCCTGTTGAAAGTCGAGGGACACCACGTCATAAGGCTTACCTCTGGGTGTTTGGCAAACTGATTCTTGTTTTGGGTGGGAGAAGAGCCTTGTTAATTTTTTGCACAAAGATATTGGCTGAAATATTGTTTACCTGGGTTGGTCGGGTGCGGGTGGTTGGCGTGGCAGCTCGGGACCCCGTTGTTCTTTTCATCGCGCTCCTCAGAGCGACTTTCCCTTAATGACGCCTATTATTCAGGCCTGCGCGTTACCCGGCCCTATTAAATGATGCAGGTCTGATGACATCATCGATGACTTATTTTCAGCCAGGATATTTAAAGGAGCCTTGGCTACTTTGCATTTGAAGGTTCATCTAGGAGTGTGCAGGTTGTACATTTTAGCTTTTGGGTCTTGCTCAGCCTTGCACACATGACTGCGCAGAGGCAGAAGGCTGCACCCAGGTTCTCAGATGACTCCCTCCATATGCTAGTGGAGGGAGGGCACGCAGGGAGGTCCTCTTCCCTTCCGATGGGCGTAAGAGACCTCCCCAGGAGACAAAAAGAGCCTGGCTGGAGATAGCAGAGGATGCAGTGCTGGAAGCGCTTCAATGATCTCATTAGATCAGGAAAGGTGAGTGCAAAACCACACTCAACTTCAGCCTGCTGTGCCTCTCACCACATCCCCATCACTCTGCCTTACCAAGCATACTTCTGCACATCATTACTCGCACCAACATACCTTGCACGTCCACCCATCCCTCTCTCTCTATCTATATAATTACATCCCCACCTTACTAGCAACCCCTCACACTCATCCTCATCCTAATGCAATCATACCAACTCACAAGGAGGTCATTTGACATTGGCACCCCACTCCATCATAGTCACCCTCTACAGATGTAACCCATCCATTCCTTACACTCATTCCATCACTCTCACTCAAACTTCTCTTCTTTCCCTCCTTGCAGGAGAAGAGAGCCCACAATAAGAGGGAGAGGGAGAGAACCGGAGATGGCCCTCCATCATTGGCTACGTTGACTCCAGCAGAGGAGGTCACCCTGGCCGTCTCAGGAGTTGCAGAGCAGCTGGCGGTGGGAGACAGAGAGAGGGGAACGTCTCAGCAACCCGGTGACAGAATTACATCTCATACAGCCACATGGTATACAGCAGTCACTCATATGGGGACTGATGTCAGCAGCCAGTGAATGTTCATCATGTGCATAATGGTATTGTTGCCCATTCTTGAGATTACATTTCTAAATCATCTCTTTACTCTCCCACAGGTCCATCAAGAGCCCCCCCCCACTGTCCAGGAGGAAGAGGAAGATGAATCCTCAGAGGATCCTCCAGCCTCTGAGGGTGCACTGTCACCAGATATAAGTGCACCCAGCACCAGCGCAGATACGCACACCTCGGTGGGTCCTACACGAGATAGAGTAGCGTTGTTACATGGTGTCTCACAAGTGAGCAAGAGCAGATGTTGGAGACAGGGACAGCAGTGGAGACTCCTCGCCGGAGGGCACAGGACGCTCCCAGCTCTGCTCAGCTGCATACAGACGCTGAGCCTCGGGGGCCATCCAGAAAGAGGGCGATCCTAGAGGTGCTGGAAGACATGCAGGGAGCTCTGACAGGTTTTGCGACTGCGATGTCTGCAAATGTGCAGAGCATGGAGGAGTCCATCTCCAACATGAGCACCACTGTGTCGCAGGCGATGGCGACTAGGCTCTTCCGTGGAAAGGATAGCCACCTGCAAGGAATAGCTAATGCATCACTCACATGAGCACATGCTATCTAAGGAGGATAGATGACAGAGGCTCAAAGACCTCCTCTTTAGGAGGGATTTCAATGAAGACTTGGGTCCTCATGGTCCCACTGCTGTACAGCAAAGTGCTCTCCAGCTCCTTGCTAGCAGGGAAGTGAGAGTGGCCCGTGAAAGGGATGATGGTGAGAGTGGACATGGAAGTGGGGGCTCCTCTCAAAGCGCTCACACATCTCCCCCATTGCATCCCCCTCAGTCAGAGCCCCAGATGCCTCCTGGGATCGCGATGGCCGAGTCTGACACTGCAAAGTCGTGGTAGGAGCAGACTTTGGCAGGGCCATCACAGGCTTCAAGACCCAGAGGACGTCCACCAAAAGTGTCTATGCTGTCGCAGCAGGGAAGTGAGCAGGCTGCCTCTACTTCTGCTGAAGCCACAAGGGTTGCACCTCGTTGAAGCACATGCAAGAGAAAGATGACACAGAAGGGAAAGCACATGCGTGTTTAAACAACTGTTTCTGTTAAGGTTTCGTTACTCTTATGTCACATATAAAACGATTTATTTTCATCACTTTCTGGCCATGCCCCATTTTGTCAGCTACTTTGGAAGTGGCTTCGTGAGTTGGAGTGAACAGTGAGACATAACGTTATCTCCAGCAATGGGGGTCAGTGTGAAAGGAATGGATTGGTCATTGTCGGGATGCTTTATGGTGTTGTTGTTGGGGGGCACGGGGGGAACCTGGTGCAGCATGTGGCAGCCATATGGGTGTAATGCATGAAGTTAAGTAAATCTGGCCACGATGAGGCTATCCCTGGCCTCCCAGGCAGCAATGTGCTTGGCTGCTGTTGGCATCTGGACTTCAGGTTCCTCCTGCTCCCCCTCTTCATCTTCCAGCTGATGCTCCTCCTCTGAAGAAGATGTGCGTTCAGTGCCTTGCTCCTCATGCAGCGCTAATCCTCGCTGCTGCACTATGTTGTGCAGTGCGCAGCAGATGACGACGATTCTGGAGACGCTGGTTGATACGTACTGAAGGGCTCCTCCAGATCTGTCGAGACATCTGAAGCACATTTTCAGCATGCCTAGTGTCTGCTCCTAGTGGCCTCCTCTACATCTTCAGTGGATAGCCCTTGTCTCCAAGCAGCCAGCTGGAAAGTCTGTTTGGAGGTGCAAAGCGCTGAGGGAGGGTGGACTGGCACAAGACGGAAGAGTCATGGCAGCTGCCAGGGAATTTGGCGCACACATACATGATGATCTTCCTATGGTTGCAGACAAGCTGCACATTGAGGGAGTGGAAGCCCTTGCAGTTGATAAACACTCCTGGGTTATGATGGGGTGCCCTGATGGCCACATGTGTGCCGTTGATGACGCCCTGCACCCGTGGGAAGCCAGCCAGAGCAGCAAAGCCGAGCGCCCGTTCAGTAACACTGGCGTAATTAGTGGTAAAGTTGATGTAATTGGCTTACTTTTCAAACAAGGCATCGGTGAGCTGTGTGATGCATCTGTGGTCGGCCGACTGCGAGATGCCGCAAATGTCTGTTACAGATCCTTGGAAGGAGCCTGAGGTGAAGAAGTTGAGGGCACTGGTGACTTTGACAGCCACTGGTAAGGCGGTTCCACCAGGTCCTCTGGGCTGCAGGTCTTGCTCCAGCAATCTGCAAATGTCAGTGACGACCTGGCGCGATAGGCTGAGCCTCCTTTGGCACTGCTGCTCAGTTATGTTGAGGATGCTTGCTCTGCCTGTATACCATGCTGAGGGTATTATCTCTGGCACGGTGCAGCCCTGCGCTGATGCCCTCTGTCCTGTGGAGCATAAGGTCATTGAAGAGAAGGTTGGTGGTGGTGTTGTTGCTGCTGCTGGTGTTGGTGCTCATCGTGGTCCGATTCTGAGGACCAAGGTGAGACAGTATAAAAGGCACCCATGCTGATGTAATAGATGGCAGGTCAAGTAGAGATTAGAGAAGCAATTTGTCAATGGTATGATAGGTGGTAGCAAAGAGGCGACAGTGGGTTCCGAATTTGTAGAAAAGACTGGCAAACTCTAGAGACCTAAATCTGTGCTGAAAATGCACTCAGCAAGAGTATTTCCCTTAGGAAAGTAAGCAGGTGTCAGGTGGCTGTATTTATTGTGCTTTCCATGCTCTGCAGTAATGACTTTGATCAATGGCCACTGAACTTCAGCCTCAGCTCGACAGACGTGATTCCTGGGCTGCATGATTCCCGTGGTCATGCAGTGAAATTTGAAAGGTATGGTTAAAAGTAGGTTAATGGTCTGACAACAAGCTGATTATGATCTAAATTAGGTCGCCCACCTCTGCCGTTCGGGTTGCTGCCGTGCTGGCAAACGTGTTCGCGTTAAAGGCGCGAGGAGGTGGGATGACGACGGGTTCCTGACCCACTCCGATTTATTTCCACTTTCACTCCGACCCACCTCCAATCCCGAATGCATGGATGAATGAAAATTCCAGCCATTATATGCCAGGGGCAAAATTCTACACTTCAATACGATTAATGTCATCATGTTGTTAGTTTATAAATAAACAAGAAAAAAGTTTGCCAAACACCTTTACATAAAGATAATTCAACTTTAATTGGAATGTGTGATTTATTGTAAGCTTTAGGAATGTACATGAGAGTGACAGCACATATGCTTAAGTCTTTCCATCAAGGAAGTCTGATTCATGCTATTGGGGTGGGGCCCATGTGTTCAGACAAAACAGAACCCTGTAATCAATGTGCACATGCAAACTAATGCCCCTGTGCGCTTCCCTTGAATAGTGGATTACTAAATCCCAGCACCGGTAATAATTGCAAGGATTTCCCCCCTACAAAGTTATCTGAATACGTAGCTGAGGAGTTGAGAGAATTTTTTTAATTGCCTCTACTACTGTGATTTATCAATATATATATATAATATAGTAATTCTACACAGGAATGTATTCCAATATCTGAAGTATTGGTCAACCTTGATTTAATGGTTGTTCTTTTACTAAAAATGTTATTGACCTTGAAGAAGTCAGCCCTTATATTTATAGTTTATTGAAAAATAACTTATGGGCTGAACGACGCACACCGTTATTAATGTGCAAATTGGCCAGCAACTTGTGGCAAGGAAGAGATAACCTGCAAATTGTGAATCACCACAAGTTGCTGGACGATTTACGCCACTCTGCTTTTAGCTTCGCGAAAACAGCATCTTGCAGTTAAGCTCCCCTTGAGTTTCATGAAATTGCTGCATTTGCACTTTAATTGCCCATTAAACTTGCCACAGAAAATTAAGTCTGGTAATGAATAGTGTAAGTACTCTTTTAACAATGTGATAATTGTTAATGACTGCCAATCAACCACTCTGGCCCAGAAAGTGAACAATTAAGCATGGAATCTCATTCCTTCAGGTAGTGAATTGTTGCTGCAGATTTTTTAAATGTCAAATTTTAAATTTAATATATTTTCATACTTTTCCTTTCTCTCTTTTTTCCCTCTCTTTATATCTCTTTCTGTAACTGATTTGACATTGAATTCATCCACTCTAATTCACTTTCATTCTCAGTCCTTCCTCTGTTTATTTCTCAATCATTAAATCTCATTGGCTAAGGAGCTACACTGTTGTTCCCATCGTCCACTCAGGTCCCAGATGCCTTGTTGGCCTTGCTGCGCTGTTATCAGCTCGCACTTCCAGGGCAAAAATTTTTTTGAGCTGAAGGGCGCAGGAAAAACCTAACTAATTGAGCTCGCCTTGAGATGCCCTCCAGCAAATTCTGGACCATTTTGTCTAGTATCGTTAATGTGTGAATTCTTCATCACTCCGAAAAGATTTGTAAACAAGACAAAATGGGTGAAGATGTCCTCTAATTGCTGTTTCAAGAGTAGTGTGGAATGTTGGTATGAAGAATGTGTTCATGCTTTTGCTACCAAGACTGAAGTGAGGAATGTTAAATGAGACATCTGTCACTTGCTATGTGGAGTGCACACTATTTTGATTTTTTTTTAGCCTCTTTTAACTGATAGCTATACGCAGTCGCTACATGGATTGAAACTTAAATGCAGTTCTGAGTTAATACTGAAGTACTTACAGCCAGTTCAATTTGGGCATCTCTTGGCAGATGTTTTTATCAGGCAGCTGATGGAAGGAATTGTTCAGCAGCTCCCTAGAAAAATAGAGCCATCAACAATCAGTTCACACCAGTAAAAGCTGGACCTTTATTTAAATTGCTTGATGCTGTACAGGTTAACGTCGGAACTTACAGGAGAATAAGTGACTTGAGTCCCAGGAAGGTTTTGGAGGAAATCTTTTGGATTTTATTGTTATCAAGAATTCTGAAAGAATTAATTGGATATAGGTTACTTCTGTACAACCAAGGGGACATCAGGAAAAAAAATACATGGGATCTAGATTTGATTAAGAACAGAACCAAGAATCTGAAATAGCATGAGTGGGACAGACTAGCCAGCTTTACATAGGAACCAACATTTAATATACTCAAGGTGGGAGTTTTGAGCAATAACCATGCTAGCTGAGATGTCACAGCTCCTCTATCCTCTCTCCTTTGCCTCTCTAGTTCTGCTGCATTTCAACAAAATTGGAGAAGATTTATGACTTTTTAATATACAGAGCCTACATTCCTGACACACCAGGTCCATATTTATCAGGAACCAATCATGCACTCTAGAAACTACAGCCCACATACCTAAAATATAGTTAGTATGACTGATGATAACAAAATTTCAAGCAATGTGTACAGATGCATACACTTAAATCTGGGCTCTTGCAGCTCCTGCTCCTGTAACTGGTAAAAGCATTTTCCGATCTCATATTTAATGTTGATTTAAGTTTCCTTCTGTTCAACTTTGCTGCACAGTTTGAGGTTATTGTGACCTCAGGTAAATCTTTTAGATGTCAGACATGGGCAGTCAATTGTGACTGAGCCAGTACAGCAGACACAATTCAGCTTTGAACACAGACCACCATTGTAATATCTTTGAATTTCCACACCAGCTATATTTCTAGCTGGTTTACATGAGATTGCTCAATGTGAAGCAGCTTTGAACTGAGGTGAGACTGCAAAAGCTTGTTTTACTCAGAACCTTAGAGCTATCAGAGGTGGAGGACTACATTTTGGACTGGCTTCAATCCCAGGTCGCAGAGGTGAAAGAATAATTTTCTAACCCAGTTCATAATCCAATCTCTCACCATGCTCAGCACGATTTTGTGTGTTTGCAATTTTTTGATTTATGTAAATTTCTGTAATGTTTAATTCTCCTGGTATCCTGGCCAACATTTATCCCTCAATCAATACCTTTATCTCGTTGCTGTTTGGGAGACCTTGCGGTGTGCAAACTGGCTGCTGCGATTGCCTTTAAAATAACAATGATTACACTTCAAATGCAATTCAATGGCTGTAAAGTGCTTTGGGATGTCCTGAGGTTATGAAAGGCACTCTATAAATGCAAGTTTTTTCGTTCTTTCTTTCACAGTGGTCTGAAATTTTCACTGCAACTTAAACTTAGGAGGGGCAGAGCTAATATTAAAGTGGCACTGTCTATGTGTTTGGAGAGGGAGAAGAGTCAAAAGACCAAGGTGTCATATTCATTATGAGCTTGGAAACAAATGTCCTTTAATGCTTTGTTTGCAACAGCACGACTGGCATTCAACAAAATGTTTTTTGATGCAGCTACTAAAAACACTGTGAATCAAAATCTTTCTCCTTCAATTTTATTTACCTACACATACCTAACCTCAGTGTATCAGGTTTTCTAAACAGCTCAGTCATCCTAGCAGAGAAAGGTGTTGCATTTTTGTTTGTGTTATCTGAGGCTAGTTGACACTCCAGTGAAATTAGGTCATGCAATTCCAAAACATGCTGAAAACAAATCTGAACAATCTCATTAAAAAGGATAGTGTGAAGTTGTACAGTAAAATATACATCTTCAAAAGAAATACCATCTCAAATGTGAGGGGGCTGATTTTCAGGAAACAGAAGCAAAGCAGAGGAAAAAGGATCAGGGACCTGTCTTATCAGATCTTCTCCTTTACACTGCTCAGGGATTTCCTGGGGATTTGCTGAGAATGTGGAGCAGTTTTGTTCCAAACAGGTACAGTCATGGAAATGAAGTAGGAGGGATGTAACCGGTCGGCCCACCTCATTTTCCGACAGGATCGTTGAGTGGGTGCCCATTAGAAAGTACCCCAGGTAGAACTAGGCCTTATGCCCTGTACCCAGTCTTTGCTTATAATGGAAGATTCAGCAGGACTTGGTGCAAACTGTTGGAGCCAGCGCCACCTTTTGGCTTCTGGCTGTTGTTTCTGGCTGTTTTTTTTGGACAACAGCCAGAAAGTGCCGCAGTTGGCAATCATTACCAATGCTGCACTGAGGTTCATGCCATGTCAGGTGGCGCGCACTGCAGGTGGGGAGAGAAAAGGGGGAGGAAAAATCATCTATTCGAAGTTTTCATCTATATTAAAAGAGACAGGTAAAAACACCTACAGCCATTTGACTTTGTGGAGATCTTCAAACACGCCTGGTGGCAGGAACGTTATGTGATTGTTGTTTAAATACCTGAAAAGAAAAAAAAGATATAGCCTGCTGTTAATTACATCATTAATTATTTATAACTTTTTGTTGCTCTTTGCCTGCAGGTGGTGTAAATATCACACTGCATTTACACTGATGGTCTGTATTCACCTACAAACTTCACGGCTATCATTACTCTACTGCTCTTATGGCAGCTAGGTGGGAGATGCTGACAAAACTTACCCCAAGGCGGCCATCCACCTCATGGTAATTTTCCTGGCCACTGGTTATCACAATCTATAATGAGTTCAATTAGCACAGATTAGGTAAAATTGGCTGCTCCCTGTGCTCCTGAAACAGTCCAGCAATATCACAAGTCAACATGAAATTTCTTTCCAAATACCGTGGAATCTCCGTTGTGCATGTTCCAATTATGTGCCTTTCTGATTATCCACCAGAATTTTTCATGAGACAAAGTCTTGTGAAAGATATTGCCACACCACACAGCCCACTAACAGCAATCTCCTACTGTCTGACATAAATATTTCTGCTAATTCTGCAGGCTCTGTATATATCTGATACAATTGAGGTGAGCAAGTAATTAGGGGAATTTATACTGAATTCCAGTTCAGTTCGGGATGGCCCTTTGAATCAGTTATTTCATGCAGGTGAGCGCTCCTTTAAATACTGCTTCAGTGGTTCGGTGAAAGACCAATCCTGCTGGGTTTTCCTGGTGGGTTGGGCGCTGGGCAGGATTCTGTAACTTTACAATAAAATGGTGTCAGGGTCCTAATTGCATCATAGGATCCTGATTTACATGTATTCATGAGGCATCTGGCGGGTGACTCGGTTGATTAAAATAACTACATGGTTAAAATTGCGACTGCCAGGAATGCAGCTGGAACACAGCGATTTTAACTGTCCACCTGCCCCGTTTCCACCGGGTGGGAAAGGTTAAAATCGGCCCACGTGGCTGAAGAGTTTTTTCCCTGATAACAGTCCTAAAATGACTCTTTATTTGTTTGAACCCATGGCCCCTAGTTCTACTCCCACAGTATAATTTAAAGTAATGCTCCAGGTTAACTTTTTCTATACACTTAACAATCTCATGTCTCTATAAGATCATGGCCTAGAAATTTGTTGCTGTACTAAGTCCCCAATATGGCAGGCAGGAAGAACATCCACATTTACGGCCAGAAGTGCACCGCCCGCCATATTGGTAGAGGAGGCAGCACTGGCAGCAGGAGCACACGCCAGCAGCATTCTAAGTGGGAAGTAATATATTTAAATTAGGGTGTTGGGCTTCTTGCAGGACCAGTTTTACATTTTGGATCGCCCCAGCACTTCACTCGCCATGGTCAGCACAACGTGGCGCTAAGTGGCATGAAGGCTCAATCGCCAGCGCTATTTAAAAGCATCATACAGTACTTACTGGCTAGTTGCTGGTTTAGTATTTCTGGCTACTGTTTGACTTCTAGACAACTTTTGCTGTGTTCCATCACAGAGAGAGGTTTTGTACTGTTGTTACTCTTTGTCTCATAAATATAGAAACATAGAAACATAGAAGATAGGAGCAGGAGTAGGCCATTCGGCCCCTCGAGCCTGCTCCGCCATTTAATGAGATCATGGCTGATCATCCAAATTCAGTACCCTGTCCCTGCTTTCTCCCCATATCCCTTGACTCTTTAGCCTTAAGAAATATATCTAACTCCTTCTTGAATATATGTAATGAATTGGTCTCAACTGCCTTCTGTGGTAGAGAATTCCACTGGTTCACCACTCTTTGGGTGAAGAAATTCCTCCTCATCTCAGTCCTAAATGGTTTACCCCTTATCCTTAGACTGTGACCCCTGGTTCTGGACTCCCCCACCATCGGGAACAGCCTTCCTGCATCTAGTCTGTCTAGTCCTGTTAGAATTTTATAAGTTTCAATGAGATCCCCTTTCATTCTCCTAAACTCTAGCGAATATAAGCCTAATCGACCCAATCTCTCTTCATACGTCGTTCCTGCCATCCCAGGTATCAGTCTGGTGAATCTTCGCTGCACTCCCTCCATGGTAAGAACATCCTTCCTCAGATAAGGCGACCAAAACTGCACACAGTACTCAAGGTGTGGTCTCACCAAGTCCCTGTACAACTGCAGCAAGACATCCTTGCTCCTGTACACGAATCCTCTCGCCATGAAGGCCAACATACCATTTGCCTTCTTAACCGCCTGCTGCACCTGCATGCTTACCTTCAGCGACTGGTGCACAAGGACAGCCAGGTCTTGTTGCACTTCCCCTTTTCCCAATCTATTGCCATTCAGATAATAATCTGCCTTTGTGGCAGAGCCACCAGGGGACTCTGATCTAATGTACATAATTATCTTTAACAAATTATTAGCTACAGAATGAATCTGTATCTTTGTTCATATTTTTGCATGTACATAGCACGGTCCCTTTAAGAATGAGACCAAACGCGATGACGTCATCACGTTGATCACGTGATCCTCCAGTGGCGGGAAAACGTGATGACGTCATGCCGTCAGGCTGGGGAGCCGCCCTAGCCAGTCCTCGTGGAGCCAGCAAAGAGTACAGACCTGTAATTTAGTTCTCCAGTGTTTTCGTGTTAAACTCTGTTGATTAGTATTAAACATTGTTTGTTTGATAGACTGACTCGACCTCAGTCCTTTAGTTAGGAATCTAGCCATTCCTACACCTTCCTGTTTTTGCCACCAAAGTGGATAACCTCGCATTTATCCACATTATACTGCATCTGGCATGCATCTGCCCAATCACCCAACCTGTCCAAATCATACTGGAGTTTCTTGGCATCCTTCTCACAGCACACATGCCCACCCAGCTTTGTGTCGTCTGCAAACTTGGAGATATTTCATCTAGTTCCCTCATCTAGATCATTAATATATATTGTGAATAGCTGGGGTCCTAGCACCAATCCCTACGGAACCCCACTAGTCACTGTCTGCCACTCGGAAAAAGACCCGTTTATTCCAACTCTTTGCTTCCTGTCTGCCAACCAGTTCACTGTCCAAATCAGTACCTTACCCCCAATCCCATGTGCTTTAACTTTGCACGTTAATCTCTTATGCGGGACCTTATCGAAAGCCTTCTGAAAGTCCAAATACACCACATCCACTGGTTCTCCCTTATCTATTCTACCAGTCACATCCTCAAAAAATTCCAGTAGATTAGTCAAGCATGATTTACCTTTTGTAAATCCATGTTGACTTTGTCCGATCCTGTCTCTGTTTTCCAAGTGCTCTGCTATTACATCTTTTATAATGGACTCTAGCATTTTCCCCACTACCGATGTCAGGCTTACCGGTCTCTAATTCCCCGTTTTCTCTCTACCACCTTTTTTAAATAGTAAGGTTACATTAGCTACCCTCCAATCCATGGGAACTGTTCCAGCATCTATAGAATTTTGGAAGATGACCAGCAATGCATCTACTATTTCTAGGGCCACTTCCTTAAGTACCCTAGGATGTAGATTATCAGACCCTGGGGATTTATCGGCCTTCAATCCCGTCAATTTCCCTAACACCGTTTCCCTACAAATACTGATTTCATTCAGTTCCTCCCTCTCATTAGACCCTATGTTCCCCAACATCTCTGGGAGGTTATTTGTGTCCTCCTTTGTGAAGACAGAACCAAAGTATGTATTTAATTGGTCAGCCATTTCTTTGTTCCCCATTATAAATTCCCCTGATTCTGACAGCAAGGGACCTACGCTTGACTTCACCAATCTTTTTCTCTTCACATATCTATAAAAGCTTTTACAGTCAGTTTTTATGTTCCCTGCAAGCTTATTCTCATACTCTATTTTCCCCCTCTTAATTAATCCCTTTATCCTCCTTTGCTGAATCCTAAACTGCTCCCAATCCTCAGGTTTGCTGCTTTTTCTGGCCAATTTATATGTCCTCTCCTTGGATCTTATGCTATCGCTAATTTCCCTTGTTAGCCACGGTTGAGTCACCTTTTTTGTTTTATTTTTATGCCAAATTGGGATGAACAAATTCTGTCGTTCATCCATGCGATCTTTAAATGTTTGCCATTGCCTATCCACCATCAACCCTTTAAGTAACATTTCCCAATCCATCCTAGCCAACTCGCGCCTCATACCATCGTAGTTTCCTTTATTTAAATTCAGGACCCTGGTCTCTGAGTCAACTACTTCATTATAATCTGGCTGCAGACATAAGTCATCTGATAAGGCTGCCTTTGGGAATAGAGGGTGAGGGAGAGCAGCAAGGAAGACACCACAGAGCAGGAGTAGCTTCCTGAAGAGGGAGGAGAAGTTGGAGAAGGAGGGAACTGAACAGGAGACCATATCCACAGAGGGCCTTCAGTGGGCACTTCTACCTCAACTTTATTGAGGAGCAACAAAAGTGGCTACTTCTTGGGAGGTGGAAGGCTGCTGAGCTTCCACTCAGGACACTTCAGATGGCCTTGGAGGACGAGCTCGAGCCACTCTGGTCCTAGAGAGCCCGAATGCAGACTGCAGTGTCTCAGCATGGGCAGCAGCAGTCTGGACCGGCTGACTGAGTGTCACCAGTAATGCCACTGACAGAGTATCTGGTAGGGGAGCAGGTGTGCTGATCCTCTGAGAGTGGCTCTCCTATGGAGCCAAGGCCATACTCCTGGGGCAGCACCTCAGCACTAGGAGTCTGCTAGGGAACAGAATGCAGGAGTGATGCGATGCTCTGGACGCCGCTTTCAACAATGGCTTGCAAAGCCAAGGTGGAAGCCATCTGAGATTCCATGCCAGCAGTGTGAGCTGCCAAACTAGTTGCCTGAGCTTCCATGGCTGCAGTTTGTGTTGCCATCCAAGCTGTCAGGGTTGTCATAAGATGCTGCATTATGGTGGGTTCTACTGCTGCAGCTGACCACTCGGTCCATATTGGACATATGGTTTTGATGCTTCGTGCGAAGCCTTGAGACAAGTTGGAGCTGGTCTCATCCATACTCTGTGACATTGTGTGCAAGATCACCGGCAGGCTGCCCAGTGCACCAAGCATTTCCTGGTGTATGTCCAAAAGTATTTTTCGGTAGCCTGGGCTCTCGAAGTCAGCATCTGAGTCCACTGCAGTGGAACTAGGATGTGATTTTGCCCACCGGTACCTGTGGCGTCTATTGCCCTGCCCTAACTTTATTTAAAAAGGGAGATAGAACAAGTCCATGGAACTACAGACCTGCTAGCTTTACATTGGTGGTAGCAAAGATAATGGAATCTTTACTCAAAGATGTAATAGAAAAGCATCTAGAAACCAAAAATATAATAAAGAATAGTCAGCACAGATTTCGAAAGGGCTTGACTAACCTTATTGAATTGTTTGAAGCAGTAGCAGACAGAGATAAGGATAATTCAACAGATGTATTGTATTTGGATTTTCAAAAGGCCTTCAATAAGGTACCACACATTGTCAACTCATGACTAAGGTCAGAGTATGTGGAGTCAGGGGACAAGTAGCAGAATGGATGGCTACAAAACAGAAAACTGAAAGTAGGGGTTAAAGGTATTTACTCAAACTGGCAGAAGGTGAGAAATGGTATTCCACAGGGATTGGTGCTGCGACCACTGTTGTTCACCATTTACATAAACGATTTGGACTCGGGAATCGTAACTACAATTACAACATTTGTGCACGACACCAAATTGGGGGGGGGTGTAGTTAATACAGAGGAGGTCTGCAACAAAATACAGGATATGACAAAATACAGGAAGATATTAATAAACTTGTAGAATGGGTGTGTAAATGGCAAATGAACTTCAATATAGATAAATGTGAGTTGGTACATTCTAGTAGGAAGAATAAGGAGGCCACATACTCCTTGGAAAAAATGGGCTAAAAATCGAGTCCAGCGGCAGCCGGCATTTTCGGCTGGGCGGCAGTGCTGCCGATGCCCGCGCTCATGAAAATTATGGAGATAATGCAGATTGTGATGTCAGTGAGTGTGCAATGCTCACTTGACGCCTGATCTGCCATTTTCAACTTCGCTGCTCCACATACCTTAAGTGCGATCAGCTGAGCAAGCGTTGACAAGCAAGCTCCAGCAACGTTATTCAAAGGGATCATCAGCAACCACTTGCACCTGACATGTTTCTGCAGTTTGACTGGCTCTGTGCAACTTTCTGCAATTCCAGCAGCTTAATTAACTTCTTTCAAGGTTCTAAGGTAAAAGGGAATGTTGTTGCAGTGGAGAACACCTTCATTCTTATTTAAAGGCTTCTGCTCACAACACTTGCTCACAGTCAGGGGGCTCTACTGGCAGTCCATCTCGCATTTGAGTATCTTCAGGATAGGGAGCGGAGGCAACGAAGAAGAGAAGATGCGTGCAGAGGGAGAAGAAGGAGGGCCAGGAGGGCTCTCAACAGGAGGCCTTACCCACCTAGGGTCTTCCGAGAACACTTCTCTTAGCTCCACTTAAGTAAGGAGCAGTGTATTAGGAGGCTCCGCTTCACCAAGGAGGTGGTCACAGAACTCTGCCACCTCCTGCAACCAGACATGCAGCCTGGGAGCAGGACGACCACGGCTCTCCCAGTGCCAATCAAGGTCACCATGGCCCTCAATTTCTTCGCCAGCAGATCCTTCCAGTCTGCAGCAGGAGACATAGAATCATAGAAAGTTACAGCACGGAAGGAGGCCATTTTGGCCCATCATGTCCGCACTGGCCAACAAAGAGCTATCCAGCCTAATCCCACTTCCCAGCTCTTGGTCCGTAGCCCTGCAGGTTAGAGCATCCCAAGTGCACATCCAAGTACTTTTTAAATGTGGTTAGGGTTCCTGCCTCTACCACCCTTTCAGGCAGTGAGTTCCAGACCCTCACAACCCTCTGGGTGAAGAAATTTCCCCTCAAATCCCCTCTAAACCTTCCACCAATTACTTTAAATCTGTGTCCCCTGGTTTTTGACCCCTCTGCTAAGGGAAATAGGTCCTTTCTATCCACTTTATCTATGCCCCTCATAATTTTATACACCTCAATAAGGTCTCCCCTCAGCCTCCTCTGTTCCAAGGAAAACATATCCAGCCTATCCAGTCTTTCCTCATAGCTCAGATTCTCTACTCCCGGCAACATCCGTGTAAATCTCCTCTGTACCCTCTCTAGTGCAATCACATATTTCCTGTAATGTGGTGACCAGAACTGCACGCAGTACTCTAGCTGAGGCCTAACTAGTGTTTTATACGGTTGAAGTATAACCCCCCTGCTCTTGTATTCTATGCCACGGCTAATAAAGGCAAGCATTTCGTATGTCTTCTTAACCACCTTATCTACCTTGCCTGCTACCTTCAGGGATCTGTGGACATGCACTCCAAGGTCCCTTTGTTCCTCTACACTACTCAGTGTCCTACCATTTAATGTGTATTCCCTTTCCTTGTTACCCCTCCCCAAATGCATTACCTCACACTTCTCCGGATTGAATTCCATTCGCCACTGTTCTGCCCACCTGACCAATTTATTGATATCTTCCTGCAGTCTACAGCTTCCTTCTTCAGTATCAACCACACAGCCGATTTTAGTATCATCTGCAAACTTCTTAATCATACCCCCTATATTCAAGTCTAGATCATTGATACATACCACAAAAAGCAAGGGACCTAGTACTGAGTCCTGCGGAACCCCACTGGAAACATAGCCAACATCATGAGAGCGCAGCCCTTGCCACCACGGGTACCGGGACCAACTCAGGCGGACGAGGGAGAGGAGGAGGAGGTGGAGGAAGAGGAAGTGAAAGAGGACAAGGAGGAAGGGAGGAGGCAGGCAGCTAATCCCCCTTCCGGACGGGCTGTCCGTGACTGGCTCATCAGACTCCAGTTCCAGAGAATGAAACCCCAGATCCCCGTTGCTCACCACATCCCCATCATACCATCACTCTGTCATGGAATATCACAGCTTCCTCCAGGGCACAAACCTGAAATGAGAGCCACCACAAAAGATTCCAAACAAAATTATTAAATTTATGAACAATCAATTTACACATAAAATATCAACTAATCACCCTTGTGCATCCCTTAGTGCCTGTCGTTCAGGTGCCCTTTCTTGATCTAGTGCTCCTACGAAGTGCTCCCCCAGTGGCTGCAGCATGGCTGGTGGAAGGCTGCTGAGTTTCCATGGGGGAGACTTCAGATGGCCTTGCAGGACGACCTCGAGCAGCTCTGGGCCTAGAAGGCCCGGCTGTAGACTGCACTAGCTCGGCATGGGTGGCAGCAGTTTGGGCTGGCTGGCTGACAGGCAGCGGCAAGGGCAATGGCGGAGTGGTAGTGGTGGGAAAAGCAATGCTGTCATCCTGAGAGAGGACAACAGCTTCCTGCTCCACTGACCCACTGCCACTCCCCCGGGGCAGCACCTCAGCATCCCTAGCAATCTGTTGGAGCACAGATTGCTGGGCTGCTGCGACACCCTGCAAGATCCGGTCGACAGTGGTAAACCCAGTCACTATGGCAACAGACTGAGTTTGGGTGGCAGTAAGCTGAGATTGCATGAGAGCAGTCTGATCTTGAGTGGCAGCAAGCTGAGAGTGCAGAACAGCATTCTGCACTTTCACTGCAGCACAGACGTTGGGTTGCTTCTATCTGTGTTGCAATGGCAGCCGCGACATCGCCCATCACACGCAGCATTATGTCTGAGTCGACATGGTCTCTTTGGGAGTCTTCCATCATTTCCAGCCTGGAAATCCTGGGCTTCAAGCTCTGTGCAGGGCCCCGTGCAATGTTGGAGGCGGACTCCTCCATGCTGCTTGACATTGCCATGAAGATCTCTGGCAGGCTTGCCATTACACCTAGCAATTCGGTGTGCATGCCCATCACCCTTCTTCTGAAGGCTGCCCCATCGAGGTCCTGATCTGAGTCCTGTGCAGCAAAACTCGCGTGCGAACTCGCCCTCCGGGGAGCTAGCCCCCAAGCTACCCTTTGCCTCTGGCCTGGCTGCAGCCCACTTGTGCCCGGTGCCTCACCCTGTGCAGATCCCGCTTCTACACTACCTTCTAAATTACACGCAGTGTCAGTTTCTGAGCTGTGTCTGAGAGTGACAGATGCAGTGACGCTATGTCTTCTTCTCCTCCCTCGCTGTCCTCCATCGCCTCTGGGACAGGCTTGGCTGGTGCTTGGTCTTGATTATCTGAAAGCAGAAGGCACGAGAGTCGGGTTCTGGTGAGGGGAGGGGAGGGGGAAGTAAGATGAATCAGCAGCTTGAAAGTGAGGAGAGATTGTGGGATGACGGGGAAGTGGGATGTGAGAAGGAATGAGCATACCTTTGTTGTCCCCAAGGGCTTCAACCTCGCCAGTTGCCACGGACTTCATGACTTGTCACCCAATTACCTCCAGAACTCTCTCCTCCAGCTGGCTGAGGTCCTGGATGGCAGCCTGCCCACCACCTGTCTGCCACTGCTCCCAGCAGTTATGTGCGACCTTGGCCTGCAAGAGAAAGGGAAGTGTGTGAGTGAGTGTGGTGCAATGTGTTTGGGTGATGTTCCTGCCATAGTTGAATAGCTGTCAGTGTGTGCAAGATTTGAGATGCGGGTGTGTGTGTTGCAGTAGTGGTAAGGCTGTGAGGGTGAAGTGAAGCTATGATTGTGAGGTCTGAGTGGTAAAAGCTGAAGATTGTTGGTAGGTGAGTGCTGGTAGTGTGGTGCATTGAGCAGTGTGTGAGGCTTGTGGTGGAAATGGTGGGATATGGCATTTGCCGAACACTTCACTCACCTTGACCTGCCATGTGAGGTCATTAAACTTCTTGCGGCATTGGATCGGCGACCTGGGGACAACAGTTCTGGCTGTCACATAATCGGCTATCTCCTGCCATAGCCTTCTGGATGTATGGGGCGAGGGCTTCCTGCCACCTTGTGGGAAGAGGACAGCCCACCTCCTCTCCACGGCCACCACCTGCGTCTGAGAATCTTTGGGCTCTCTCTCTGTGCTGAGGCTCAGCCATCTGCTTCCACTGCCGTCTACTTCCAGGTGGAACTGGAACTGGATTGACAGTGAGGTGCTGTTGCATCAATGTACCTCCCCTTTAACTAATGAATAAAGCCTGTGCCAAACATGACTGGGAATTAGACTGGACCCGATATTGGCCGACCTGCTGAGCGGTAAGCCAATGAGCAGCGGGGTTAACGCTGAGTTCAGCACTATAATCATGTTAATGAGGACTGAGCACAAATTTTGCGTGCTACCTAGACCATGTTGACCCAGCGCAGCTTAATATTGTTGGACCATGACACCACCCGTTTTCTGGCCATATCCAATTTTTAGCCCAATGTGTCTAAATGGGGCAGAGTAGCAGAGGGATCTGGTTGTTGGCAAGGCCATCACTAATTGCCCTTGAGAAAGTGATAGTGAGCCGCCTTCTTGAACCGCTCCAGTCCTTGTGGTGAAGGCACTCCCACAGTGACTTTGTCGTAGTGGTTTGGGATAACTGAGTGGCTTGCTAGGCCATTAAGAGTCAACCACATCGCTGTGGATATGGAGTCATATATAGGCCAGACCAAGTAAGGATGGCAGATTTCCTTCTCTAAAGGACATTAGTGAATCAGATGGATTTTTACGACAATCAGGTAGTTACATGGTTATTTCAGATTTATTTAATTAACTGAATTTAGATTTCCCCAGCTGCCATGGTGGGATTTGAACTAGTCCAGTAAAATAACCACTATACTACCATTCCTTTTTTCTTTCCTGCATGTAGCACTTTATACTTGTCTGCATTAAATTTCACATGACATTATTCAGCCCACTAGCATATCTTATCCAACTCATTCTGTAATTTCTGAGCTGCCTCTTCTGATTCCAGTGGCCCTCCTAGTTTGGTATCATTTGCCAATTTTACTGGTTTGCATTGTCTGAATCCAGGTCAATTTATGTAAATTAGAAACAGTAGTGGTGCCAGCACTGAGCACTGAGGTACCCCACTCAGTACTTCCCTCCAATCCAACATAACTCTCCTAACGAGTACATGTTGTTTCCTACACGTCACCAATTTCTTATCCATTCCCAAGATTTATCCTGAATTCCCACAGCTTTGAATTTAATTACTAGGGGCTCGATTTTTATTTCCGAGGCAGGTTGGAGTTGGGTTGCATGGTGGGCGGGTTCCAGAGCTGCTTCCGGCGGGATCAGCTGCTGATATCCGATTTTGATTCAATGAGCTTGTTGATTTCAATGGGGTGCGCTGGCCGGTCCAATGAGTGTGATCGGGTTGGCTGGCCGCCTCTGATGACGTCATAATAGCAGCTGCTTTTAAAGCTGCCATTCAGCCGAAGCCTTTCTCTTCTACATTCTGATACTCAGTGAGATTGATCTATACACAATGACTTCTTCCAGAGGTAAGGCAGCTCCTCGATTTAATGATGCGTCCCTCCATGCTCTTGTGGATGCTGTCAGAGGGCACAGGGAGATTCTCTTCCCTCCTGATGTAAGGGTACCGGTCAGTTCCTTTAGTAACCCCTAGATGGCACCTTCACTTGTTTGTTTCCCTTTGTTAATTGTTACTTGTTTCTCCTGTTTATTACTTAACTGCCTTTCATCTGGTTTATTGGTTTCACCTGTTTTTGCTTGTATTTAAGTTCTGGGGTTTCTTCCCTCTGGGCTCAGTCCTGACAAGGTGCTCAGTTTTGGACAAGCCGGTTGCCCTGTGGTAGCTTGTCTTGAGCTCAGTTTGGACAAGCCGGTTGCCTCATGGTAGCTTGTCTTGAGTTCCTATCTTGACAAGCTGGTTGCCCTGAGGTAGCTTGTCTTGAGCTCAGTCTGGACAAGCCGGTTGCCTCATGGTAGCTTGTCTTGAGTTCCTATCTTGACTAGCCGTTTGCCTATGTGGTAGCTTGAGCTCTTATGTTTTGCAACTGTTTACCTGTGTGATTCTAGTAAAGAACTGTTATTTAAGACTGCATATCTGCTTCTCGCCTCATCTGTCTGCACTTGGGTCCAGAACCAGCCTCGCCCGGACAGCACGGCCCCGTGTCTACACGGCCCCGGACAGCCACCCTGACACCTGATGGATGGAGGAAGCCTCCTCAGCAGACCAAGGCAGCCTGGCTGCGCATTGCTCAGGAGGTGAGCGCAAGGTCCATATGTTCAAAGGTTTAATGATCTTGTGCAAACATCAAAAGTCATAATTACCTTCAATCTGCTTCCCTTCTCCTCTTATCACCAGCACTCTGCATTGTAAGCCTGCTCCTTCACATACCACCTTACCCTTACTTCCCTTGAACCCTTACCTATCCATCTCTGTCTCTGCACTGAATCACTTCAGCATCCTGCCTATGCACCCCTTAGACTCGCTCTCACTGTCATGCAGTGACAACAACTAACAACGCACAGGGAGCTCGCTTCCTCTTGGCATCTTACCCCATCTTCGACTCGCTCAAAGCTTCTATGGTAGGGATTCTTCACACTCACTCCATCACTGAGTTGAAACTCTGCTTGTGTCCCTCCTTGCAGGAAAAGATAGCCCACAATAAAAAGGTAGAGAGCACTGACTGGAGGAGGTACACCTACCCTAGCAACATCGACAAGTGCTGAGGAGGCAGCAAACAAGATTGTTGGAGGTGGAGAGGACCTGGAAGTGGGCGATGGAGAGACGGGCACACTAGAGGAAGCTGGTGACATAATAGTTTCATCCCTCTCATTGAGATTTAGTGATTGACTGCAATGGCATATGATGTTCATAGAGAATCGCGTTGTATCATCTGCTCAAAAGGATGTGTGTGCTATATCAATATCAGATGTCTAAATCATGCCTTTACTCTCCCACAAGACCATCGAGCGCCCCGCTCCACATGTTACAGGACGAAGAGCCGAATAATTCCTCAGAGGAACCTGAAGCCTCTGAGGGAGCAGCGTCACCAGGACTCAGCCCACCCAGCACCAGCACAGCAATGCACACCTCGGTGGGGCCCTTGCGAGCTAGAGTAGTGTTGCCACCTGGTCTATCACAGCACACAAGTGAGCATCAGCAGATGGTGGAGACAGCGACAGCAGTGGGGAGTCCTTCGCGGAGGTCACAGCAATCTCCTAGCTCTGCTGAGCTGCATGCAGACGCTGTGTCTCTGGGGCCATCCAGAAAAAGAGCATCTCAAGAAATACAGGAACAAGTGCAGGAGTCTCTGGAAGGGTTTGCCTCCAGGGTTAGTGCGAGTGTGGATAGAATGGAAGAGTCCATCTTTAACATCAGCACTGCCGTGCTGGAGGCAATGGCACATGAATGCACCACCATGGATAGGATTGCAACCTACATGGATAGGATGGCAATCTCCGTGGAAAGGCTGGTTACCTCCGTGGAAAGGATGGCTACCGCCATGGAGGAAATAAGTCGCCAGAGTCAGGAAAACATGGTGACTGTTCAAAATAGAATGTGATCTCTGAAGGAGCGATGGGCAGCTATTGAGCAGAGAGACCAGAGCTTCATGGAGGACCTTGTGATGAGGACCACCAGTGCAGATATGGGTCCTCATGGCCCCCCTGATGTGCAGCAAGGTGCTCTCCAGCCACTTGTCAGCACTGAGGTGCAGCTGACCCATGAGAGGGATGTTGTTGGCAGGACACAAGGAAGTGTTGGCTCCTCTCAAAGCGCTCACACGACCATGCCACTGTGGAGCCCTCGGTTAGAGACCCACTTTGCGGAGACAACTGAGATGAGCATTTCAGCCCCTGCACAGCTGCAGGAAGAGCAGACTGTTGAAGAGCCTTCCCAGGCTCCCAAACCCAGAGGATGCTTGCCAAAGGTGTCTAAGCAGGCGCAGCATCCTAGTCAGCAAGGTGCCTCTATATCTGCTGAAGCCACAGGGGAAGCACCACGTAGAAGCAAACGTAAGAGAAAGATTATGCATATATCGTCACAAGGGGACTCACGTGGGTGTTTTGTCTTTTTTTTCCGACTGTTCTTGGTTTATGATCCTTTTGTCATGTGTAAAAGAAAAATTATGGCTTATGTGTTCTGGGAAATGGCAAAAGCGCATTGAGGGCTCAGGGCGACTTGATTTTGTAATGCTGATGGTGAAAGTGATAGGAAATAACCGGGTATAGCAGAGATGATGTATGACGTTGGACAAATATCGCTTACAATTACAGAGCCTTATGGTAGCCACCTATGGTTGAAGAGTAAGCTTATGCGAAAGTGGCGCGGCAGTGTGCATACCCTGCTTGATGGGCAGCAGTGAACTGGAGGGATGCTGCATTGGTCACAACAGGGCATGCAAGGTGCCCCTTGTCCTCCTCCTCCTCTTCTCAGGAAGATCTGCGCTGAGCCACGTAGCTGCTGCTCCTCCAATTATGAGGACCAGGATGAGAGGACATAAATTTTCCCATCCCCTTGCTATAGATTTCATTTGAGGCAACAAGCTTGCAAGCACACAGCCGAAGTGGCCTGAAATTATTCCATTCAGGTCACACAGCAGGTGGGTGTCAGCTTGAACAGTCACAAGGGCAGTAGATGTGCAAAATCTTATCCCATACCTACAACAGCAAAGTTGTTGCATTTGAATGTCAGCCATGTTTCAGGAGCGCTTTTAAAGCGCTCCACCACTGAATACAAATCATGTCCTCCAGCAACTCATCCCCTTGCAGCTGGCCTGTTTCTGACAAGATGGGAAACAGGAGCCAGAAGCATGAAAATCAGAAACCACTATCAAAATAGGGTTAGCAAGGCAGTTAACAGGCTCTTGCCTTAACTACCTGTCCCACCGGTTCCAGTCGGGTCAGTTTGGGAGCGGCTGACCAGACACTCACGAAAATTGGGTAGGGGCGGGATGGAGGCGGGTTGGGTGTCTGAAGCCATTTTTTCCAATTTTCGGACAGACCCGCCTCCAAACCCACCTCCTCAGGGCTATTGAAATCGAGCCCTAGCTCTTTGTGTGGAACTTTATCAGAAGCCTTTTGGTAGTCAAGGTACACCAAAGTGTGTTTACCACAGTGAATACAGATTGTCACTTCCTCAAAAGAGTCAAGGCAGTTGGTCAGGCAAGATCTTCCCCTTCTGAATCCATGCTCAGTGCTGTTAACTAGGTTATTAGTATATACAGATGACCCTCAAGTGTGTTCCTGATCATTTTTATTATTTTACATGAAATTTAAGTAAGACTAATGGGTCTATAGTTATCTGTGTCCGTTTACCTCTCATTTTGAAGATGGGCACCATTGTTTCCAATCTACTGATACCTCGCCAGTGTCTGTTGGCTCCCTTATAATGATTGTGTGTCTCACAAATCTCCTTCCTAGTCTCTGTCAGAACTCTGGGATAAATACAATCTATTGCTGGTGATTTATTTGTTTTGAGCCCTAGGACATCCATCTTATTTATGGTGAAGTAATTGATTATATTTGGGATATCTTTGTTTGGAGCGGGCTCATGTCTTCCCTTGTGAATACTTGGAGGAACTAGTCATTCCGTATATCCATTTTAAGAGCATTTGCATCTTTTATGGTTTACACCTCTTCTCTGACTCCCATCTTACTGTTAGTTTTTTTTTTAGTGTTATGCTTAGCCTCAACTGCTATACCCTTTTCCAGGTCTCTTTTAATGTGTTTCTACATTTACTTATATTCATCCCAGTGAGCTGCTTCTCCTTTCTCCTTGCAGGATCTGTACAGGTTGCTTTTCCTCTTCAGCTCACTTTTAATTTGTTTCTTAATCCATTTAGGGCCGTATTTGCTTAGTCTGAGCTTGTATATATCTTGCATGCTCAGGATTAAACCTTTAAAGGTGCTCCACTTATCAGTGTTGTTGAATAACCTTCCCCACTTTATTTGTTTTAGTTGTTCCCTCATGTCATCAAAATTACTCTTTTAAAGTTAAGTACTTGGCTCCTGGAGTTAGGTAATTCTGACCTAAATCATATCAAATGTTATCATTCTGTGTCCACTGTCCTTCAGGGGTGCCATGTCTTCCATTTCTTGTACATTTTCTGGATCATTAACGAATATCAGATCAAGATGAACAATGCCTCTTGTGTCTTCTTTGACACACTGGTCAAGAAGCAGTTATGCACTACATCTACCAATTCTGACTGCAATCCACTTTGGTTTTCCTTGCCTATATTGAAGCTTCCCATTAAAATGAGTTTCCACTTTTCACATATCCTTCCTATCAGAACCATAGAAATGTAGAGCACAGAAGGTGACATTTGGGCTATTGATCTATGCTAGCTCTGTGCTAGAGCAATCCAAAAGTAACCTCACTGCCTGTGCTTCCCCACAGCCCCCATATCTTCCTCTGCTTCAAATATTTATCCAATTGTCCCTTAAAAAATTCTATAGTCTCTGCCTCAAGCACCCCTGTGGCAAAGCATTCCATGCTCTAACAAGCATTTGTGTAAATACATCTCTTACCATCACTCTTCACTCCTTTGGTAATAATTTAAATTGATGACCCCTTGTCACAGACTCCCGAACTAGAGGAAATAATCTTTCCCTATTCACTCTATCAAAACCCTTCATAATTTTAAAAAATTCTATTAAATCTCCAGTGAGCTTTCTCTTCCCCATGGAAATAGTCCCAGTATCTCAAGTCTCTCTTCATAACAATGATTTTCATCCCTATCACCATCCTGATGATTCTATGCTGCGCTCTCTATGGTTTTAATGTCTATTCTATTCATCCAGACATATTTTCCTCAGATAGGCAGGAATGTTGCCAAAGAAAGAGTTTAGTACATTAAGTTCCAGAGCGAAAATACTGCACACTTAGGCCTAGAAATTGGGCTCCTTAGCGCCTCCGGGGGGTGATAACGGGGCGCTAACAACTTACTGACTGGGCGCAGCGAAATGAATGACTCCCGCTAAATTGGCCGAGAGGTTTGCAGCGGCAGTAACACATTGCGCCATGATCTCCTGCGCCCGAGATTGTGATGTCATTGTCCTGCGCATCGTCCTGGACCTGAACTTTGGTTCCGCCCCCTGCTTCATCGAGACCGGGCGCTTCGGGGGTGCAAGTTAAAGGGGGTGTTGGCACGGTAAGTATAAAAATTGTTGCAATGAATTGTTTCAATTTTTTCCATTTTTCTTCGGCTGCGATCGATCAGCCCGGCACTCTGCTGGAGTGCATGGGGCTGATCGGGCTGGATCGCGGCTGCCGTCGGGGACCAGCTAACTGGTCCCAATGCAGAGCCTGCAGCGATGGCCTTTCCCTTTAAGGGAGGGAAGGAGCCTCGGATCTTGGCAGCACTGCACGGGACATTGTGCAACGCTGCACCACTACCACCCCGCCTGCATCCTTTAGCGCTCCAGGAGGGAAGTGGCGTGCTTGATTTAAGGCTCCACTTCCTTCCTGGAGCGCTAACAACGAATTTAGAGAAAGCTGAGAATCATTAGCGCCTGGCGCTAATTCTTCCAGCTATCAAAAGTTAGCGTCCCAAATGGGGCGCTCCCAAATCTCTCCCCCGTAATCTTTTATTGGTTTTGGCTGTGAGTGGGTGAATTATTCAAAATATATATTAACTTCCATCTAAATGTTTGGATCATATCAGGATATGCTTTAGAAGTAGAAAAAAAGTGTCATTATTTTCACTGTAACTGATCGTTAACGGGATAAATCTTATTCCCATTGATGGAATGTGTCATGGCATAAAAATAAAAGCAGTTTGACGTGACAGCTTGCCCAGTCAAATTAATATTCATGTACCAAGTCAGATCATTTTCAGTATGCTTTTGGGCCAGCATGCTGGAGTTACACCTGTGCGCTGGGAAGACAATGGCCTAATAAAGTACAGGAAGTTAAAAGGGCAACACCTCCTCCCTTCCTTCAGGGAAATGAAAAGAAAGAAAGTGGAAGCAGAGAGGGTCATTTTGAGTTTGTCCGATAGTGTAAAATGGGTGATAGCAAATTAGCAGCCCGTTTTACATCTCTCCTGATTCGCGAACACCTATTTCACACTATCGCACAAAGTCAAAATTACCCCCAAAAGATTATAAGGGCATTAATTCATTGGAGTGAGGTCCTGTTTTAAAGGGAAAAATTTGGTTGCTTTGCGCCTCCCGTTAGCGCCCCAAAACGGGCGATACCGAATTTTCCCCCCAAAGTGTTTTAACAGATTTTAAGTAGGTTGCAATGCAAAGTTGCTGCTAGTCCATCTATGAAACAGCAGTATTTGCACGCACTAAGCAAACAAATGATGCAACCTCTGCTACGGCTTCACCACACTGGAGGATCATAAAAATGATCCACCACAACTATTGGGAAAGGTGAATACTGTAAGTTTTGTAGCTGACAACAACATGACTTAGCAGCAGCACAGCGCAATAAAGTACAACCAAATATCTCTTACAGAACTTGCTGGTAATCTATATTTATTACTTATTGATTATTGTTCTTTTTTGCAGCCAAGTACTACTTTGCATTAGTGAAAACAAAAAGTATAGTGCACACCTATATGAAAATAACGTTCACTGCCCCAGCAAGCACAGTACTCTGTATCTCATGCATTAAATATGGTAAATGGGAAAATGATGAATTGACCTTAGCTTAGCGGAACAGTTCCTTGGTACCAATGTTGGAGTTATGACACAAAGGAAAACTTTGCAGCTAGTTCCTAGTAATATTTTTCCACATGAGCACAACAACAGATTTTTTCACAAATAAGCCTGGAAATGACTGTGATCAGTATTATTGTACAAATGCATATTAGTGCACACTCATACCAAATGTCCCTTTCTGTTATTTTAACAGCAGTGTGAAACCTTTTATTTTAAATAGGTTAATGCCTCAGTTAAAATAGCGGAGACAGGAATTTAATTGTACCACAATATCGGCAACAGTAATTTCCAAGCTATTGAATATAGCTGTAGTGATTGTCAATTACTCAGTTTTATTGAGTACTACTGAATTTTACAGAATACTTGTAAATATTAATGACTATAAATTGATTTGTTCAACTTGTGAAAAGTGCCTCAAAATTTATTAATTCACATCTGTTGTGCTTCCCTTTAACGTCTTATTATAATGGGCACATTAGAAATATCAGCAGACCTGCTGATGGCTCTCTTTAGCAAGCTGGATGCATCTATAATTGGCTCCTTCTCAGGGTTCATTAGAATAATGTGGATGTAAATGGCAATAATGATAGAGGCCAGGTAGAAGTCCTCCCAATTCCCTGGCTTGTACTCACTTGAATTTCGCCGATAGTGGCCAGTCAAAATCCTCTAACTCGCGGATCACTAAGGTATTTTCTGTTCCTGGGATTTGTTCTAAAGATCACAGATAAGTGGCATCTGTCTTTTATTTAATATTGGCCCAGAACTTCGGGTCTCCACGGGTGAGTGTGCGCTGGGTACTCACCCATAGGCCCAATGGAAGTGCCGGTTTCCTGTATGTACTGCGCATGTGCGGGAAACCGGCACTTCCGTTCCCCTGAAAGCAGGGGTTAAGAGGTCGAACGCGTGCGCGGGAGCGGCTGCGCGTGCGCATCGAACTTCGGGTTTTTTACAGGTTTTCCCAGGAGGGTAAGTCTCCAGAAGTTACACATTTAAAAAGCAGGCGTAAGGCCTGCTTTTTACAAGGTAAGTGGTGAATTAATTAAAATTAAAACATTTTTCCACAGGTTTATTATTTTTAAATACTTTAAAGCAAGGTAAGTTTATTTTTAGCCCTGTTAGAAAATTTAAAAAAATTTTCAAAAATTTAAGTTATTGTTTAAAATAGTTATTTCATGTAATTTATAGTTTATTTAAAAAATGTGATTAAAAAAAAAATGTATTTGAAGATTTAATGATGTTTTGGGGCCCGTAGTATTTCTAAGTTTTGACAGCTCTTCCTGTCAAACTTATGAATGGAGCATTCCCTCCTCTGATTGACTCCCCATGGCCCGCGTGATCCCAGGGGACGCATCGAACTAACTGCGCCCCTGGAATACGCAAGCACTGCGTGCCGGCAGTTGGAGCAGGTCCAGGATCGGAATTCCACGGGATCCCACAGCTCAATGGTCGGCGCGCAAGTTGAGTGCAGGTCAGGGGCTTACACCCGTGGGAAGCTCCCGACCCGAATTTCTGGGCCAATATTTATTTTAAAGCCTGACACAAAATTTACACATAGAAAAATGTGATGCCTTGTGTTGGTAGACAAAATATGCAGCACATAGGAGGTTTTTAGATTACATATTTCAGCCTTTTCACTTTCTAAGTACTGAAAGAGTATCAGAGTGTAAACCCGCTACTGCAACATGCCTTGTGCATGAAGTTCTTAGCAGTACAATGGAATGCCTCAAGATAATGATAGATTTGAAGATTAATTATCTGCAAGATGCTATCTCAGTGATGCCTCATAGGTAATGTGAAGCCTGTGGCTCATAGGCCAAGGGAGATCTAATAATCAACACTGATGCCATCACTCCAAACAATACAGAGTCAGTGATGTTAAGACAAATTCTTATTTTTCTGTTAGAAAAAATCAGTTCAACCAGGTTTCGTATGGAGTAAGACAGAAATTTATACGGAGGATTATGCATGAGAAAAAATTTTAAGAGTCAGGTATCCTTTTATCAACAGTGGTCTAGGTAAAGCAACTGGTCCCAGAAAATGCACGGGCCAATGATCCCATCAATCAAGCCAGTATTGCGCCTGCTGGTGTCATTTGGCCCTGAACCTGATTGGAGAAACGACATAAATGGTGTTCGGACTGTTTCTCTGGAGTTTCTGTGGATCTTCTGCCAAAATTACGGTGGATAATCAAGAGAACCCCTGTGGAAATTCAGAGCTAGAAATTTCATAGTGCCCCGGTTAGGGCAATAACTTTTCAGGGAGCGCAAACCTATCACTGGGTGAAAAAGATTTGCTGCTGCTGGGAACTTCCGCTTTAGCGCACCAAGGGGAAGTGGAGCGCTAAATCAAGCGCTACCACTTCCCTTAGCGCGCTAAAGGGAGTGAGAGGGGCGGGAACGGCAGAGCGCTGAGCAATGTTCGGGGCAGTGCTGCCGTCTTTACAGGCTCCTTCCCTCCCTTGAAGGGAAGGGCCAATGCTACGTTGAATGAATCTTCAGGCTGTGTTTGTTGGACGACAGTACCTGCGCAACGCATATAGCAGCCCCAAGCACTCTAAGAGAGTGCAGGGCTCAGCAATCTCAGGGGCAAAAGTAAGCAGGAGACACCAGAATGGGGACATAATTAAATTTTGCCCTACCTGACCACCACTGACTTTAATTATCGCTCTCCAAGCGGCCAGCTGAGGTGACAACGCCTCCTGCAGCTGCCGTTGTTGACGGCCGGCGATGCTGCAGGGGGCAGGAGCGAATATCACTTCTGGGGTGCAGCGTACCAGATGAAATCACAATCTTCGGGGCGCAAGAGAGCGAGGCGGTAAGTCGTAGCGCCAGCGCAAATCCGTCAGGGAAGTTCGCGGGCATCGGTGAATTCGCCGCACCCGGTCAGTAACCCCTTAGTGCCCCGTTACCGCCCCCCACAGGTGTTAATGAGAGGCACTAAGCAGGAGAATATCTCCCCCTCAACCTCTTAATCACTAGATGAAGGAATTTTGCATCAGTGATACTCACAGTTTAGTTAGATTATGCAGTCCCTTAAATGCTCGTTCAGAAACTGTTGCTATTTCGTTGTACCGTAGGTTTCTAAAAGAAAAATGCACAGTCATTAATTTCAAATGTGAAATCTACAAAGAGTACTCAAGCCAAAATGATGAGAATTAGATGGCATGGGATTTGAAATGAATGTCAAATCCTGCTAGCTTTAGCTCTAGAACACAAAGGGGGAGAAATTCGGTATCGCCCCATTTGGGGTGTAAGTATCGGCCGGGCGCGAAATTTAGCGCCTGGCGCAAATTATCGCCACCTACTGGTAAATTGGCCTCCTTCGCCCCAGGAGGTGCTTGGAGTGCTAAAACAGGTGCTGCACGACTGTCTTAAGGCGCTAAGCCGGAGGAGCGAGGCGCTACCTCCGAGGGCGGGCGCAGCGCAGGTGCGGCCAGTTAGCAATTGCACACAGACACACTGGCGCCGGTCAGCTCTTAAAGGGGAGGGTCGATCTTGAATTGCAGCCACACCCTGCGCATCGGAGCCCTGAATCTCGGCCTGGACAGACCTGTTGCAACATACTTAAGCCAAGGACCATGGAGAGGGCCAGGGAGCGAGCGCAGCTGTTCAGCGAGGGGGCCTTGGAGGTTCTGGTTGGCGTGGTGGAGCGCAGGCGATCTCTCCTGTACCCGGACAGTGGCAGGAGGCCGCTGCCCAGCGACTATCGAAAAGCTTGGAGGGAGGTGGCTCACAGAGTGACCTCCAGCAGCATGGTGCCTAGGACCCCTGTGCAATGCAGGAAGAAGTTCAACAACCTCACTCGGGTCGTCAGGGTGAGTGCCCTTTTCAGAATCCTCTTCATCCCTGCATGTTGACCTCACTTTATGGCCAAAGGGTCCTGAAAGCCCCAATGCCCAGCTCTCATCCAACACCTATGGTCCTGTCAGGAAACTCACACGCACATTCAGCACTTTACACACACACTGTAAGGGCTATTCGACCATGGGAGGCATTGCAGCCAAGATCAGGGCTTCACACTGTAAGGGCTATTCGACCATGGGAGGCATTGCAGCCAAGATCAGGGCTTCATACTGTAAGGGCTATTCGACTATGGGAGGCATTGCAGCCAAGATCAGGGCTGCACACTGTATTCAGAGCCCGTCCTTTCTCTTGTAGGGCAAGCTGGCGCATAACAGGAGGCAGCAGCAACGGACTGGGGGAGGCCGGCCTCACTTTCAAGCCCTGACCGATCTGGAGCAGTGAGTCCAACGGATTATGGCAGGCCGGATGATTGGCCCCATTGCCACTGGAGATGCCGACCCCGTTATGGACAGCAATGGTAAGGCCATCACCTTTTTGACCTCTCTCCTTCCACTTGTTCCTCACACCAGCATCCTTTGCCACTTTCAAGCCAAATCAGTACATTGCAGCACTCATGCCTCCCTCACTGCCACCCTGTCCTCACGCCAAAGCCACTCTTGTACCTCCCTGCTTTCAGATGCTGATTCGCCAGGTGAGGAGGCGGGCCCTCAAGCTGCCACTGTGAGTGATTCTGAAGGCGACGATGAGGAGGAGGCCGGACCATCAGTGCCACCCTCAGCCGAGGCAGCCCATGGCCATAATGGGGACACGTCTTCCCTGGAGGGGAGCAGGGGGGAATGGTCTGAGGGTGAAGCTCCGGGGCCCAGCGGGCTGCAGCAACGTGAGGGGGGTAGAGAAGCTCGGCAGCAAGCTTCTCCCCGGAGGGAGAGTCTGGCCTTGAGTCCTGCTACAGTGAGCGCAGAAAAGGTGCAGCTCCTTGCTGAAATGAGTGCCCAGGCGGAGCACAGGCACACTGAGCTCATGGCTGCAGTGGCAAGGATGCCAGATTCCATTGAGTCACTGGCAAGGAGTGTCCAGGACTTCGGCGCAGCACAGGCAAGGAGTCTCCAGGACGTTGGTGCAGTACAGGCGGCTGCCATGCAATTGCTTAGTGCTGCAATGCAGTCAGTGGCTGGTCTCATGCAGACACAGATTGAGGCCACACAAGCACTGACTGCTGCCACCCTCGCTGGATCGGGCAGGATTCGCCGGGGCCCTCACCGCACCGCAGCAGGCCAGCAGTCTGTGCTTCAGCAGATTGCTCCGCATGCTGCAGTGCTGCCCCGTGGGAGTGCCAGTGTGTCGGACGAACAGGGAGTGGCTGTCCTCTCTCAGGATGACAGCATTTCTGCTGCCAGCACTGTCACTTCTCCACTGCAGCTGCCACCACCTGTAGGACAGACTGGTGCTGCCCATGCAGAGTTGGAGCAGTCAGCAGCCGGGCCCTCCAGGCCCAGAGCTGGTCCAGGCCATCCCTCAAGGGCATCTGCAGTCTCAGTTTCTGACACTCAGCAGCCTTCCCCTAGCCTTGCTGCAGCCACTGGGGTCCCATTACGGAGGAGCTGCAGGGTGGGAAGGGGCGAATCTTGCAAGCGAAGCAGATCACCCTCGAAGGGCAAAAAGTAGGAGGTGTGGCAAAATGTTGTTAATTGTTTTATTGAAGGCCGAGGATCATGGTCATATTTTTGTTACTGTTTTGGTCATTGTCTCCAGGTTGTGAGAGCCAGTTATGTGACTGACTTTTTTGGGGGGTTTCTCTCTATTACTTTGTCATGCGGGAAGGGTACACAGTTTGTTAAATAAAGAAGTGTCTTTATTCATAATGTGCATGTTTGCTCTTTGAACTAATTGTTGCCTTGACCGGCTTAGGGGTTGCGGCATGGTTCCATTCATGTTCTTTGAATGGCAGAAGCCATTCCCTCAGAGGGGGCCTAGAAGCGACTTGCTGTAAGCCGCTGATGGACGGCCCTTGCATTTTGTGCCTACCTCCCGTCTTGGTGCTGCTGCTCCTCCTCCTCCTCCTCCTCCTCCTCCTCTGCTGGTGTTCCAATGTCTGGTGGCATTGGCAGAGTCCTGAGGATTGCCAGGTTATGCAGCATGCAGCACACAACAACGAAGTGGGAGACTCGCTCAGGTGAGTACTGAAGGGCTCCTCCGGAATGGTCCAGACAGCGGAACCGTTGCTTGAGCACGCCGACTGTGTGCTCAATGATGTTCCTGGTAGCTTGATGGCTCTCATTGTATCGTTCTTCAGCAGGGGTGCTGGACGAACGGAGTGGGGTCATCAGCCAAGTGCACAGAGGATAGCCCTTGTCCCTGAGAAGCCAGCCTCCTGGGTGAGCCAGGGCCTCAAAGGTCTGCCACGGAAGTCTGGCGCAGGATGAAGGCGTCGTGGCTGCTGCCTGGAAAGCGGGCATTGACAGCGAGTATCAGCTGTCTGTGGTCACAGAAGGGCACACAGTTTGTTAAATAAAGAAGTGTCTTTATTCAGAATGTGTATGTTTGCTCTTTGAACTAACTGGATGTTCAACGAATGGAAGCCCTTTTGGTTGCGGAAATCCTCGGCATTCTCTTGCGGCGCCTGCAAAGCCACATGCGTGCAGTCAATGGCGCCCTGGACCATGGGGAAGCCCGCTATTCTTGCAAAGCCCATTGCGCGCTCTTGCTGCTTGTCCGGGGTCATGGGGAAGGAGATGTACTGTCGTCTCCTTTTAAAGAGGGCATTCGTGACTTGGCGGATGCAGCAATGCACCGCGAACTGGAAGATAGTGGCAATGTCCCCAGTAGCGGATTGAAAGGAGCCGGTGGCATAGAAGTTGAGAGCCACGGTTACCTTCACTGCCACCGATAGAGACGTCCTGCTCCTCAGTTGAGGCTGCAGATCTGGCTGAAGCAGGTGGCAGAGCTCAGTGGCCACCTCCTTGCTGAATCACAGCCTCCGAAAACACTGCTCTTCAGACATATTGATGTATGAGAACTGTTGGCGGAAAACCCTGGGTGCGTACGGTCTCGTGTGCCAACGCCTGTTGGCCCTCCTCCATCTGGCCATGATTGGCTCTCTCTGCGTCTCTATGCCCTCTCAATGTAATGGAGAAGCCCGACGTTCCCATCCATTGCAGCCCCCATAGTATGTGGCCACTCAAAGTTATGCCAGTGAAAAAGCAAAGCAACTACAAAGTTCTGGTCAGAAGCCAAAAGTACCTCAGCGTACGCTGACTCAATGCAAAAATCTCTCTCTCTTTGTCTCTCTGCAAATCTCTCTCTCTCTCTCTCTCTCTCTCAGAAGGAGTGGTCCAAAAATGGTTACCACAAAGAAGCCAGGAACAGCCCCCTATAAATAGCACCCCCCCAGCCCCACAGTGACTGGGAACTGTTCCAGTCAACCTGTCGTTGGGAGCGGCAGGCGGAAAGTAGGGGGATGCCACTGAATTTCCAGTCCGGGGCGCCCCAAGGGCGTTGCACTCTGAAATGACGTCAGGATTTGCGTGCGCAGCTGAGCGGGCGTTGTGGTCTAGCGCCGCCGCTAAATGTCCGCTCAATTTTGCGAGAGGCGCAGGTATCGCCACGCCCGGGCGCTAGCTGGCTCGCGCCCCACTTATCGCCCTCTTAAGGCAATAACGGGTGGCACAACCAACTGAATTTCTCCCCCAAAGAGCTCCAACAAACCAATGGTATTTGTGGATTCACTGAACAATATATTTATTTTGCAAAGTCATTTGTATTTTCCCTCTTCCTTTACTTGACCCCATAGTCCTGCTTAGAGGACAGAGAGGTACCTTGCTCCCTGATCTCCGCTAATCCTGCTCTGTAACCGGCTGCTTGGAGGGGCGTGAGTTTGAATCAGGTTGACCGTTTCCGCTTCCCTCCCGCTGTTCCTGTGGAAGCAGGATCAGCCTCATCTTTGCTTTTCTCTTTGACAGGGTGGCTGAGATGAAGAACTCATTCTTGGAGAATTGCAGGCATTAACCTCCTCCTGCATGATGTAGCATGTTGCAGGTGAACCCTCTGCACAAATGCCCTCAAAACAATGCATTTCTTTCAGTAACAAATTGGTGCCGATATGTACCTGGATCCTTTTGTGATTTGCCAAGATACTCCCACTAATATCAACAGAGCTTTCAGAGATTTGAACAAATGAATTGAAAGTTAAATAATTAACTCCTATGTATTGCTGATTCCAGCTAAATGCATACACAGGATCCCATGCACCCAATCACTTTTCATTCAATCCTATTTGCTAATCTAAGGCAACAACAGCAACAACTTGCATTTATATAGCCCCTTCAGGTTTGCCACCTCTGGTTGGAATTATTCCTGGAGATTCGGTCGCATGACATTCGGTCGCATGACATCCATTGCAGTCTGCAAATGTTATTATATTTACTTGGCCTGCTTGGTATCATAGAATCATAGAATGGTTATAGCACACAAGAAGGCCATTCGGCCCGTCAAACCCGTGCCAGCTCTCTGCAAGAGCACCTCAGCTAGTCCTACTCCCCCCGCCCTTTCCCCGTAGCCCTGCAATTTTTTTTCTTTCAGGTACTTATCCAATTCCCTTTTGAAAGCCGTGATTGAGTCTGCCTCCACCACCCTTTCAGGCAGTGCATTCCAGATCCTAACCACTCGTTGCGTAAAAATGTTTTTTCTTATGTCGCCTTTGGTTCTTTTGCCAATCACCTTAAATCTGTGTTCTCTGGTTCTCGACCCCTCTGTCAATGGGAACAGTTTATCTCTATCTACTCTGTCCAGACCCCTCATGATTTTGAACACCTCTGTCAAATTTTATCTCAATCTTCTCTGCTCTAAGGAGAACAATCCCAGCTTCTCCAGTCTATCCACGTAACTGAAGTCCCTCATCCCTGGAATCATTCTCGTAAATCTTTTCTGCGCCCTCTCTAAGGCCTTCACATCCCTCCTAAAGTGCGGTGCCCAGAACTGGACACAATACTCCAGTTGAGGCCGAACCAGTGTTTTATACAGATTCATCATAATTTCCACGCTTTTGTACTTTATACTTCTATTCATGAAGCCCAGGTTCCCGTAAGCTTTTTTAACTGCTTTCTCAACCTGCCCTGCCACCTTCAATGATTTGTGCACATACACCCCTAGGTCTCTCGGTTCCTGCACCCCCTTTAGGATTGTACCCTTTAGTTTATATTTCCTCTCCTCGTTCTTTCTACCAAAATGTATCACTTCGCATTTTTCTGCATTAAATTTCATCTGCCACGTGTCCGCCCATTCCACCAGCCTGTCTATGTCCTCTTGAAGTCTATCACTATACAGGAAACTTCGCGATATCCGGCACCGACGGGACCGGCGTGATGCCGATCTATGAAAACTTCTGGACAGACCAGCGCTAATGTTGAAGGATACGGGGATCTGACAACAAACACCGTTGCTTAGCAACAGCTTGTAAACAGTCGGCCCGTACCTTGGAAGCATCTCTGTAGCTTAGCAACAGCTTCAGAGAGGCTTTCCAGAGACTGACTGTTTAAAAAAATGCTAGAAGAAAAAAAAAGAAAAAAAACCTAACAAAACGGCTGCTGATTTCTGCCGTTAGATCGAGGTTTCCGGCAATACAACCTCCGGATAAACCAAAGTCTCCTGTACTTCCAAGTTTTGTGTCATCTGCAAATTTTGAAATTGAGCCCTGGACACCCACATCCAAGTCATTAATCAAGAAAAGCAGTGGTGTTAGAACTGACCCCTGGGGAACACCGCTGTATACCTTCCTCCAGTCCGAAAAACAACCATTCACCACTACGCTCTGTTTCCTGTAACTTAGCCAATTTCGTATCCATGCAGCCAATGTACTTTTATTCTATGGGCTTCAACTTTGCTGACAAGCCTATTATGTGGCACTTTGTCAAATGCCTTTTGGGAATCCATGTACACTACGTCAACCGCATTGCCCTCATCAAATCTCTCTGTTACCTCATCAAAAAACTCAATCAAGTTGGTTAAACAAGATTTGCCTTTAACAAATCCGTGCTGGCTTTCCTTAATTAATCCACACTTGTCCAAGTGACTGTTAATTTTGTCCCTGATTATTGTTTCTAAAAGCTTCCCCACTACCGAGGTTAAACTGACTGGCCTACAGTTCCTGGGTTTAACTTTACACCCTTTTTTGAACATTTACAATTCTCCACTCCTCTGGCACCACCCCTGTTTCTAATGAGGATAGAAAGATTGTGGCCAGTACCTCCGCGATTTAATCCTTCACTTCTCTCAGCATCCTAGGATGCATCCCATCCGGTCCTGGTGACTTATCTACTTTAAGTACAGCCAGCCTTTCCAGTACCTTGTCTTTATCAATTCTTATCCCATCCAGTATCTCCTCTACCTCATCCTTCACTATGTCTGTGGCAGCATCTTCTTCCTTGGTGAAGACAGATGCAAAGTACTCATTTAGTACCTCAGCCATACCCTCTGCCTCCATGCGTAGGTCTCCTTTTTGGTCCTTAATCGGCCCCACCCCGCCTCTTACTACCCGTTTACTATTTATATGCCTATAGAAAACTTTTGGGTTACCTGTTCTGTTATCTGCCATTCTATTCTCATACACTCTCTTTGCCCCTCTTATTTTCTTTTTCACTTCTCCTTTGAACTTTCTATATTTAGCCTGATTCTCAGATGTATTCTCCACCTGACATCTGTCATATGTGTTCTTTTTCTGCTTCATCTTACTCTCTACCTCTTTTGTCATCCAGGGAGCTCTGACTTTAGTTGACCTAATTTCCCCCTAGTGGGAATGTACCTCGACTGTACCCAAACTATGTCCTCTTTAAAGGCAGCCCATTGTTCCACTATAGTTTTGTCTGCCAATCTTTCATTCCAAAATACCCAGGCCAGATCCGTTCTCATCCCACTGAAACTGTCCTTCCTCCAATTAAGTATTTACTCTAGATTGCTCCCTGTCCTTTCCATAGCTAATCTAAACCTTATGGTACTATGATCACTGTTCCCTAAGTGTTCACCTACTGACACTTGCTCCACTTGACTTACCTCATTCCCCAGAACCAGATCCAGCAATGCCTCCTTCCTTGTTGGGCTGGAAACGTACTGGTCAAGAAAGTTCTCCTGAACACACTTCAGAAATTCTTCCCCCTCGCTGCACTTTATGCTATTACTATCCCAGTCTGTATTAGGATAGTTGAAGTCCCCCATTATCACTACTCTATGGTTCTTGCATCTCTCTGTAATTTCTCTGCAAATTGCTCCTCCATATTTTTCCCACTAGTTGGTGGCCTATAGAATACACCTAGTAGTATAATAGCACCTCTATTATTTGTTAACTCTAGCCATATAGATTCTGTCCTTGACTCCTCCAGAACATCCTCTCTCCAGCATTGCAACATTCTCCTTAACCTATACTGCCAGGCCACCTCCTATCTTTCCTTCCCTATCTTTCCTGAACACCCTATATCAAGGAATATTTAAATCCCAATCCTGCCCTTTTTTTGAGCCAGGTCTCCGTCATTGCCATGACATCATATTCCCATGTGGCTATTTGTGCCTGCAGCTTACCAACCTTGTTTACTATGCTTCGTGCATTCACATACATACACTGCAAACCTATCTTAGACCATCCTGTGTTCTCTTAGTCTGACCCCACCTAATACCTTACTATTTCTTACTTTAGTGCTATCCGTCTCTCCCAAACCTTTGTGCCCATTGTTTTTCCTTTCTAATGCTACATCCTGGTGCCCAACCCCCTGCCGATTTAGTTTAAACTCTCCCCAACAGCATTAGCAAACCTCCCCGTGAGGATATTGGTACCAGCTCTGTTGAGGTGCAACCCATCTGGTCCGTACAGGTCCCACCTCCCCCAGAACCGGCCCCAGTGCCCCAGGAATCTGAAGCCATCTGCACCATCTCTCCAGCCACACATTCATCTGCTCTATCCTCCTATTTCTACACTCACTCGCGTGTGGCACCGGGAGTAATCCAGAGATTACTACCTTTGAGGTCCTGCTTTTTAATCTCTTTCCTAGCTCCCTAAAATCTGCCTGCTGGACCCCATCCCTCTTTCTACCTATGTCGTTGGTACCAATATAGACCACAACCTTTGGCTGTTCACCCTCCCCCCTCAGAATGCTCTGCAGCTGCTCAATGACATCCTTAACCCTGGCACTAGGGAGGCAACATACCATCCTGGAGTCAGATCTGTGGTCGCAGAAATACCTGTTGCTCTACTAACTATCGAATCCCCTACCACTATTGCTTTCCCTAACTTCCTCCTGTACAGCTGAGCCACCGGTGGTGCTGTAGACTTGGCTTTGGCTGTACTCCCCAGAAGAACGGCCTCAAACTCAGGACATTACAGATTTCTCATACAAGTCTAGCAGGGTTGGAAATTCTAAACAGTGCAGTTTAGTGCTGTTCATTCATCAGTGCTGGGATTATACCAAGACAGTAATTGCCAAATAAGTTTTTGCCCCAGCCTTGATGCATGCACAGCATTAAACTAGTTTATTTAGAATTATTGCAACACTGAACAGATGTCAGCTCTCAAGAGACTTAATCTACTTTATTTGACCCTAGGCTTTTCAAAACATCAAAAAAAGGTCAGTCACAGAACAGCAGATCACCAGCCTCTCTGGCCTTGGACCCCAGCAATTTCCATTGCAAGGAAAAAGCCGGCATCAAACACTGAAGTTTCTAATCTTAATTAAGTAGTAAACCGAAACTGTGCACTGCATAAAGTAGCAAATGCACTAAACAACTTCTGCACATGGATAAACATTGAGGGTGAGTATGTTTTTAAGAAACTTGTAATTTTCCAAACTGTGTTCACTTATACAACTAGCAAAATACTCTTAATGGGGAAGATTAGTTATGGAACATACCAATCCCAGGCTGGCTAGAAGACAGCAGGAGAATTTCTGCATTGAAATCAAGCAAGCAAGGCAGGCTGCTGCAGGCACAGCGAATTTCCTCATGGCTGGTATCGCCCCACTGCCGTAACTTTATAGGAAGTGAGGCAAGCCGCTCTCTGGCGAACTTAAGGGAGGTGGAGGCAGGACCAGCAACCAGCCATGAGGGATGGGAATCACTTAATCCAGCTTCATCGTGTTGTGTGGCACTACCACTGTGCTAAATGGGATAGATTCAGAACAGATCTAGCAGCTCAAAACTGGGCACCCATGAGGCGCTGTGGGCCATCAGCAGCAGCAGAATTGTATTCCCATCTGTAACTTCTGGAGAAGAACTTGGAGTGGGAGATGGAGGGTCCAGTTGTCATGATCCACGTAGGAACCAACGACATAGGTAGAACTATGAATGAGGTTCTGCTGAGAGAGTTTGAGGAGCTCGGGTCGAAAATAAAACACAGAACCTCACAGGTAATAATCTCTGGATTGTTCCTGAGTCACATGCAAATTGGCATAGGGACAAACAGGTTAGAAGGTTAAATATGTGGCTGAAAGAGTGGTGTGGGATTCATGGGGCACTGGCACCAGTACTGGGGAAAGAGAGAGCTGCTCCATTGGGATGATCTCCACTCCACTCCACAGGACCAAAATCGAATAACTAGGGCGGTAAATAGTGCTTTAAACTAATGAAGGATGGGGGTGGGAGGATTCAGGAAAGGGTAAATTCAAAAGCAGTAATATAAAAGGTCAAGGCTGTAGAGCAGAGTAGCGATTTGGGTAAAAATAAACAAAGTGTGTCAGAGAGGGACAGAGAGCTTAACAAAAGTAATAGGGCATCAGTGACTAAGGTGCCATCAGGGAAAAATAGAAAAAAGTTAAAGCTAAAGGCACTATATCTGAATGTGCGAAGTATTCGCAAGAAAACAGATGAATTAATAGCACAGATAGAAATAAATGGGTTTGATTTAATAGCCATTACGGAGACGTGGTTGCAGAGTGATCAATGTTGGGAACTAACTATTCCGGGATACTAGACTTTTAGAAGAGATGGGCAAAATGGAAAAGGAGGAGGGGTAGGCTTGATAATAAAGGATGGGATAAAGACAGTAGAGAAAAAGGATCTTAGCTTGGAAAATCAAGATGTAGAATCAGTTTGGGTGGAGCTAAGAAAGAACAAGGGGCAGAAAATATTGGCGGGAGTAGTTTATAGGTCCCATAAAGGTAGTTGTCGAGTATAAATCAGGAAATTAGAGGTGCATGTAACAAGCGTAATACAGTAACCATGGGGAACTTTAATCTTCAGATAGACTGGGCAAACCAAATTTGCAGTAATAGTGTAGAGGGCGAGTTCATGGAATGCATTCAAGATATATTTCTAGATCAGCATGTCAAGGAACCAAATAGGGGACAGGCTATTTTAGATCTAGTATTGTGCAATGAGACAGGGCTAATTAATAACCTTGTAGTAAAGAAGCCTCTGGGGAAGAGTGATCATAATATGATAGAATTTTATATTGAGTTTGAGAGTGATTTAGTTAAGTACGAAACTAGGGTCTGAAATCTGAACAAAGCAAACTTCGTAGGTATGAGGGGCGAGTTGGCTAAGGTAGATTGGGAAACGAGATTAAAAGATGTGATGGTAGATAAGCAATGACAAACATTTAAAGATTTAATTCATAAATCGCAACAAATATACATTCACTTACGGGATAAAACCCTATGGGAAAAGTGGTCCAACTGTGACTAATGAGAAGTTAAAAGATAGTATTAGACTGATTCCTGGGATGATGGGATTGTCCTATCAGGAGAGATTGAATAGACTAGGCCTATATTCTCTAGAGTTTAGAAGAATGAGCGGTGATCTCCTTAAAGCATATAAAATTCTTAAAGGGCTTGACAAGGTAGATGCTGGGAGGATGCTTCCCCTGGCTGGGGCGTTTAGAACTCAGGGTCACAGTCTCAGATTAAGGGGTGGGCCATTTAGGACTGAGCTGAGGAGAAATTTCTTCACTCAAAGGGTTGCGAATCTTTGGAATTCTTTACCCCAGAGAGCTGTGGATGCGCAGTCGTCAAGTATATTCAAGACAGAGATCGATAGATATTTGGATACTAAGGGAATCAAGGGATACGGGGATAGTGCGGGAAGGTGGAGTTGAGGTAGAAGATCAGCCATGATCTTATTGAATGGTGGAGCGGGTTCAAAGGGCCGAATGGCCTACTCCTACTCCTATTTCTGATGTTCTTATGTAACCTCATGGCCTGGCATATCCCTCACTCTATCATTACTATCAAACCAAGCAACCAACCCTGACTCAATGAAGTGTGTAGAAGAGCATGCCAGGAGCAACACCAGGCATACCTAAAAATGGTGTGGCAACCTGTTGAAGCTACACCAGGATTACATGCATGCTAAACGGAGGAAGCAGCATGCTATAGACAGGTCTAGGCGATCCCACAACCAACAGATCAGGTTAAATCTCTGCCGTCCTGCCACATCAAGTCGTGAATGGTGGTGGGCAATTAAACAAATAACGGGAGGAGGAAGCTCCATGAACATACCCATCATCAATGATGGCGGAGCCCAGTATGCGAGTGCAAAAGACAAGGCTAAAGCGATCACAACCATCTTCAGTCAGAAATGCCGAGTGGATGATCCATCTTATGCCTCATCCTGAGAACCCCGCCATCACAGATGTCATTCTTTAGTCAATTCGACTCACTCCACGTGATATCAAGAAATGGCTGAACACACTGGATACAGCAAAGGCTATGGGCCCAGACAACATCTTGGCTGTTGTGCTGAAGGCTTGTGCTGCAGAACTAGCTGCGCCTCTAGCCAAGCTGTTCCAGTACAGCTACAACACTGGCACCTACCCAACAATGTGGAAAACTGCCTAGGTATGTCCTGTCCACAAAAAGCTAGATAAATCCAATCCGGCCAATTATCGCCCCATCGGGTCTACTCTCAATCATCAGCAAAGTGATGGAAGGTGTCAACGATAGTGCTATCAAGCGGCACTTACAAATAACCTGCTCACTGATGCCCAGTTTAGGTTCCGCCAAGATTACTCGGCTCCCGACCTCATTACAGCCTTGGTCCAAACATGGACAAAGGAGCTGAAGTCCAGAGGTGAGGTGAGAGTGACTGCCCTTGACATCAAGGCAGCATTTGACCAAGTGTGGCACCAAGGACCCCTCGTAAAATTGAAATCAATGGGGATAGGGGGAATCCTCTTCACTGGCTGGAGTCATACCTAGCATAAAGGTTGTGGTTGTTGGAGGCCAATCATCACTGCCCCAGGACAATGCTGCAGGAGTTCCTCAGGGCAGTGTCATAGAATCATAGAAAGTTACAGCACGGAAGGAAGCCATTTCGGCCCATCGTGTCTGCACCGGCCAACAAAGAGCTATCCAGCCTAATCCCTCTTCCCAGCTCTTGGTCCATAGCCCTGCAGGTTAGAGCATCCCAAGTTTTCATCCAAGTACTTTTTAAATGTGGTTAGGGCTCCTGCCTCAACCACCCTTTCAGGCAGTGAGTTCCAGACCCCCACAACCCTCTGGGTGAAGAAATTTCTCCTCAAATCCCCTCTAAACCTTCCACCAATTACTTTAAATCTGTGTCCCCTGGTTTTTGTCCCCTCTGCTAAGGGAAAAGGTCCTTCCTATCCACTTTATCTATGCCCCTCATAATTTCATACACCTCAATAAGGTCTCCCCTCAGCCTCCTCTGTTCCAAGGAAAACAGCTATGAGGAAAGACTGGATAGGCTGGGTCTAAGATTCTCTACTCCCGGCAACATCCTTGTAAATCTCCTCTGTACCCTCTCTAGTGCAATCACATCTTTCCTGTAATGTGGTGACCAGAACTGCACGCAGTACTCTAGCTGAGGCCTAACTAGTGTTTTATACAGTGGAATCATAACCCCCCTGCACTTGTATTCTATACCATGGCTAATAAAGGCAAGAATTCCGTATGTCTTCTTCACCACCTTATCTACCTGGCCTGCTACCTTCAGGGATCTGTGGACATGCACTCCAAGGTCCCTTTGTTCCTCTACACTACTCAGTGTCCTACCATTTAATGTGTATTCCCTTTCCTTGTTAGCTCTCCCCAAATGCATTACCTCACACTTCTCCGGATTGAATTCGATTTGCCACTGTTCTGCCCAGCTGACCAATTTATTATCTCCTGCAGTCTACAGTTTCCTTCTTCAGTATCAACCACACAGCCGATTTTAGTATCATCTGTAAACTTCTTAATCATACCCCCTATATTCAAGTCTAGATCATTGACATATACCACAAAAAGCAAGGGACCTAGTACTTGGCCCGACCTAGTCCTAGGCCAACCATCTTCAGCTGCTTCATTAATGTCCTTCCTCCCATCATAAGGTCAGAAGTGGGGATGCACAGTGTTCCGTTCCATTCGTAATTCCTCAGATAATGAAGCAGTCCATGCCCACATGCAGCAAGACCTGGACAACATTCAGGCTTGGGCTGATAAGTGACAAGTAACATTCATGCCATACAAGTGCCAGGCAATGACAATCTCCAACAAAAGAGATTTTAACCACCTCCCCTTGACATTCAATGGCATTATCATAATTGAATCACCCACCATCAACATCCTGGGGGGTCACTATTGACCAGAAACTTAACTGGACCAGCCACATAAATACTGTGGCTACAAAAACAGGTCAGAGCTTGGGTATTCTGAGGTGAATTTCTCACCTCCCTAAAGCCTTTCTATCACCTACGAGGCACAAGTCAGGAGTGTGATGAAATGCTCTCCACTTGCTTGGATGAGGGCAGCTCCAACAACACCCAAGAAGTTCGACACCCTCCAGAACAATGGAGCCCGCTTGATTGGCACCCCATCCACCACCCTAAACATTCACTCCCTCCACCACTGGCGCACCGTGGCTGCAGTGTGTACCATCTACAAGATGCTCTGAAGCAACTTGCCAAGGCTTCTTCGACAGCACCTCCCAAACCCGCGACCTCTACCACCTAGAAGGACGAGGGCAGCAAGCACATGGGAACACCATCACCTCCAAGTCACACACCATCCTGACTTGAAATATATTGCCATTCCTTCATCGTCACCGGGTTAAAATCCTGGAACTCCCTAACAGTACTGTGATAGTACCGTCACCACACAGACTGCAGCAGTTCATCAAGGCAGTTCACCATCACCTTCTCAAGGGCAATTAGGGATGGGCAATAAATGCTGGCCTTGCCAGTGACACCCACATCCCATGAATGAAAATAAAAGAGAAGGGGGCCAAGGTTAGATCCTTGGAGTACTGTGAGGACAGGAAGAAAAACCATTGCTGGAGCCGCTCTGACTGTGATTGGCTAGGCATGAGTTCAACCAAGTGAGGGCAGTCCCACCGAGTTGGATAACGTAGGAAAGGCATTGGAAGAGTATGGTGTGGTCAATCATGTCAATGGCTGCAGAGACGTTGAGGAGGATGATAATGCACCAGTCACCGTCACAGAGGATGACATTTCTGACTTTGATTAGGGCTGTTTCAGTGCCATAGCAGTCGTGGAGTCCTGATTGAAAAGATTCAAACATGGAGTAGCAGGAAAGAGGGACATGAATTTGGGAGGTGACAATAAGTTCTCGGGATTCAGAGGATGGGAAAGTTGGAAATGGGCCAGCAGTTTGGAAGGACAGTGGGGCCGAGGGTAGATTTTTTGAGAAGGGCGTGATCATGGTGGTTTTGACAGTAAAGCAAACAGTACCTAAGGAGAAGGGAAGTTGGGTGCTCAGCAGTTTAATGGGAATGGGGTTAAGGGAAGAGGAGGTGGACCTCATGGACAAGTTGAGCTTGAAGAAGGCATGAGGTAAGAAATGACCAGAGCTAGGGTGAAAGGAGTCTGTGGGCAGAATTGGTTTGGCGTGCAAGGGGAGCAGGGGGGGCGGTGGGGGGTGGGGGTGGGAAGCAGCAAAGCCAGTTGAACAGATAGACTTAATCTTAGTGACAAAGAAGTCCATGAGCTCCTCAAACTTGTTGTCGGAGGTGAGGGTGGTGGGAGTAAGGGAGACGGGTTTAAAGAGACGATTGGCAGCTATAAGTAACTTCAGGGAGAGTTTTTTCTATGGGCGTATACATTAAAAAGTGGGATTGGAAGGGAATGGGGATGTGGGTGGAGAGAGATACCAGGAAGTGGTTGAAGATGACCTTGTCTGTGATCGATGCCATAGGAGTAGAGAGGCCACATAAGATGGAAAGGTCGAAGGGCTGGTCGTCAATATGGATAGTAGAGTTTATATGGAGGGAGAGGTTTAGAGACACAGGATGGTAGTGAAATCAGAAAAGAGCGGAAAAGATGAGTTGAGATGGAAGTTGAAGTCACCAAGGATGAGGAGCTGCTCAGTGCAGAGGCAAATTAAATTAAAAATGTTCTTCTGTTTGCTGTGCTTTTCTCTCCTCTAATTTCACTGTCCCCTCATTTGGGCGCACTGACTGGTGCTGGGAATGGTTCCACAGACATTTGCTGAACATCAGTATCTCACTGAAATGGTCAGTCTTCGTTGATGTTCTGAAATCATGCCATAGGATATTAGTAGACAAATGCTTAACATGCAATTGAAATTACTCTCCAGTATTTTATCATAGACGTTAACCCGTTTATTTTAATAATGCTAAAACAGTGAAGAGCGAAATTTCAGACAAACCCGTTAAGTGTTTGCTATTATCCTACGGCTAATTTCAGGGCGCAATTGTCAGTAGACTATTCAACTGTGATGGACATCATGGTGGGGAGCCTGATCCTGTCCACACAGAGAGCTCACACAAGCACACTTTCTACACAGGCCACTAGATAGCAGTCAGGGCCAGGGACCCTGGTTGATTTGCCAGTCTCCAACCTTTCTCAAGTCAGTCCACATTGGGCAGTGCATTTAACAAAGGAGACCTTGGGTGAGGCATTTACTGATTTTTAATACTTAGTAAACTATATATTCAATCCACTGGCAACTTTCACCCCAAGGCAGCAGAACCGTTTAAAAGTCTTTTATTTAGATCAAATTACTGAATTTTTAAATGAACTGTGCTGCACCCATACAGTTATTGACGACTTCCAGCCACAGTTTATAGAATGAGCCTTAAATTTCCTCGTAATTTCTGCCGCTGTAACTTCACCGGAAGTTCGGTGGATACCCCACTGAAGTGTGTAAACAGGATTTCTACCACACTTCCGGTGAAGTTATGGTGGCGCAGCAGCAGAAAGTCTGAGCAAATTCAGGGCTTGGCAAACTAATGATGTGTTGTGCATGGTTTAACTGTACTCTTTAAAAAAAATTAATTCTCAGAATGTGGGTGTCGCTAGCAAGGCCGGCATTTATTGTGGTGAAGGTACTTCCAGGAGTTCCAGGATTTTGAGCTAGCAATGATGAAGGAATGGCGATATAGTGAGGATGGTGTGTGACTTCGAGTGTACAGCAGTCCTAAACAAATAGGTTCCTGTTATTTTCATTCAGTTTTCAAATGTTCATCTTGAGTTGCAGCAGAATCTTGCATTACTTTAGAAATGTTCCCATGATAACCCCACAACCACTTGGGATGGTGGAATGAGGTCACTTCACATCTGTATTAAATTAGTCTGCTGCTAAGTGTACTTCTACTTCTTTTGATATTTGTTCACAATTTAATCCTCTGAGCAGCAAGTGAGTCCTGTTTTTGACATGATGTTCACATAATAGGGGTCATTTTAACTTTTTTCAACAGTGTAAACAAGGCGATATCGGATTGGCTGCCCGCTATACACCCCTACTGATTTTAGTTTCCATGGAAACAAATAACATGGTGTATAACAGCCAGCCGATCTGATTTCGTCCTGTTGACACTATCGGCAAAAGTTAAAATTACCCCCAGTAGGTCGAACCAGCTGCATCTATAAGGGGGCCACACAAATTTTACTAATTTCAACTTTTCATTGGCTCAAAACTACATGAATCCTTTTTGAAAAAAAAAATGACATTACCTCCAAAATGGGCAATGGCAATAGAGAAACAGAAAAGTAAATGTAAGTAAAAGATTTTAAACTAAAAAAGCGAAATAGGCATACAATAGAGATAGAATATGTGAAAAAAAAGTTAAAACCAAAAACAGAGAAGGAAGAAGAGAAAAAGGTGGGGGGGGGGGCGGAAACGGATGACAAGGCATGAGTAGTGTTCACTTTTTTATACAGTTGTGATGTAGAGACCTAATTTAGTTGTTTAGGATTAATATTAAGCCTAGGTGGCATCATAGCCAAGCCTGATACTGTTTTCACCAGACACTCTCTTCCAGCAAGGTATAAGGAGTGGGAACCGTGGTTGATTTTTTTCCTTCTGAATGTAGGCGGGCTGAGTCCCACTGAGTACCAATCGTTGCTTCGGCTGAGGTCAGTTAACTTCGCATAGACCGGAAATTGAACCTGGGATTTTGCTGGTCTGCATGGTTCAACTTTTCACTGAACAAACTTGCCGAGAGGGGTAGCGAACTGACCTAATTCAAGTCCGTTTGGGTTGGAAATTCAATTCAATGTTCCTCCAATCCAAATTAGTCAAATTTAGAAAAATCAAAGTTGATCCAAAATTCGACAATTTGGATGATTTCTAACTAGAGAAAAAAAACGTTGGTGTTCACCATCAGATTCAATGGTTCCTCATTCTCATTCTGAGAGGCGAATTTAACCATTACGATTGCAATACTGTGAAATCCTTCATTGCTACAGGAGGTTGAAGTAAATAGTTGAAGACACCAGGGGTATGTTTAACCCCCAAAAACGGGTGGGTTTGGGTGGGGTCAGATGTAAAAATTTTAAAAATCTCAAACCCAGCATCAACCTTCCGGGTTTAACGGAGGCGAGACAGGAGGCAGACGACCAACCCACTCCCAGGAGGCGGGTTGTCCATTTAAATATTTAATAATGAGGTTGTGTGCCTCACATTTAACTTCTCTTACAGGTTTAGCCCCGGCCTGCTGGGTTTCCCAGGCCTTTGAAAACCCAACAGTTCAACGGAGGTGAGGACAATTTTGGGGAAAAGGTAAGTGCCTTTACAGCACTGCTTGTGGGCCAGGAAGAACAGGAGTGATTTCTCTCAGCCCACCAAGCTACCTGCTTCCCTGTCATCGGATTCCCCTGCCCAATCCAAAGACCACGCGCCCCCCCTGCACCCCCCCACCCCGAGGTTGGGGATTAGTCACCCCCCGAGATCGGATCCCCCCCCCCGGGGTTGGGATCAGCCCCACCCTCCCAACGACACAAAGCTGGGTGGGAGGGTATGCTGTGAGGAGGATGTCGTGAAACTCCAGTACGATTTGGACAGGTTGGGTGATTGGGCAGAAACATAGCAAATGCACTATAATGTGGATAAATGTGAGGTTATCCACTTTGGTGGCAAAAACAGGACGGCAGATTATTTTTTGAATGGCAATAGATTGGGAGAAGGGGAAGTGCAAAGAGACCTGGGTGTTCTTGTGCACCAGTCGCTGAAGGTAAGCATGCAGGTGCAGCAGTCGGTTAAGAAGGCAAATGGTATGTTGGCCTTCGTAGCAAGAGGGTTCGAGTACAGGAACAAGGATGTCTTGCTGCAGTTGTACAGGGCCTTGGTGAGACCGCACCTTGAGTATTGTGTGCAGTTTTGGTCGCCTTATCTGAGGAAGGACGTTCTTGTCATGGAAGGAGTGCAGCGAAGATTCACCAGGCTGATACCTGGGATGGCAGGAATGACGTAAGAGGAGAGATTGTGTCGATTGGGCTTATACTCACTGGAGTTTAGAAGGTTGAGAGGGGGTCTCATCGAAACCTATAAAATTCTGTCAGGCCTGGACAGACTAGATGCAGGAAGGATGTTTCTGATGGCCGGGGAGTCCAGAACCAGGGGTCATAGTCTCTATTGTATTTTATTTAATTAATTTTGTAAATATCAATCAATTGTTTATTTATAGTTTTTAATTGAGGTAAACTAGGTAATAACCTTGTTTAATTTACTAAATTTATTAAAATAAGTTTAGTTAGTTATAAATTTAGTTATATGCTATAGGGGGAAAAATTCAGTGTCACCCTGTTTGGGGTGCGATTATCGGCCGTGTGCAAAGTTTAGCGCCTGGCGCTAATTATCGCCTCCGACGGCAAACTTGGCTTTTTATCACCCCTGGAGGTGATTGGAGAGCTAAATCAGGCGTTACACACCTCTCTTAAGGCGCAAAGGCCAAGGAGTGAGGCGCTAGCTCAGAGCGCGGGCGCAGCGCAGGTGATGTCAGTTAGCGATGGAACACAGACACACCGGCGCCGGACAGTTCTTAAAGGGAAGGGTCGATCTTACTCTCCAGCCACACCCTGCTCATTGCAGCCTTGAATATCGGCTTGGAGAGACCTGTGCCTAAATCTTGCAGCCAAGGACTATGGAGAGGGCCAGGGAGGGAGCACAGCGCTTCAGCGAGCGGGCCTTGGAGGCTCTGGTTGGCACGGTGGAGCGCAGAAGATCAATACTGTACCCAGAGAGTGGCAGGAGGCCTTTGCTGTGCGATTACAGAAGAGTGTGGAGGGAGGTAGCACAGAGCATCTCCTCCAGGAGCATGGTGCCCAGGACCCATATACAATGTAGAAAAAAGTTCAACGACCTCACTCGGGTCGTCAGGGTGAGTGGCTTTTTTTCAATACCTCTCCATCCCTCCATCGCAACCTCACTCTATGGCCAGATGGTCTTAAAACCCAATGCCCAACACTCATCCAACACCTATGGCCCTCTCATGAAACACACACGCACATTCCACACTTTGCATACAGTAAGGGCTATTCACCTATGGGAGGCACATCAGGCAAGACCATGGCTGTATATTTACTCAGATGCCATCCTTTTTCTTGCAGGCCAAGCTATCTCATAATAGGAGACAGCAGCAACGGATGGGTGGAGGGCGGCTTCAGCTGCAACCCCTCAGCGATCTTGAGGAGCGTGTCCACAGGATTGTGGCAAGCCAGGTGATCGGTCCCATTGCCACTGGAGAGGCTGACCCCGTTCTGGACAGCGATGGTAAGGTCATCACCTTTTTGTCCTCTCTCCTTCCACTTGTCCCTCAGAACACCAGATTTTGACACTTTCAATCCAACTTACTAAATTGCTGCACTCATTCCTCCCTTACTGCCACCCTGTCCTCACGCTAAAGCCACTCTCATACCTCCATGCTTTCAGATGGTGATTCACTAACTGAGGAGACGGGCCCTCAAGCTGCCAGTGGGAGTGAAGCTGCAGGCGAGGAGGAAGATGAAGCCGGAGCATCAGCGCCACCCTCTCCCGAGGTAGCCCATGCCCACACTGGGAACACGCCTTCCCTGGAGGGGAGCAGGGGGGGAAGGATCTGATGAGGGTGAAGCGCCAGGACCCAGCGGGCTGCAGCAACGCGATGGGGGTAGGGAAGCTCGGAGGCCTTCTCCCCGGGGGGAGAGTATGCCAGTGAGTCCTACTGCACTGGATGCAGAGGAGGAGCGGCTGACCACTGAAATGAGCACCCAGGTGGTGGACATGCACACTGAGCTCATGGGTGCAGTGGGAAGGGTGCCCGAATGCATTGAATCACTGGCAAGGAGTGTGGAGCACTTCACTGTAGCACAGGCGGATGCCGTGCAAATGTTGAGTGCTGCAATTCAGTCACTGGCTGCCATGACCCCATCTCTGACTGCTCTCATGCAGACTCAGATTGAGGCCACGCGAGCACTGACTGCTGCCATCCTCGCTGGTTCGGACACATTTCCCCGGGGCTCTCACCATGCCGCAGCAGGCCAGCAATCTGTGCACCAGCAGATTGCTCTGGATGCTGAAGTGCTGCCCCGTGGGAGTGCCAGTGTGTCGGTCGAGCAGGGAGTTGCTGTCCTCTCTCAAGATGACAGCATTCCTGCTGCCAGCACTGTCACTTCTCCACAGTACTTGCCACCGCCTGTAGGACAGACTGCTGCCGCCCATGCAGAGTTGGTGCAGTCTGCAGCCGGCCCCTCCAGTCCCAGAGCTGGTCGAGGCTGTCCTTCAAGGGCATCTGCAGTCTCAGTTTCTGACAATCAGCAGCCTTCCACCAGCCTTGCTGCAGCCACTGGGGTCTCATTACGGAGGAGTAGTAGGGTGGGAAGGGGGGAAGTGCGCAAGGGAAGGAGATCACTCTCGAAGGACAGGTAGGAGGTGTGACTAAATGTTGGGTCACTTTTTTATTAAAGGCCGAGGTTCGTGGTCAAACTTTTGTTTAGTGTTTTGGACATGCCCCGGAAATTCGGGTCCCAACGCGTGAGTACACACTGGGTACTCACGCGTCTGCCCAACGAAAGTGCCGGTTTCGTGCATGCACTGCGCATGTGTGGGAAACCGGCACTTCCGTTCCCCTGAAAGAAGGGGTTGAGAGGTGGAACGCATGCGCAGGAGAGGCTGCGCGTGCGCATCGAACTTACGTTTTTTTTCCAGGTTTTTCCAGGAGGGTAAGTCTCCAGCAGTTACACTTTTAAAAAGCAGGTGCAAGGCTTGTTTTTAACAAGGTAAGTGGTGAATTAATTAAAATTAAAACATTTTTTCCACAGGTTTATTATTTTTCAATACTTTAAAGAAAGGTAAGTTTATTTTTAGCCCCGTTAGAAAATGTAATTAATTTTTTCAAAAATTTAAATTATTGTTTAAAATAGTTATTTCATGTAATTTAGTTATTTTAAAAATGTGATTTAAAAAAAATATATTTGAAGTTTTAGTGATGTTTTGGGGTTTATAGTATTTATAGGTTTGACAGCTCTTCCTGTCAAACTTATGAATGAAGCATTCCCTGCTACCATTGGCTCTCCATGGCCCATGTGATCCCAGGGGACGCATCGAACTAACTGCGCCCCTGGGATATGCAAGCACTGTGCGCCGGCAGTTGGAGCAGGCCCAGGATCGGAATCCCACGCGGGCCCACAGCTCAACGGCCGGCGCGCTAGGTAAGTGACCCTAATTTCTGGGCCATTACCTCCAGGTTGTGAGAACCAGTTATGTTAATAACTTTTTTTTTGTGTTTCTTTCTATTAGTTCATCATGAGGAAATGACACACAGAGTTTGTAAAATAAATAAGTTTTTGTATTCAAAATGTACATGTTTGGTCTTTGCAATCATTGCTGCCTTGGCCGGCTAAGGGGTTGCGGGTTGGTTTCATTCGTGTTGTTCTCAATGGCAGAAGCCATTTCCTCAGCAGGGGCCTAGAAGCAGCTTGCTATCAGCCATTGACGGACAGCCCTTCCAGTTTCTACATTGTGGGCCTCCCTCCCGCCTTGGTGCTGCTGATGATCATCCTCCTCCTCTTCTTCCTCCTCCTCTGGTGGTGCTCCAAGGCCTGGTGGCATTGGCTGGGCCCTGAGGATTGCCAGGTTATGCAGCATGCAGCACACAACAACGAAGTGGGAGACTCACTCAGGCGAGTACTGCAGGGCTCCTCCAGAATGGGCCAGACAGCGGAACCGTTGTTTGAGCACGCCGATTGTGTGCTCAACGATGTTCCTGGTAGCTTGCTGGCTCTCGTTGTACCGCAGCTCAGCAGGGGTGTTGGGCATACGGAGCGGCGTCATCAGCCAGGTGCACAGTGGATATCCCTTGTCCCCGAGAAGCCAACCACCTGGGTGATGCGGTGCCTGGAAAAGTTCTGCCACAGTATTCTGGCGCAGGATGTATGCATCGTGGCTGCTGCCAGGATAACAGGCATTGACAGCGAGTATCAGCTGTCTGTGGTCACAGACCAACTGCACATTTAAGGAATGGAATCCCTTTCAGTTGCGGAAATCCTCTGCATTCTCATGCGAAGCATGCAAAGCCACATGTGTGCAGTCAATGGCTCCCTGCACGAAGGGGAAGCCCGCTATCCTCGCAAAGCCCATAGCGCGTTCATGCTGCTTGTCCGGGGTCATGGGGAAAGAGATGTACTCTCGTCTCCTTTTATAGAGGGCATTTGTGACATAGAAACATAGAAACAAAGAAGATAGGAGCAGGAGTAGGCCATTCGGCCCCTCGAGCCTGCTCCGCCATTCAATGCGATCATGGCTGACCTTCCAAATTCAGTACCCGGTCCCTGCTTTCTCCCCATACCCCTTGATCCCTTTAGCCTTGAGAAATATATCCAACTCCTTCTTCAATATATTTAATGAATTGGCCTCTACTGCCTTCTGTGGTAGAGAATTCCACAGGTTCACCACTCTCTGGGTGAAGAAATTCCTCCTCATTTCTGTCCTAAATGGCCTACCCCTTATCCTTAGACTGTGACCCCTGGTTCTGGACTCCCCGACCATCGGGAACATCCTTCCAGCATCTAGTCTGTCTAGTCCTGTTAGAATTTTATAAGTTTCGATGAGATCCCCTCTCATTCTTCTAAACTCCAGCGAGTACAAGCACAATCGATCCAATCTCTCCTCATACGTCATTCCTGCCATCCCAGGTATCAGCCTGAATCTTCGCTGAACTCCTTCCATGGCAAGAACATCCTTCCTCAGATAAGGCGACCAAAACTGCACACAATACTCAAGATGTGGTCTCACCAAGGCCCTGTACAACTGCAGCAAGACATCCTTGTTCCTGTACTCAAACCCTCTCGCTATGAAGGCCAACATACCATTTGCCTTCTTAACCGCCTGCTGCACCTGTATGCTTACCTTCAGCGACTGGTGCACAAGGGCACGCAGGTCTCGTTGCACTTCCCCTTCTCCCAATCTATTGCCATTCAGATAATAATCTGCCTTCCTGTTTTTGCTCCCAAAGTGGATAACCAAAGTGACCTGACGGAGGCAGCAATGGACCGCGAACTGGGAGATATTGGTGATGTCCCCAGTAGCTGATTGAAATGAGCCGGTGACATAAAAGTTGAGAGCCACTGTTATCTTCACTGCCACCGACAGAGACGTCCTGCTCCTCAGTTGAGGCTGCAGATCTGGCTGCAGCAGGCGGCAGAGCTCAGTGACCACCTCCTTGCTGAAGCGCAGCCTTCACAAACACTGCTCCTCAGGCATATTAATGTATGAGAATTGCTGGCGAAATACCCTGGGAGGGTAAGGCCTCCTGTACAGAGGCCTGTTGGCTCTCCTCCGTCTGGCCACGATTGCCACTCTCTCTCTGTGTCTCTGTGGCCTCCGAATCTGCTGGCGCAGGACGACACCCCCAATTAGTGCAGCCCCCATAGTCTCTTGGCAATCAAAGTAATGAAGGTCAAAAACCAATGTACCTGCAAAGTTATGGTCAGAAGCCAAAACTACTTCACACAGCGTTGACTCAATGCAGAAGTCACTCTTTCTCTCTCTCAAAATCTCTCTCTCTCTCTCAGAATGAGTGTTGCAAAAATGTCTACCACACAAAAAGCCAGGAAGAGGCCCCCTTTAAATAGCACCCCCCCAGCCCCACAGCGACTGGGAAGCGTTCCAGTCTACCTGTCGTTGGTTGTGCTAGGCGGAAAGGAGGGGGGCGCCACTCAATTTTCATTCTGGGGCGCCACAAGGGCGTTGCACGCTCGAATGATGTCAAGATCTGTGTGCACAGGAGATCGGGCGGTATTGTTTAGCACCGCCGCAAAATGTCCGGTCAATTCCGCGAGAGGCGCAGATATCGCCGTGCCCGGGCACTAGTTGCTTTGCGCCCCATTAGAGCCCTCTTGAGGTGCTAATGGGAGGCGCAAACCAACTGAATTTTTCCCCCATAGACTCCTAGAGGTTCTGCCCATTCAAGGTTAATGAGTGGAAAATCTAGTCCAAGCATTCATTCTCTTTGATAAAGGTTTGAATGGATAAACTTGAGCAGCATTTATAAACAAAACCTTTTTTTTGTTAAAAACACTCTAAATATAAAGGCAGCTTTTCTTTAAACTTCAAATTCTCTGTTGTCCCCACCAGCACTGAACAAATTCACCATTTGCAAGGAAATAATGATTCCCAATAGTAAGCACAGTCAAAAGATATACAATAGTTTTTAGTTTCAAGCAACATTCACACTTACAGTAGTTGAAGGTCTTGGTATGTGCTGAAACCATCAGCGTAGAGTTTTCTTAGCTTATTGACCTGCAGTCCCCTGAGTTAGATAAAGATGAGGAGATAAGTTAATTGAAGAAACACTGCTTCTCCCCGATATGAGCTGAATGTTCCTATACTTACATTGCTAATAAATTGGAAGAAACCAAAGGGATGGAATGTAATTCAGCACGGCGACATTCGAGTTCCAGACCTCTGCATATACATTTCTCTGAAATATTCCCAAGCACTGTGCAAAAAGAAATGTTATAGCATATTATTCATTTGTGATGAATTGGATTTATTAAAAAGACAAGCAATGCTCCTACATCAAGCAACTATGGGGAGAGCTGCTAAAAAGAGATCATTTCCATATATTTTGCAAACAGAATTTAAAAAAATAATTCAAGTTTTTTTTCTCCCCCCATTTTCTCATTTCCTTTGAACTTCTAGACATGAGAGAGTTGAGTGAATGCTGGCATCGCCTCCTGGATGCTGGAAACCTGGTATGTAACCAATGGTTCAGGATATTGACGGCCAAAAATTTTATGATAAGTTTAAAAGTTTTTAATTCTATTTTCTTGTCCATCCGATATCTAGACGCATCCGATTTTCATATGTGTCCAACAGTTATAAGAATAGACAAAGGGCTAGATTTTCAGTTTAGGCAGTTTTGGGGCGCTAGCTTTAGCGCCCGCCCGAAGTTAGCGCCCGCCCCAAAGTAGCGCCCCGTTGCCGGGAATTCAGTGGCTTCGCCCTAAGAGGTTGGTGGAGCGCTAAAAGAGGCGTTCCACTACTCTCTTTAGGCGCTAAGCCGGCGGTCCAGAGGGATAGCGCCCAGGCGGGGCGCAGCACGGGTGCGGTCATTTTTGCACTGACAGCAGACCCCGTGGTGCCGACCAGCTCTTAAAGGGGGAAGGGACGAATTAGTCTGCTGCCACGCCCTGCACACTGCAGCCTTGCAAAGAGGCCTCAACACTACTGCTCAGCCCCAGGGAGTCATGGCAACGCCAGAGAAGGCCCGTCAGCGTGCCCTGCGCTTCTCAGAGGGTGATCTGGACATCATGCTCACAGCTCTGGAGGTGAGGCGCAAGATCTTGTTTCCAGACAGTGGGAGGAATCCAACCCACCACGACTACACCAAAGCCTGGAAGCAGATCGCCCAGAGGGTGACATTCACCGGCGAGGCCCCCAGGACCCACACACAATGCCGTAAGAAGTACAACGATCTGACCAGGATTGTGAGGGTGAGTAGCCTTTCCAGTCTCCTCCTCATTCTTGCATGTACACCTGACATGATGGGCAAAGGGACCTGAAAGTCCTTTTGGCCAGCCCTCAGCCAGCAGCATTGGGACAGTCATGAGCATCAAATGGCCATTCGGCACTCTACACTTTGGCCAAGCTATTCCACCATGGGAGGCAGTGCACACTACATCAGGGCTTCACTCTGTCCAAGCTATTCCACCATGGGAGGCAGTGCACACTACATCAGGGCTTCACTGCGCCCTTACAGCCCGTCCTTTCTCTTGCAGGCTAAAGTAGCGTTTAATCGCCAGGCCCGTGCCAGGGGTGGCCGCGCCAAGCTGCAGAAGCTCACTCGGCTGGAGGAGCGCGTGTGTGTGCTCATGGGAGCACGTGTGATTGTCCCCACAGCGTGCGGTGTATCCGACCCTCCACTGCCCGGCAATGGTAAGGACCTCGCCTTTTGGCCCTCTCGCGTCGCACTGGCCCATCCGAGCTACCTCCTTTGCCACTGTCCCACCAATGCGCTGAATCCCACCAGTCCTAACTCCCTCGCTGACGCCGTCTCCTCACTCTGAAGCTACTCTTGTGCATTCCTGCTTTCAGCTGGTGACGACCAGGACCCTGAGGCTGCCAGTGACAGCACCTCCAACCAGGAGGAGGAGGAGGAGCAAGCCGGACCTTCGGGGGAACAGTCACGTCCCGCAGGAGAGGAGGAAATGCTCGACACCTCCTCACTGGACGAGTGCCTGGAGGAACTGTCGCAGGGCAATGCAGCTTCTGGGACCAGTGGCGTCCAGCCACCCAGCAGCCGTGCGCGTGGCCCGCGGCCTTCCCCCCAAAGGGGGGAAGGATCAGAGGGGAGTGCTGCTGCTCGGCACACTCGCCGTCACCAACGCGGCAAGGGTCCCCTAGTTCGGCCCCCTCCTCCCCAGCGGGAGAGTCGCGACTCCAGTCCGGACACCTTCACTTCGGAGGAGGTGCGGAAGCTCGATCAGATGGCCGACGACTCGGACCGGCGCCACACGGAGCTCATGAGCGTGGTGGGGCGCATGCCTGAGGCCATCGAGTCGCTGGCGACCAGTGTGCGCGAGTTCGGGGCAGCAACTGCCGCGACTGGCCGCATGCTAACTGATGCCGTCAAGACCCTGGCGGATGTGATGCGCGCGCACACCAGGACCAGAGGGCCACTCACTGCTGCCACACGCGCTGTCTCAGGCAGGCATCGCCAGGGCAGGCGCCGCGCTGGACCATCCCAGCAAGCCGGCCGTCGGCTGATTGCTGCGGATCCTGCAGTGCGGGCCCGGCCGAGTGCCACCGCGCCACAGCACCAGCCAGCGCATCCCAGACGCCAGCTGGCCCACATTGCACCATCCGTCGCCGCCATTCCCCCTCTGGGGCGTCAAGGGCAAGCGGCTGCAGCTGATGGTGGCCAGGCTCAGGCGCGCCACTCAGGAGACGGCCCCTCGAGGCCCAAACGCCGTGTAGGCCGCCCCCCAGCGGCATCTGGCGGAAGGGCATCTGAGCCTCAGGCGCCTTCCCCCAGCCTCGCAGCAGCCACTGGGCAGAGCTTGCGAAGGAGCAGCAGGCAGGGCAGGGGAGGCAAAATGCTGGCCAAGGTCTCGCCCTCGCGGGCCACTCAGTAGAGGGTGTGGCCAGCTTTCCTTTAATATGGCGGTGGCCATCTTTATTTTGCCCATGGTTGTGCTTTTGGAGGGCTTTTTTTTTGCGTTAGGCCGACGTTGAGGCCCGGTTTCAATAAAGGTGGAGTGGCTCCTCCCCAGTTTGTGGGAGTGAGTCGTTTGTTGGGCTTTTTGTGGGGCCCGTTTATTGTTTTTGGGGATTCATGTGGGAAGGGCTTTTCATTTTTGTTTAATAAAAAATTATCTTTATTCATGCAGTCTCCATGGTTGTTCTTCTTAGTGTTTGTTGGCTTCGCCGGCTGAGGGCTTGCGGAGCGGCTGCATTCATCTTCCCTCATGGCCCCTGGCCATTCCCTGACAGGGGGCTTAGAAGTACCGTGTAATAAGGTGGCGTCGTGCGGCCCTTGGCCCTGGTCGCTCCCTCCTGGGAACGTACTCCTGCTCCTCCTCCTCCTCCTCCTCCTCCTCCTCATGCTCCTCCTGCTCCTCCTCCTGAGGTGCTGGTCCAACGTCAGGTGGCAGTGCCTGAGTCCTGCGGATAGCCAGGTTGTGTAGCATGCAGCAAACCACCACAAATTGGGAGACCCGGTCCGGCGAATACTGGAGAGCTCCTCCGGAGCGATCAAGGCAGCGGAACCGCTGCTTGAGGACCCCAATAGTTAGCTCGATGATGTTGCGGGTGGTTTGATGGCTCTCGTTGTAGGCCTCTTCAGCAGCGGTCCTGGGCGCGCGGAGCGGGGTCATGAGCCAGGTGCACAAAGGATAGCCTTTGTCCCCGAGTAGCCATCCTCTTGGGGGAGGCTGTGCCTGGAACATGTCATGCACAGTACTCTGCCGCAGGATAAAGGCATCGTGGCTGCTGCCTGGGAAGCTGGCATTGACTGCCATGATGCGCTGCTTGTGGTCACAGACCAGCTGCACATTCAGAGAATGGTAGCCCTTCCTGTTGCGATACTGCTCGCCATGCTCCAGAGGGGCCCGCAAAGCCACATGCGTACAGTCAATGGCGCCCTGCACCAAGGGGAATTCCCCGAGTCTGGAAAATCCCAATGCGCGCTGATGCTGGCTCTCCAGGGCCATGGGGAAGGAGATGAATTGGCTTCTCCTTCTGAACAGTGCTTCGGTCACCTGGCGGATGCAGCGATGCGCGCCGTACTGGGAGATGTTTGCTATGTCCCCAGCAGCGTATTGGAAGGAGCCGGTGGCATAGAAGTTCAATGCCACTGTCACCTTCACTTCCACCGACAGAGACGTCCTGCACCTGAGCTTTGGCCGCAGATCTCGGCGAAGCAGGTGGCAGATCTCTGCAATCACCCCCTTCCGGAATCGGAGCCTTTTAACACATCGCGCGGCACTCATGTTTAGGTAGGAGCGCTGCTGGCGGTATAGCCTGACTGGGTAAGGCCTACGTGGCCGACGCCTGTAGCCCCCTCTGCCTCTAGCCAGGGCTGCCCCTCTCACAATACGTCTGCGAGCCCTACGGACATGGAGCTGCAGCTCCGCGTTGGCACCCCATGCAACCCCCATCAAATCCTGGCAAACACTCTAATTTCCAAATGGCCACTTGCAGCGCTGTTGCCTGAGTCCAAAAATACCTGGCTCTTGCTGCTTGAAACCAGTTAGCTATCCTCCTTGTTGTGTCTCCAGAAATGCGTTGCACAAGACTGTTTTCTGAAATAATGGATGGCCTTTATACTGGAGAGGACGTTCCCTTTAATTAGCGCCCCCCGGGGCCCGCGCTGGTTGTGTTGCGTTCCTTTTTCCAAACGCTCCGGCCGCCCGCCGCACAATGGGGCGGTCCGACTGAAGTTTGCAATCGGGGCGGCCAAAGGGCGTTGCACGAGGATGTGACGTCATTTTCTGCGCGCGCATCCGGGCGGGCGCTAAACTTTGCGCCGGCGCTAACGGGCAACTTAATTTGGGGCGGGGCGCAAACTGCGCTGCGCCCGGGCGCTACACGCATAGCGCCCGGAAATCACTTCTCTTAAGGCGCTAACTGCTGGCGCAAGCAACTGAAAATCTAGCCCAAAATCTTTAGGGCTAGATTTTCCATCTGGTGGTATTGCCACCAGAAGTGGGTCAATGTAAGACTTTCGATCACTAGCCTGACTCCACCATAACCTACAGTCATTTTGCTGGGTCAGGGTCAATTATATAGACAGGGTAGGCTGCCAGTGGGATTTCTGGTCACCAGTGGGAGGGAGCCCACCAATGCAACAGAGGGTAATACGAGAGTCAAGCAGCTCTGGAAAAGAGGTCACAATTAATAGTGGCCAGGACGAGGCACCCTACCTCCTTCGCTAGATTATGGGGGAAAAATTCGTCTGCTTTGCGCCTCCCGTTAGCGCCCTAAGAGGGCACTAATGGGGCACAAAGCAACTAGTGCCTGGGCACGGCGATGTTTGCGCCGCTCACGAAATTGACCAGACATTTTGCGGCGGAGCCTGCAGATCATGACGTCAGTCGAGTGTACAATACCCCGGTAGCGCCCTGGGCCGGATATTGAGTGGCGCCCCCTGCCTTTCCACCAGCCGCTAGCAACGACAGGTTGAGGGGAGCGTTTTGCAGTCGGGAAGGGACTGGGGGAGCACTATTTAAAGGCGACCGCTTCCTGCCTTTTTTTGTCAGCAACATTTTTGCACCACGCATTCTGAGAGAGAGAGAGAGACTTCTGGAGAGATTCAATGCAGTGTGAAGGAGTTTTGGGTACTGAGCAGCACTTTGCAGGTTCATTTTGATTTGACCTTCCCTGTATCGATTTAGAAGAGACTATGGGGGCTGTACTCTGAGCTCTTTCCCTGGGTCTCTCCATTGTTCTTTCCAGCAGATTTGATGTACAGGTCTCTCCAGGCCAAGATTCAAGGCTGCAATGAGCAGGGTGTGGATGGAGAGCAAGATTGACCCTTCCCTTTAAGAACTGGCCGGCGCCAGTGTGTCTGTGTTCCATTGCTGACTGACATCACCTGAGCTTCGCCAGTGCTCAGAAATCACAGAAATCACAGAAACCCCACAGTGCAGATAGAGGCCATTTCGGCCCATCGAGCCTGCACCGACACATATCCCACCCGATCCCCGTAACCCCTACACCAACACATATCCCACTCTATCCCCGTAACCCCACATATTTAATCCCCCTAACACTAAGGGTCAATTTATCATAGCCAATCAACCTAACCCGCACATCTTTGGACTGTGGGAAGAAACCGGAGCACCCGGAGGAAACCCACGCAAACACGGGGAGAATGTGCAAACTCCACACAGACAGTCGCCCGAGGCCGGATTCGAACCCGGGTCTCTGGTGCTGTGAGGCAACAGTGCTAACCACTATGCCACCGTGTCTGAGGTAGCACCTCGCTCCTCAGCGTTAGCACCTTAAGAGAGATGTGTAGCGCCTGATTTAGCGCTCCAATCACCTCCAGGGGCGATAGAAGCCAAGTTTGCAGTCGGAGGCAATAATAGCCCCAGGTGCTAAACTTTGCGCCCGGCCGATAATTGCGCCCCAAACGGGGCGATACCGAATTTCTCCCCCTTGGTGGTTTATATGCTGTTACTTATTCAGTACAGCCACCCCAATACTGGTTTTACTGCAGGTTGGTGGTACTGTGGCAGGAAGGCAGGAAAGCCAGCTGGTTTCCCAGGCACTGTCTGCTGTCATCATTTAAATGCAACGAGACAATCAAAGGGTTGAGATCCTTGCTAGGGGATGGGGAGGATAATTTAGGGTTGGGATTCGGTGGTAACCCTGGGCACCAATCCTCCCACCCACCCCCGCCCCCCCAAACTCCTTGCCTCACCGCCCCGCCACCTCCCCACCATCATGTTGGGCAGCTGCCTGATGTCACAGCTGTATGTTGCACCAGAGAAGGGCCTATGGTGGCCCATAATGATTCCGCAAACTCCGGGATCATGGCCTGTGGATTTTCAGGGACACTGGCCTAGAAATTCAGTTGCGTGCGCCAGCCGTTAGCGCCTTAGGAGGAGTAGATCTCGAGCGCTAGGCACTTAGTGGCCGGGCGCAGCGCGATCTGCGCCTACGCCCAACTTCAGTAGACATTTAGCGCCGGCGCAAAGTGTTTGCGCGCGCTCAGCTGCGCGCGCAGATTATGACATCATTTCCTCGTGCAACGCCCTTTGTGCGCCCCAATCCGGAACTTCAGTCGCGCCCACCCAATGTGGGCGTGGCGGTCCTAAGAACTGTGAACTGGAACGCAGCAGAGGCCATGTGGGCCGCGGGGAGCGCAAATTAAAGGGCACTTACCCTGAACTATAAAGGCCAGCCATTTTGCAGCAATCACTCTTGTGCAACGGATTTATGGACAGAGACCAAGGAAGAGAGCTTACTGCTTTGGCCCAACATAGGAGAGGTATTTTTGGCTTCAGGCCAGAGCTTGGCAATTCGCCTTCATTGTGAGGTCATTGTTTGCCAGTATATTATGGGGGCTGCATGGGTGCCAACCCTCAGTTTCAGCATTATGTGCGAAGGGCTCGCAGACGCTGTGTGAGAGGGGCAGCCCTGGCTAGACGCAGAGGGGGCAACAGGCGTCGGCAACATAGGCCTTACCCACTCAGGAAATACCGCCAGCAGGTGTCCTATCTCACCATGCCTGCCGCGCAGTGTGTTAGGAGGCTGCGCTTCAGAAGGGAGGTGGTTGCAGAGATCTGCCAGCTGCTTCACAGAGATCTGCGTCCACAGCTGAGGTGCAGGACGTCTCTGTCGGTGGAAGTGAAGGTCACGGTGGCTCTGAACTTCTATGCAAGCGGCTCCTTCCAAGCCGCTGCTGGGGACATTGCTAACATATCCCAGTTCGCCGTGCATTGCTGCATCTGCCAGGTGACCAATGCCCTTTTCAGAAGGAGACACCAATTCATCTCCTTCCCCATGACCCTGGAGAAGCAGCAGCAGCGTGCAGTGGGATTTGCAAGAATAGCGGGCTTCCCCATGGTGCAGGGCGCCATTGACTGCATGCATGTGGCTTTGCGGGCACCTATCGACAATGCCGAGGATTACCGCAACCGGAAGGGCTACCATTCCCTCAATGTACAGCTGGTGTGTGACCACAGGCAGCGCATCCTAGCTGTCAATGCCCGCTTTCCAGGCAGCAGCCACGATGCATTTATCCTGCGACAGACTACTCTGGCTGACATGTTCCAGGCACAGCCTCCCCCAAGAGGATGGCTTATCGGGGACAAAGGCTATCCTTTGTGTACCTGGCTCATGACCCCGCTCCGTGCGCCCTGGACCCCTGCTGAGGAGGCATACAACGAAAGCCATCAAGCCACTAGGAACATCATAGAACAAACGATTGGCGTCCTCAAGCAACGGTTCCGCTGCCTGGATCGTTCCGGCGGATCTCTGCAGTATTCGCCGGAGTCTCCCAGGTCGTGGTCGTTTGCTGCATGCTGCACAACCTGGCTATCCGCAGGACTCAGGCACTGCCACCTCACGCTGGAGCACCACCTCAGGAGGAGGAGCAGGAGGAGCATGAGGAGGAGGAGGAGGAGTACCAGCCCAGGAGGGAGGCACAAGGTCCAAGGGCCGCCCGTCGGCGGCTTATTGAACGTCACTTCTAGGCCCCCTGTCAGGGAATGGCTTGTGCCAATGAAGGGACCTGAATGCAGCCGCTCCGCAAGCCCTCAGCCGGTTAAGGCAACAACCACTTCAAACATCAAACATGGACAAGCTGAATAAATAAAATGCTTTATTGAACAAACTCAGGGCCCTTCCCACATGAAACCCAAAAACAGACAACACCCCCAAAAAATAGTCACACACATGACTCACTCCCACAACCTGGGGAGGAATAACAAAACATTTCCACAAAAATGGCCTTCATCCTCGGCCTTACAAAAACAACCATCCCCATAAACAAAACAACCATCCCCATATAAAAACAACCATCCCCATATAAAAACACATTTGCCCACACCCTCTACTTTGTGGCCCGCGAGGGCGATTCCTTGACCAGCCTTTTGCGGCCCCTGGCCGCCCTGCTGCTCCTCCTCAAAGTGTGCCCAGTGGCTGCTGCAAGGCTGGGGGAAGGCTCCTGAGGGGCACATGGCATGACGGGAGATGCCCTTGGGGGTCGGCCTAGATGAGCTCTGGCCCTCGAGGGGCCGGCTGGTGACTGCTGCAGCTGTGGCTGGGCAGCAGCAGTCTCTCCAGCAGCTCGTCGCAGCTCCACTGGGGGAGTGGCAGTGGCGGCTGCAGGAATGGGGGCAAGCTGGCTGATGGCAGGCGCTCGCTGCTCGCCTGAGACACTGGCACTCACCCGGGCCAGCACTGCAGCATGCGCAGCAATCTGCTGAAGGACAGACCGCTGTGCTGCTGCAGCGCGGCGGGTGCCCTGGCGATGCCTGGCTGACACAGCGAGTGTGGCAGCAGTGAGTGCCCGTACTGCCCTGGTCTGTGCCCGCATCAGACCAGCCAGTGACTGCACGGCACCACTGATCACCTGGCCACTCGCTGCGTGAGCTGCCCCGAATTCCGCCCAACTCGCTGCCTGTGCTGCCCCGAATTCGGCCCGACTCGTGGCCTGTTCTGCCCCGAATTCGGACCGACTCGCGGCGTGTGCTGCTTCAAATTGCTCGAAACTCCTGGCCTGTGAGGCGCCGAAATCGGCCACACTATGAGCCAGGGACTCGATGGCCTCAGGCAACCGTGCCACAACCCCCATGAACTCAGTGTGCCGGCGATCCGAGTCCACGGACATTTGATCGAGGAGGCGCACCTCCTTGGCGAGGACCGTCTCCGGACTGGAGGCCGGACTCTCCCTCCCCTGCGACCCTTCCCCCCTCTGGGAAGAAGGCCGCCGAGCTGCCCGACCCTTCCCGCATTGCTGCACGCCACTGGGCACAGGAGCTACACTCCCCTGCGACACTTCCCCCTGGCTCTCCTCCAGGGAAGACGTGTCCCCTCCATTGGCATCCCCTGGCGCGGCTGAGGGTTCCCCTGATGGGCCGCCTTCCTCTTCCTCTTCCTCCTCCTCCTCCTCCTCTTCCGAGGGGCTGTCACTGGCAGCTTCAGGGACCTCCTCCTCACCATCTGAAAGCAGGAAGGCACAAGAGTAGCTTTAGAGTGAGGAGAGGGCGTCAGCGAGGGAGGCATGAGTGGTGGCATTCAGCGCATTGGTCGGACAGTGGCAAAGGATGTAGATCTGAAGCGCAAGTGGGACGAGAGAGGTCCAAAAGGTGATGTCCTTACCATTGGTGCCCAGAACAGGGTCGGCATCTCCAGATGCAACGGGGCCAATCACCCGGGCACCCATGAGGCTACCCACGCGCTCTTCAAGGTCACTGAGCTGCTGGATCTGGGGACGGCCTCCCCCGGTCACAGTCCGGCTCTTCTGATTGTGTGCCAGCTTGGCCTGCAAGAGAAAGGACGGCCTCTAAGTACAGTGTGGTGCCCTGATCTTGTGTGCACTGCCTCCCATGGTCGAATAGCTTGGCCAGTGTGGTGCCCAGATCTTGTGTGCACTGCCTCCCATGGTCGAATAGCTTGGCCAGTGTGTAAAGTGCAGAATGTGCAATTGATGTTCATGCCAGTCCCATAGCTGCTGGATGAGGGCTGGCCATTAGGGCTTTTAGGTCCCTTTGCCCATAATGTGAGGTGCACATGCAAGGATGAGGAGGACACTGGAAAGGGGACTCACCCTGACAATCCTTGTGAGGTCATTGAACTTTTTCCGGCATTGGACAGCGGTCCTGGGGACCTCGCTGTTGGATGTGACCCTGTGGGCGACCTCCCTCCAGGCTTTCCTGTAGACGCTGGTGGCAGGCTTCTTGCCACTGTCCGGGAACAAGAGTTTGCGTCTCCTCTCCAAAGCCCTAACCAGCACCCTCAAATCATGGCCAGTGAAGCGCTGCGCTCGTTCACGGGCCTTCTGCATCTTTCCCGGCGCTATTTCTGTTCAGCAGCAGTGTTTAGGCCTAGCTGGAGGGCTGCAGTGTCCAGGGCATGGCAGCAGACGAACTCGACCCTTCCCCCTTTAAGAGCTGGCCGGCGCCAGGGTGTCTGCTGTCAATCAAGAAATGACCGCACCTGCGCTGCGCCCGGCCTCGGCGGTTTAGCTCAGCACCGCCGGCTTTGCGCCTAAAGATAGTTGTGTAACGCCAGTTTTAGCGCTCGAGCAAACTCTTAGGGCGAAGCTACTGAATATCGGCGAAGTGGCCTCGACTTTGCGCCAGGCGCAAACTTTAGCGGCCGCCCGACTTTTCCGCCCCAAAAGTGGCTATACTGAATTTCTAGGCCACTGAATTTAGATAAACTCTTGGGGGGAGAAATTCAGTTGGTAGCGCCACCGATTAACGCCTAAAGAGGCCGAGAAGTGGGGCGCTAGCCAATTTCCGGGCGGGCGCAAGGCGCCTAGCGCCTCGCCCCATATTGAGCATGCATTTAGCGCTGGCGCTAAATCTTAGTGCCCGCTCATGGGCGCAGGCTGATTATGACGTCATTTGAGTGTGCAACGCCTTTTGGGCGCCCCGGACCGGAAATTCAGTGGCGCCCCCCTCCGTAGCGCCTGGCGCTAATAGTGACAGCTTACCTGGACCTTACCAAGTCGCTCTCGGGCTGGAGGAGTGTTATTTAAAGGGGACTGGTGTGGTTTAAAAGCGGCAGCCATTTTTGGAGCACAACTTCCTCGAGAGCTACAAAGAGTTGCTGAGCTGCACACTGAGAGCCATTTGATCACTGAGCCAGCGCAGACAGACGATCTTCAGCCTTCTGACCATCACCTTGCTGTTGGTGAGCCTTGACAACGGGGAACCTTCCTGTGGGCACTTATTATGGGGGCTGCATTGGAGGGGAATGTCCTGCTGCTGAATCATCTGGAAAGGGCACTGAGACGCTGGGAGAGGGGGGCGGGCATGACCAGACAGAGGAGGGCCAACAGACGTTGCCACAGCAGACCTTACGCTGGCAGGGTTTTCCGACAGCAGTTTTCCTACATGAACATGCCGGAGGAGCAGTGTGTCAGAAGGCTGCGATTTAGAAAGGAGGTGGTGACTGAGCTGTGCCAGCTGCTTCAGCCAGATCTGCAGCCTCAGATAAGGTGCAGGACATCTCTGTCGGTGGCTGAGAAGATGCCTGCTGGCCTGAACTTCTACGCGAGCGGCTCTTCTCAGGCTGCGCGTCAGAGGCTGATCAGAAGTAGCTTCTAGGCCCCTCTCACGGAATGCTTGCTGCCATTCCAAGAACAGGAATGGAACCGGTCTGATACCCCCAAGCCTGTGAAGGGCAAGATGCATGTAAATAGCAGGCATGGCCATTGTAAATGAAGAAAGTGTTTCATTACACAAAATGTGGTTCCTTCAAACACGAGAAAGCTATGGCAACAGAAAGCAAAACTAATACACTGACACATAACTGCCTCTCACACCCGGGAGACTGTCCAAAACATAAATCACATTCCGACCATCTTCCTTGGCCTTGATTCCACTGCGCCAACCAAAGCATCCAATGCCCCATCAGTGAGGCATTCTGCCCTCTGCCTCACCCTTTCCATGTCTTGCTAGGCTAGTGCACCACAGGTAGGCTCCCACCGCTTTGAAGGCCTACAAGGCAGTGAGTGTGTCTGGTGATGCCAATTGACCTGCCCCTTTAAGAGCTGGCCGGCACCAGTGTGTCTCAGGGAAAGTGATTATTGACAGCACCCTCACTGCGCCCGCCGCGGCGAAATTGGGTTGTGCCGCCGGGTTAGCGCCTTAAGAGTAGTGTGCAGTGCCTGATTTAGCGCCGCAATCACCTTTAGGGGCGCTGCAACCCAATATTGCGCTAGGTGGCACTAAATTGCGCCTGGCGCTAAACTTTGCGCATCACCAGGACTAGCGCCCCAAATGCGGCTATACCGAATTTCTAGGCCTTGGTGTTTCTCTCAAGTATTTCTGCATTTATTATGGGTTTTGCTGCACTATACTGTCAATAAACCTATTCAAATCATTCTGTGGGCTTGTATTTTTCACTCCACAGTCTGGTGAATGTTAGTTAGGCTGAGCATTGGTGTGCTACATTTGACAATATTGGTAACACGTAGTCACTGTCCCTTTCCACTCACCCACTTACTCGCTCATTGGTTGGTTGATTACAGTAATGTTCTCCCATTAATATAATTTCTCCTTTGTTTAGTTACAAAATAAATCAAATTCTTTACTTCCCTTGAATAGAAACTGCCAACTGACTAAAATGGGAAGAAGGCGTTGTAAAGATTTAAACAACTGTATAAATTATAGTAACATTTGAAACTTACTGCAGTTTGTAAGTTGTTGTTGTTGCTGTTGTCTGGCTTCGGATATTGAACTTCTTGGATAATATGAATTGAAAAGTTTGGACCATCCATTGTTGTCATCTACAATTGAGAAATTATTACTTAATATACAGTGCAAAATTAATTCAGAACTGATGCTGAAGCATAGGCTATGTTCTGTTAACATGTTATGTCAATCAGACCTTAGCTGCATCCTGAAAACTGGTGGGTGAAGATATTCTTGAATATGGCTTAAAGAGAGCTGAGAAACTTGGAATATTGTGGTGGTAACATGAACTCACTGTAGATTCAAACACAAGTGCGGGACCACAGTAACATTACTTCATTCATCTTGTAAAGTTAAAATGTGGAAATTGTAAGGTTCAAAAATTTCTGCACAACCCCAGAACAGAAGGAAAGTCATTTTAAAGTGATTTTTGGAACATCACAGAAGGAATCTGCATAAAGGATAATTGTGGTGGTTGGGCCAAACAGAAGGATTTTAAAGAGATTGTTTAAGGAAGAGACTTTTTGGAATGTTTTAAAGAGTTACTGGGCAAAAGGGATTTAAAATAAAAATCCCAGGAAGTTTGGCTGGTTTAAAAGACATGTTCAGGCTTGCAAAAGGCTGGAACAGCAGGGAGGCAGGGTGGGCCCCCAAAGTTTGGATATTGGCCTGTCTGAGGAATGTCAGGATGCCCCAGTTTTACATAAGGACAATGAAGCCTGTTTTCCCACCAAGCCAGGTATCAGGTAAACAGGACGATCAGTCCTCAGCAAAGGCCTGAGCTTCATCCCCTTATGCCCCCACCTCAATGAATTTTGAGCTCGGCACGATGTTGAGCTCTTTTTCTGCCGCCTTCGTCTCCGTGCCCACTTCTCTGGCCAGGAGTCTTCCCCCCGCACAACTGACCCTTTCTCCCGCTTGCAGAATTCCCGTTCTACCTGGACCCCACCCCCTGGCCTCTTACCCTCTCTAGATCTTTTCATCGCTAACTGCCGCCGTGACATCGGCCGTCTCCATTTCTCTGCTCCCCTCACTCACTCCAACCTACCTCCCTCTGAACTTGCAGCACTCCATTCTCTTAGATCCAACCCTGACGTTGTCATTAAACCCGCTGACAAGGGTGGTGCTGTTGTTGTTTGGCGCACTGACCTCTACCTAGCGGAAGCTGAACGCCAACTCACCAACACCTCCTCCTACCTCCCCCTGGGCCATGACCCCACTACCGAACATCAAACCACCGTTTCCAAGACTGTCACTGACCTCATCTCCTCTGGAGATCTTCCCCCCGCTGCCACTAACCTCATAGTTCCCCAACCCCGTACAGCCCGCTTCTACCTCCTTCCCAAGATCCACAAACAGGACTGCCCTGGTAGACCCATCGTTTCAGCCTGTTCTTGCCCCACAGAACTTATCTCTTCCTATCTTGACTCTATCTTTTCTCCCCTTGTCCAGTCTCTTCCCACCTACATCCGCGACTCTTCGGACGCCCTCCGCCACTTTAACAGTTTCCAGTTTCCTGGCCCCAACCTCTTCCTTTTCACCATGGACGTACAATCCCTCTACACCTCCATCCCCCACCCGGATGGCCTGAGGGCGCTCTGCTTCTTCCTTGAACAGAGGCCCGACCAGTCCCCATCCACCACCACCCTCCTCCGCCTGGCTGAACTTGTTCTCACATTGAACAACTTCTCCTTTAACTCCACTCATTTCCTCCAAATCAAAGGTGTTGCCATGGGTACCCGCATGGGTCCTAGCTATGTCTGCCTTTTCGTGGGCTATGTGGAACAATCTTTGTTCCAGTCCTACTCGGGTCCCCTCCCTCACCTCTTTTTCCGATACATTGATGACTGTATCGGTGCCGTTTCCTGCTCTCGTCCCGAACTTGACAATTTCATTCACTTTGCCTCCAATTTCCACCCTTCCCTCACCTTCACATGGTCCATCTCTGACTCTTCCCTTCCCTTCCTCGACTTCTCCGTCTCCATCTCTGGGGATAGGTTATCGACCAATATTCACTACAAGCCCACTGACTCCCACAGCTACCTGGACTACACTTCCTCCCACCCCGCTTCCTGTAAGGACTCTATTCCATTCTCCCAGTTTCTCCGTCTCCGCCGTATCTGCTCCAACGATGCCACCTTCCACACCAGTGCTTCAGACATGTCTTCCTTTTTCCGCAACCGAGGATTCCCCTCTACCGTGATTGACACTACCCTCGACCGTGTCAGTTCTATCTCCCGCACTTCTGCCCTCACCCCTGCCCCTCCCTCCCGGAACCACGATAGGGTTCCCCTTGTCCTCACCTTTCACCCCACCAGCCTCCACATTCAACGGGTCATCCTCCGGCATTTCCGCTACCTCCAAAGTGATCCCACCACCAAACGTATCTTCCCCTCCCCTCCCCTTTCAGCATTCCGCAGGGACCGCTCCCTCCGAGACACCCTAGTCCACTCCTCTATCACCCCAAACAGCCCTTCCCCTTCGCCTAGCACCTTCCTGTGCAAGCGGAGGAGATGTAACACCTGCCCCTATACCTCCCCCCTTCCCACTGTCCAGGGCCCCAAACACCCCTTCCAGGTGAAACAGCGATTTACTTGTACTTCTCGCAATCTAGTATACTGTATTCGCTGCTCACGATGCGGTCTCCTCTACATTGGGGAGACCAAACGCAGATTGGGTGACCGCTTTGCGGAACACCTCCGTTCAGTCCATAAGGGTGACCCCGAGCTTCCGGTCGCCTGTCATTTTAATTCAACGCTCCATTCCCACTCGGACCTCACCGTCCTTGGCCTCTTGTATTGTTCCACGGAAGCTCAACGTAAACTTGAGGAACAGCACCTCATCTTCCGATTAGGCACTCTGCAGCCTTCCGGACTCAATATCGAGTTCAACAATTTCAGATCATAACCTCGGCCCCTATTTCATTTTTTCTTGTAATTTTTCCACTCCTTTCCCCCCCGCCCCCCCCCTCCTTTCCTTTGTTTCGCTCTCACACCTGGCAGCTATCCCTTGCCCTGCCAGTACACTTTACACCCAATCTCAGCCTATTACCATCTCGTCTAGCTTCTAACACCTTTTATTGTCTCTTTTTTACTTCTTTTGTTTCTTTTATTCTTTTGTCCGATCGCAGCCCTGCCTCCGATCTATCTTTTCTTTCCAGTTTTGAAGAAGGGTTCGACCCGAAACGTCAACTCAAATTTCTGTCCACGGATGTTGCCTGACCTGCTGAGTTTTTCCAGCATTTTCTGTTGTTATTTCAGGTAAACAGGACATGTCCCCAGCCATACAAAAGAAAAGAAGACCAGCCTTACAGTTACTATAAACAAACCACAGTCCAAAGTCAATTTTAAAAGGATTTACAAATGTTTAGCATTTTAAATTGGTTTCAAGGCAACCCCGAAACCAGTTAAAAGCCGATTAAGTTTGGGTGAGCCATCCCCTAAACTCGTTAAGTTTTGGATGGGCCATCCCCGAAGCTCGTTAAAGTTTTAAAGGACATTAAAAATAACGAGCTCGCCAAATTTAACAAAGGAAACTGAGATTTGGTGGTCAGATAAGCCAGGCCCCAAATTAGTATAATTGAGGCCTGCCTTTTCACACTACAGTACAGTTCGGAGTTTAGTCAGTTCGTTACCAGTTCGAGTTCAAGGTCGAGTGCAGTACAGCTCAAGAGAGAGAGACCCTCAACGGAGACTCGAAGGAAGAAAGAAGAAACAGAGATCGCAGCAACCAAAGGCCTACAGAAACCAACACCAGCCAATATTACCACCAACCAGGTAACATTGGGCCATCGCGACCAACAAGAAACCAACTGCCGAAAAATTCATGAATCAAAGGCTTGTTTCCACTCTACAGGCTAGTCTGACTTACTCCTGGGTAAGATTTTGGACGAAAGACTCTAAAACTAGCCCTAACCAAAGAAATTTGGGTACTTACCCGGTAAGATCCAATAGAGCAACTAACCGCATCAGCGGACTCAACCCAACTGAAGACCCAATGCAGGTGCAGTCTTCTACCACGTCCGAGGTATGGCAGGCCCCAACCCCCACAACTAAAGAGAACCCCGAAGTCGCGAACCTCTACAACTGTCAAGAAAGTCGTTTTTGGTGAGCATTTCCTGGTCCTCTGGATTCCAGCCTAGCTAGTGTAGTGGGGTTGGGAGGGTAAGGGATTTTGTACATTGTAATTCTCCCTCGCTTATTCCGTGTGTTCCCCACCCTTTTAAAGCGTAAGTTTTATTGTATTGTATATTTTCCTGTCTCAAAATAAAGATCTGAATTCTTTTGACTAACCCAGGTGTCTGTTGTATGTTTTATTACGACCCCTAAATAAGTCCAAAGTCTAGAACAAGGGAGTGGAGCGATTCGAACCGCTCAAAGGAGTCAGAGGTGAAGCTGACTACACACATCACCCCTTGCAGCATGGCGACTGCGGCAGGATTTTGGCAAAAGGGAAGTAATGCAATAGACCCTGTGTTTGATAAAAGGACAAAGATGGAAGAGAGGATTTCCTCTTACGTTTTTGAGAAGGGGAATATCACCAAGAAGTGGGTAACCAGTCTGTTACGTGCTGGGTGTCCTATAGACGCTGCAGCTAAATGGACTGAGAGCCAGGATCATAAAAAGTCGGTAGAGAAGGCCATCTGGTTGGTCTGTGCCCTACGACAGATCCAGCTGTTAGACCAGCAGGTGAAAGCTTTGACAGCAGAGCTGCAGGAGGCGGTAAAACTGTCCAAAGCAAGAGCTGTAGCAGGGGAGGAACTATTGCAGGAATTACAAGCGCAGAATCAAGAGAAATTGCAATTAGTAGAGAAACACAGAAACAGACATGAGTATTTTCGGTGTCAAGTCATCGAAGCAAAGGGAAATGAGCTGGTACTGAAAGAAGAGAACACTCGCCTAACCAGACAGTTAAGGGAACAGGAGGAGCAGTATAGGAATATAAAGGCAGCTTATCAAGTAGCATGCAGTAGGAAGTTTGAAGCGGGAGATCACGGCCCCTGTCAAAAGCAGATAGAGAGTTTAAAACTTGCTCTGTCCAGGGCAAAAGGCATGGTATGCCTAGTAAGCCCGGGTACAGCCCGGGTAGGCCTGGAAGTAGAAGTTGAAACTGTGCAGACGTCACCTGTGGCGCCGGGGAACAGCTCGGTTGGGCAGCAGGAGGGACAAGCAATCTGTAGAGAAGACAGGGAGGAGTGCTCACCACCACCACCTGTGGCGCCGGGTTTTGACTCGATTTGGCAGCAGGGTGAAGTGGGCAAACAATTGCAGGAAAGGTCGGAGCCGGGGCCGATGTGCCCGACTCGACAGCAAAAGTTTGGCCCACCTGGGGTAGATGGGGGCCAGGGGCCCCTTGAAAGCCAGTTTGTGGTTCCCCATGGGACGCAACAGCTTAGGGCTATGGTAAGCCACCTGAGCAAGCTCACCCACAAGGGAGATCCGTCAGTCCACTTTTTGGAAGTGGAACAAGCAGCAGGCATTAATGAGTGCGACGACTCAGAAATGGCCAAGATGCTCCTGTTCACCTTGGATGGCAAGCTGTACCAGTCCCTCTCTGCTGAGTGCAAGAAGGGTCAGGGAGGGTACGCTGCCCTCCAGGATCAAGTTCTGGAGGCGATGGGAATGAATGATGGTAGTCTGTTCTCCCGGGCGGAGAAGACTACCCAGTTAGCAGGGGAGACCCCACAGGCTTTCGCAGACAGGCTGTGGCCTGTGTACAGGAGTGCCTGTAATGGGAATCTTGACTGGACTAACTTGAACCAGGATGAACTGGCTCACTGGCTCCGAAGTCTGGTGGCAAACAGCTTGCCACGGATCAGAGCCAAGGCCGAGCTGTGGTTCGACCCAAAGGGCCCCCAGGTCACCGAGGAGACAGTGGTCAGACAACTGACCCTGGCTTACCGCAATGGTAGAGGGGTAGATGAACCACAGACAAAAGGGAAAGTGCATGAGTTTAAACCCAGCCAGGGTAAGAAGGAATGGCACCAGGAAGGGGGTAACCCTTCCGATGTGAGGCGTAACTGCTTCGGGTGCGGGAAGAGTGGGCATTGGAGAAGGGACTGTAAAAATCCTTGGAAGGATAGTGCAGGAAAGAATGCCCCAGCTCCCGCCCCAAAGGCAGAAACACAGGCCTCTACCCCCACAGCAGATTCGATAGCAGCTGCACTTCAGGTTTTGTTGGCTGGCCCAGGGAGGGTAGCCACAGCCACGGGTGCTTTAACTCCATCTGCCCCCCCCAGTTAACACAGACTTATGACTAGAGCCAGCACAGCCTGTCTGTCTGTGTCCCCTTGAGTACGATGTATGGAAAAGACCGCTTGTTAGGATGGAGGTGGAAAAGGTAAAAGGGACCTATCTGTTGGATACGGGTGCGTCAAGCACCATAGTCTACTCAGATAAGCCCGCTACCTCACCTCTGTCTAACGGGGTCCCATAAAGCTTAGTGGGGTTCACAGGTAATGAGCAGGTTGGCTCATTCTCTATCCCACTGTCTATTCATTTAGGAGCACTCCACACCAAGTGGACTTGTGTTTAATGAAGTGGGAGCAGGAAGGGAAGGGGATCCTGGGGGCTGATTTTGTCATAGGCCACCGGATCCTAGTGGATCTTAGGAACCACTGTCTGTGGGGAGCATGCACCGGCAAAGAGGGTGAAGTGGCAGTTATCCCAGGGAAGCAGGGCAAGGGGACCCTGTGTACCCTAAAACCCAAGGAGGGTTACGACCTTGAGCAAATGGTCAGTAACACTCCAGTGGAGTACCAGGCATTTGTGTGAGCACATCTCGACGCATTTGCCACCCACAAGCATGATTGTGGGAGGGTGAACGGGGTAGAAGTGAGTGTAGATGGGGACCCCATGACCCGACCACAAAAGCAGTATAATTTCCCGAAAGAGGCGGAGAAGGACATGGAAATGGCCATGACCTCTCTGGTCAAACAGGGGGTATTGAGACCAATAGCCACCCATGTAAACTCCCCGTTGTGGCCAGTTAGGAAACCGGACAATTCCTGGAGAGCCACGGTGGACTATCGAGTGCTCAATAGGAACATCCCCGCCTGTGCACCCATGGTAGCAGCAGTCGCCGACCTCATAGGAAGTATTCCAGCCTCCGCGACCATCTTCACGGTGCTGGATATTTCCAACGGGTTTTGGTCCATCCCTCTGAGGAGAGAGGACCAGTACAAGTTCGCCTTTACGTTTAAGGGCCAGCAGTATACTTGGAACTGCCTACCACAGGGGTTCTACAACAGCTCCAGCATCTTCCATCAGTGTATGGCAGATTGCTTAAAAGGCTTCAGCCGACCCCGACAGTTAGTTCAGTATGTGGATGACCTGCTCCCATTCACTGATGAAGGAGAGGAACATGGTCCACTGCTGGCTGAACTGCTGGAGTTGCTGAAGCAGGAAGGGCTTAAGGTAAACCCCAAGAAGGTACAGATCAGCCAAAAGGAAGTGAAGTTCCTAGGGCTGGCTGTACGAGCAGGGGAAAGGGCCATAGATAAAGCAAGAAAGGAGGCAGTACAGGAGTTCCCAGCCCCCACAGGAGTGAGATCCTTTCTAGGGCTAACAGGGTAGTGCCGGGATTTTATTGAAGATTATGCCACCACAGCAGCCCCTCTGCTCCGACTCCTACACAAGGGAGTGGAGTGGGTTTGGGATGATGGTTGTGAGGCAGCATTTGTAAGCCTCAAGAAAAATCTGCAGACCGCACCAGCTCTAGGGGCAATAGATGGGGAGAAAGAGTTTTTCTTGGAGGTAGCAGCCAGCGGGGACAGTCTGAGTGCAGTGCTGCTCCAGGAGCAGCACAGTCAGCTGAGACCAATATTTTACTCCTCTAGGATACTCACAGAGGTAGAAAAGGGCTATTCCATCTTTGAGGGGCATCACCTTGCCACTCACTGGGCTGTGAAAAGATCATTGATCTTCACAGGCACCTCGCCCATCACCCCCTCACCCATCACATGCCCACCCAGATGCTCTTAGATGGGAGAATTAAAGATGGGACAGTGAGCAGCGCCCGCATTGCTCGCTGGACCCTGCTTCTCTCCCAGATGGTCATAAGGGTAAAGGGTCTCTGCGAGCCCAAACTCACAGCCAACATGATCTATCCAGGGGCGGCCCACAGGTGTTCTGTTGAAGGGGTATGGGAAGTAGACATAGGTTTTCGGGCCGGGATACACCCCACAGGCCGGGAAATCTATGTGGATGGTTCCAGCACAGTATCTACTGGGAAACGGCTCACAGAGTGTGGAGCTTATGACCCAGGGGCAGACATTGCCCTGGCAATTAAACTCTCCAGCACCATGAGCGCCCAGCAGGCTGAACTGTCCGCGGTAGTGTACGTGGTTACACACCCAGAGAAATTCCCTACCCCATACACGAATTGCTTGGACAGCATATTCACGTGCAATTCGTGTACGGAATACCTGGCCATCTGGTCCCGTCGGGGATACACCTCCGCCGACGGGAGACCTCTGGCCATCAAGCCTCTGCTGGAGAAAATCATGACAGCAGTAGGGAAAGAAGGGAAGGTCTTTATCCACAAGGTTAAGGCCCATTCGAAAACAGAGCCCTTGAGAGAGGGGAATCAAAGGGCAGATGAACTAGCCAAGCATGGAGCTAGGGAAGGAGAGTTTTGGGACCCCTATCAGACAGGGTCGGTAGCTGCAATCCGGGACAAGGGAGGCACACAAGGGGTAGCCTTGGTCCCGGACCTGAAGCAGGCCCAGGTATGGGATCCCATCCTCAGAGCCGTCCTGGACGCGCTCGCAAAAGGGGAGAAGGTAGAGGGTCCGTACGGTACAGCAGCCATCACCGTCAAGGAAGGCATGCTGTTCAGGGGGGAGCAATGGGTTGTGCTGCAACACCTCCCGGGGATTCGTTCCTGGAGATCAGTGGATTGGAGGTCAAGGCCAGAGACTCAGGCGTCGACCATGGGCAACCGCCCAGTCATCCAGCAGAGACTCGAGAATTGCGGGGGAGGCTGTCGAGAGCCAGGCTTGGCTTTCCAGTCGAGGTGGTCCAGCAAAACGGGCTGGCAACAGGTAGTGCGCAGACCCTTCCTGGACAGCGGCAGGCTAGAGCCCGACCGAGCGGCACAGCAAAGGGCCGAGCAGCGTCGACGGGGGAGAGAGAGAGAGGGCAGAGCGCACAGGGCGCAGCCGGTGTTCAGGGGCCGAGCAGCGTCGAAGAGAGGGAGAGAGAGACGCGCAGAAACCTACGAGGCGCCACCATTGCCACGAGGACCGCCGAGAGCGGCGTTGGCAGCAGCGCAGAAGAAGCACGCGAAACCTACAGGGCACCGCCATTGCCACGAGAACTGCCGGGAGCGACGTTGGCAGCAGCGGGGGAGGAAGGAAAGTGCGGGAGACGCCATTTTAAACCACACCCAAAATGCCGAAGAGTGGCAGTATCACCGCATTTGACAATGAAGTCGAAGATTGGACTACATATGTCGAACGAATAGAGGTATACTGCAAAGCAAATGAGGTGTCAGATGACAAGAAAGCGTCGGTATTGTTAAATTTAATGGGTGCAAAGACGTATGGTTTATTACGAAATCTAGTAACCCCAAGTAAGCCAATGGAAAAGAGTTTTGAAGACATAGTAATGATACTACAGGAACATTTAAACCCCACACCGCTGCTGATAGCAGAAAGAATCAAGTTTCACAAACGGAACCAGCATAAGGATGAAAGCAATGCTGATTATTTAACAGAACTGCGCAAACTATCGAAACACTGCCAGTTTGGAGCGGGACTGGCAGATACCTTAAGGGACAAGTTTGTGTGTGGGCTTCAAAGTGAAGGAACCCAGAAACGGCTTTTATCTGAAAAGGACCTTACGCTGGAAAAGGCTTTCAGCATTGCGGTATCATATGAAGCAGCAGCACGGGGCGCTGCAGAGATACAACAGAGACCGCAAGAATATGGCACAAACGAAATGTCATATAGAACAGAGAAGCGCTATCGCTGCGGCAGAACAACACACGACCAGAATGATTGCTGGTTCAAAGACAAAGTGTGCAGACAGTGTGGAAAAGTAGGACACATAGCACGAGTCTGCAGGTCGGGAAAGAAAACCAGCAATAAGAAACCTACCAAAGAAAAGTACAAGAAGGTACATAAGATGATGGAGAATAGTTCAGACAAACAAAAGAGTGATAACGACTCCGAAAGCAGGGAACTGAGTTGTCTGAAACTACATAATGTGATCACAACGGAGGATCACCGAACCATTTGGGTCACTCTCAAGATAGCAGGAATCCAGGTAAAGATGGAATTGGACACAGGATCAGCCCTAACAGTCATAAACCGACGGGACTATGAGCGGCTATTCTCACACACACCCTGTCAAAGATCCTAACTGACGCGAAAGAAGTGTTCCAGCAAGGACTCGGAACACTAAAAGGCATGACAGCGACGATTAAAATTGAAGAAAACGCCAGACCGGTACCTTATGCGATCCGCCCAGCCGTCGAAGCAGAGCTGGAGAGTCTGGAACGTTCAGGTGTACTGTCTAAGGTAGACTGGAGCGAGTGGGCTACACCCATCGTCCCTGTGATGAAAAAGTCGTTGAGCAGCACGCCTGGGGAACCAAGGAAGGTTCGCATCTGTGGGGACTTTAAGGTAACAGTGAATCCGGTCCTTCACACCGTACAATATCAACTTCCGCGGATTGAAGATATTTTCGCCTCGCTATCTGGAGGGAAACGCTTCACTAAGATTGATCTGGCCCAGGCGTATCTGCAAATGGAGGTAGAAAAAGCATCAAAAAAATACCTCACAATCAACACCCATATAAGAGTGTGTAGCGGCTTCTGTAGTTAGTTCACCTCCAGACTTTGTTCAGTAAACACTTGTTAAATCAACTCCTGCATTCCGTGTCTCCAGTTAACACACAGATCTAACAGTGGCGACGAGTTAGAAACGAACTTACCTGCAATTCAGCAGCACCTCAAGGGGATCGATTCCTCAGACGAAGGTCGAAGCCAGAAGCAAGAAAAAAAAACTGTGGTTTCACCAGCTAAACGAGCTGGTGGCAGGTAGTGCACTGATCCTTCCTGGGCTGCGGCGGGCTAGAGCTCGATCAGGTGGCTCTGCAACGGGGCCGGGCAGCGAGTCGGGAAGCAGAAGCAAAGAGAGAGGGTGGAGCACTCAGGGCGCGGCCGGTGCTGCAAAGCAGGTCGGCGTTCGGACCGAGCAGAGGGAGGGGAAAGTCCCAGAGGGTCCGCCCCACGACGGGAACGGTAACGGAGAAACTATTGAAGCGATATATAAAAAATAGAAATACCGCGAAAAGCTGCAGGTCACAACGGGAACCGCGGAGAACAGCGTTGGCAGCAGCAGCAGCGGCGGGAAAGCGCGGGAGGCGCCATTTTGATCCATCGGGGACGGAGGAAAAGCACGGGAAGCGCCATTTTAGATTTTCAAGATGCCGAAGACTGGCAATATTACTGCTTTCGATAGTGATATAGAAGATTGGACCACATATGTGGAAAGAGTGGAGGTATATTGCAAGGCGAATGAAGTAGCGGATGATTAAAAAGGCATCGGTACTTCTAAATCTGATGGGCGCAAGGACATACGGGCTGTTACGAAACTTGATCACTCCAGCCAAACCGATGGACAAGAATTTTAAGGAGATTGTTGATACCTTACAGGAGCACTTAAACCCAACACCGCTGCTGATAGCGGAACGATTTAAATTCTTCAGGAGGAATCAGCACAAGAATGAAAGTAACGCTGATTACCTCACCAAATTACGAAAGCTGTCAAAGCACTGCCAATTCGGGGCAGGACTGGCAGATTCTCCACGAGACAAATTCGTCTGCGGTCTCCTAAGCGAAGGAACACAGAAAAGACTACTTTCTGAGAAAGATTTGACACTGGACAAGGCTTTCAGTGTGGCTGTAGCATACGAAGCAGCAGCAAGAGGAGCTGCAGAGATACAGCAAAAGCCACAGGACTTCGGCACCCATGAAATGACACGGGGTTTCGAGAGATGTTATCGCTGCGGCAGATCCACCCATGGCCAGAAGGACTGCTGGTTCAAGGACAAAGCATGCAGGCAATGCGGAAAGATGGGACACATTGCACGTGTATGCAGATCTGGAAAGAAATCCGCTGACAGTAAAAAGATCAATAAGGAAAAGTACAGAAAGGTACAAATGATGACGGACAGTAGCTCCGAAGACCAGAAGAGTGATAGCGACTCCGGAAACAAGAGACTAAGCTGTTTCAAATTACATAATGTAATTGCCAAAGAAGATTACCAGACCATTTGGGTTATGTTGTGTATGTACCTTTAAGAGAATAACTGGTTTCAGACTGCAGTACCGGCAGTGACCACCCCTGTATAAAAGGCGCTAGTGAGCCTCTGTTGTTTTAGTTTCACTATTGACTTCCATCAGTAAAGACTTATTTTGTTCCACTCCTGCTGTCCGTGTCTCAATCATTCACGGACGTAATACTGGCGACGAGCAGATCCGAACCTACCTACAGTCTGCACCACCTCCTGGGATCCATTCCTACAGCGAAGTGAGCAGAAGTCGAGGCCAGAAAGAAAAGAAAGTAAGAGGCAGTAGAAACGGGCATTGACCGTGGGCATCCGCCCTGTGTTGCAGAGTTGAAGATTGCTGGAGAAGCTGTCGGATGCGGGGCCTGGTTCCTGTCGACGGTGCTTCAGCTAATCGGGCAAGCGGCAGGTAGTGCACTGATCCTTCCTGGGCTGCGGCGGTCGCGAACTCGAGCGGGTGGTTTGCAACGGGGCCGAGCAGCGTTGTCGGGAAGAAGAGAGAGAGGGTGGAGCACACAGGGCGCGGCCGGTGCTACGAAGCCGGGCTGCGTATAGACCCGCGAAGAGGGAGGCAAGAGTCCCACAGGGTTGTTCCACGACGGGAAAATAATTTAAAAAAATATGAAACGCGCAAGAAACCGTGGAAAGCAGCGCTAACAACAGCGGGGAAGAAGGCAAAGCGCGGGAGGTGCCATCTTAATCAGCGGGGAAGAAGGCAAAGCGCGGGAGGCGCCATTTTGTTAAATCGGGGAAGAAGGCAAAGCGCGGGAGGCGCCATTTTAGATTTGCAAGATGCTGAAGACTGGCTGTATCACTGCTTTTGATAATACAATAGAGGACTGGACCACATATGTGGAAAGAGTCGAGGTATATTTCGAGGCAAATGAAATAGCGGAGGAGAAAAAGGCATCGATATTGTTAAACTTAATGGGCGCTAGAACGTACGGCCTATTGCGGGACCTGATTACTCCAGCCAAACCGAAGGCGAAGAGTTTTAACGAAATTGTTGCTGTCCTACAGGAACACCTAAACCCTGCACCGCTGTTGATAGCAGAAAGATTTAAATTCCACAGGAGAACTCAGCACAAAGATTAGAGCAATGCTGAGTATCTTACGGAACTACGCAAGCTATCAAAGCACTGCCAGTTCGGAGCAGGACTGGCAGATACCCTACGGGACAAATTTGTCTGTGGACTCCTGAGTGAAGGAACACAGAAGAGGTTACTCTCAGAGAAAGAGCTGACGCTAGATAAGGCTTTCAGCGTGGCAGTATCGTATGAAGCAGCAGCCAGGGGAGCTGCAGAAATTCAACAAAAACCACAGGAATACGGCACCCACGAAATGACACGGGGATTTGCAAAATGTTATCGCTGTGGCAGAACTAACCATGACCAGAAGGACTGCTGGTCCAAAGGCAAAATATGCAGGCAATGCGGGAAGATGGGACACATTGCACGAGTTTGCAGGTCTGGGAAGAAGACCAGCGACAACAAAAAGGCTACTAAGGAACGGTACAAGAAAGTACAAAAGATGACGGACAGTAGTTCTGAAGACCAGATGAGCGATAGTGAATCCGGGAACAGGAGACTAAGCTGTCTCAAACTTCACAATGTAATCGCAAAAGAGGATCACCGAACCATTTGGGTCACCCTCACGATAGCAGGGTCCCAAGTTAAAATGGAATTGGATACAGGATCAGCGCTAACCGTCATGAATCGACGAGACTACGAGTGGCTATTTTCACACATACCCTTGAGAGAGACATCCATCGTCTTGATGACGTATACGGGGCAAAAAGTATACCCCAGAGGAAAAATAAGGGTGCCTGTCGAATACAACCGCAAGAAAATACGGAAATTGTATCTCTACATACTGCCAAATGGTGGACCACCGTTATTGGGACGGGAATGGATCAGGAAGATAAACTTAGATTGGCACTCCATTCATGCAATGACGGTGGACGGTAAAAAAGATGAAGACGTCACTCCTGGGCGATTGTCAACAATCTTAGCTAACGCCAAAGAGGTATTTCAACAAGAACTGGGCACGCTTAAAGGCGTAACCGCCTCGATAAAAATAGAAGAGAATGCAGTTCCCAAGTTTTTCAAAGCAAGACCGGTACCATATGCAATTCGCCCAGCCATCGAGGCAGAGCTGGAGAATCTGGAGAAGGCGGGCGTGTTGTCTAAGGTCGACTGGAGCGAGTGGGCGACACCCATCGTTCCTGTCATGAAGAAAACGTTAAGCAATAAGTCCGGGGAGCCAAGGAAGATTCGCATCTGTGGGGATTTCAAGGTGACGGTGAACCCAGTCCTTCACACAGTACAATATCCTCTTCCAAGGATAGAAGACATCTTCGCCTCACTGTCTGGAGGGAAGCGTTTTACAAAAATTGACCTAGCACAAGCATATTTGCAGATGGAGGTTGAAGAGTCCTCTAGGAAGTATCTCACGATAAACACTCACAAAGGTCTTTACCAGTATCATCGATTGGTATTCGGAGTAGCATCGGCTCCGGCGATATGGCAAAGAGCGATGGAACAAGTCCTGCAAGGGATTCCGGGGACTCAGTGTTACTTGGACGACATCCTAGTGACAGGTGAAGATGACAGTGAACACCTTAACAACCTAGAACAGGTGCTCACTAGACTACGGGAACATGGGCTGCGAGCCAACTGCCCCAAGTGCCAATTTTTTAAGAAACAGATATCGTATTGTGGCCACGTGATTGATGAAGAGGGGTTACATAAGTCCCCTGACAAAATTGAAGCGGTTGTTAAGGCCCCAACGCCTGAAAATGTGTCGCAACTGAGGTCATTCCTCGGATTGGTGAATTACTATCATAAGTTTTTGCTGAATTTGTCGACAATTCTGCACCCACTGAACGCCCTGCTACGAATGGGGGTAGCATGGAAATGGAGCGATGATTGTAAGCGTGCTTTTCAGAAGAGTAAGGACTTAATCACTTCAAGGGAAGTATTGGCTCACTACAACCCAGCACTGCCGATCAGACTGGCGTGTGATGCATCTCCCTACGGCATTGGGGCGGTACTGTCACATAAATTCCTTGATGGTTTAGAGAGGCCGATAGCTTTTGCGTCACGCTCGTTAACTTCTGCCGAGCGTAACTATGCCCAGATTGACAGAGAGGCCCTCAGCCTAGTGTGGGGGGTGAAGAAGTTCAATCACTACCTGCACGGTAAAAATTTACTCTACTAACCGATCATCAACCTCTTGTCTCCATTTTCAACCCTCAGAAGGGCGTCCCGATAATGACAGCACAACGGCTGCAGAGATGGTCCCTTTTCCTAGGGGCACACCAATATGACATCGAGTACAAAGGAACTAAACAGCATGGAAATGCTGATGGATTGTCACGCCTACCGTTGCCGATGGTGGAAGAAGAAGACCTTGCAGTGGATCCAATGGAGTTATTCCACTCGACCATAGTCGAATGTCTCCCTGTGACGAATGCAAACATAGAAAAGGAAACACGGAATGACCCGACACTATCACGGGTCTATGATTTAACGGTGAAGGGATGGCCAGCACATGGCCAACCACTGCTGCCAGCATTCTCGCCGAGAAGAGAACAGCTGTCAGTGTGCAGAGGAACCTTGATGTGTGGATCCAGAGTAGTAATTCCACCTCAGTTGATGGATAGAGTGCTCAATGAACTTCATGAGGGTCATCTGGGTGGGGTAAAAATGAAGAACTTAGCCAGAGCGTTTGTGTGGTGGCCGGGAATCGATAGAGAAATCAAAGAGATGACCAAGAGCTGTGCAGGATGCCAGAAGGTCCAAAACGCCCCACCACAAGCTCCTCTGCATCCATCGGAGTGGCCCTCATCTCCATGGCAAAGGGTGCACATTGATTTTGCTGGTCCCTTCATGGACTCGATGTTTTAATTGCGGTGGATGCACATTCAAAGTGGCCAGAGGTAATAAAAATGTCCTCAACCACCACGGAAAAAACTATCACAGTTTTACGAACCATATTCGCCAGGAATGGGCTGCCTGAACAGATTTGCTCTGACAATGGACCACAGTTTGTGTCTGAAGAGTTCCGGAGGTTCTTAAAGAACAATGGTGTTAAGCATTACACATCTGCCCCATATCATCCAGCCACTAATGGATTGGCTGAGAGGTTTGTCCAAACATTCAAGAAGGCTATCAAGGCAATGTGTAATGAAGATATACCCCTACAACACAAGGTGGACAACTTCTTGTTTGCCTACCGGAATGCGACACATGCGGTTACCAACCAAACTCCAGCCATGATGCTCTTCAATCGAAGACTACGATGCCGCTTGGATTTGGTTAAGCCAAACGTCCGAAGAGATGTGGAGAACAGGCAGTTTCAGAATATGAATGAAAGGCCGACCAGGAGTTTTAAGATAGGTCAACCAGTTTTGGCCCGGGACTACCGCACTGAGAAATGGCAGCCAGGAACGATTTAGACACGACAAGGACCTCTCATGTATACCGTGGACGTTGGGGAGAGCATTGTAAGATGCCATGCTGACCAGATTCTAGAGTCACTGGAAAACGTCAACTCCACACCACGATCTGATACACCTGGTAATGAAATCGACGTTCCAATTGCAGCTACCGCAGAACCGGTAATATTGGAAGCAGATGAACCAACATTGATCCCGACTCAACATTGCCAGAAGAACCTGATACCCCAAAGAAGCGTTATCCAGACAGAATCAGGAAGCCTCCTCAATGACTGAACTTATAATTGCTTAAACTTAACCAATGTATCTTGCAACAGTAATTGTGATTGTAATTAGTTATCATTTAGTTGTTAAATGAATTTTATGTACTTTTTATCTAAAAGGGGAGGAATTGTTGTGTATGTACCTTTAAGAGAATAACTGGTCTCAGACTGCAGTACCGGCAGTGACCACCCCTGTATAAAAGGCGCTAGTGAGCCTCTGTTGTTTTAGTTTCACTATTGACTTCCATCAGTAAAGACTTATTTTGTTCCACTCCTGCTGTCCGTGTCTCAATCATTCACGGACGTAATAGGTTACCCTCACGATAGCGGGGTCCCCAGTCAAAATGGAGCTAGATACAGGATCAGCTCTGACCGTCATGAGTCGACGGGATTACGAGCGGCTATTTCCGCATGTACCTTTGAAAGACACATCCATTATCTTGAATACATATACGGGGCAGAAAGTATACCCCAGAGGGAAAATAAGGGTGCCTGTTGTATACAACGGCAAGGAAATACAGAAGTTGTATTCATACATTCTGCAAGATGGTGGTCCACCGTTGTTGGGACGTGAATGGGTCAGAAAGATACGTTTAGACTGGCACTCCATTCAGGCACTGACGGTGACCAGTAAGAAAAAAACCGATGATGACGTCATACCTGGATGATTAAAAGAAATCTTGGCTAACGCCAAAGAAGTGTTTCAACAGGAACTAGGAACCTTGAAAGGCGCCACCGCCTCAATAAAAGTGGAAGATGCGGCAATTCCCAAGTTTTTTAAGGCAAGGCCGGTGCCATACGCAATTCGTCCAGCCGTCGAGGCAGAGCTGGAGAATTTGGAAAAAGCAGGCGTGTTATCCAAGGTAGATTGGAGCGAGTGGGCAACACCCATCGTCCCGGTCATGAAGAAAACGTTGAATAATGATAAATCTGAAGAACAGAGAAAAGTTCGCATCTGTGGGGACTTCAAGGTGACTGTAAACCCGGTTCTTCACACGGTACAGTATCCTCTTCCGAGGATAGAAGATATTTTCGCCTCACTATCCGGAGGGAAACGTTTCACCAAAATTGACTTAGCACAGGTTAGCACTGTTGCCTCACAGCGCCAGGGACCCGGGTTCGAATCCGGCCTCGGGCGACTATCTGTGTGGAGTTTGCACATTCTCCCCGTGTTTGCGTGGGTTTCCTCCGGGTGCTCCGGTTTCCTCCCACAGTCCAAAGATGTGCGGGTTAGGTTGATTGGCTATGATAAATTGACCCTTAGTGTTAGGGGGATTAAATGGGGATATGTGTTGGTGTAGGGGTTACGGGGATTGGGTGGGATGTGTGTCGGTGCAGGCTCGATGGGCCGAAATGGCTTCTATCTGCACTGTGGGGTTTCTTTGATTTCTGTGATTTCTGTGATCTACAGATGGAGGTTGAGGAGGCCTCTAAAAAGTATCTCACGATAAGCACACACAAAGGCCTGTACCAGTACAATCGACTGGTTTTCGGAGTGGCATCAGCTCCGGCTATCTGGCAAAGAGCTATGGAGCAAGTCCTGCAAGGGATTCCGGGGACTCAATGCTACCTAGACGACATCCTTGTAACAGGAGAAAACGACAACGAGCACCTTGCCAACTTGGAGCAGGTGCTCACAAGGCTGAGAGAACGGGGCCTACGAGCAAATCGCCCCAAGTGCGAATTTTTCCAGAAACAAATATCATATTGTGGCCATGTCATTAATGAAGAAGGGTTGCATAAGTCACCTGAAAAAATTGAAGCGGTCGTAATGGCGCCAGCGCCTGAAAATGTCTCACAATTAAGGTCGTTCCTGGGATTAGTAAATTACTATCATAAATTTTTACCAAACTTGTCGACAGTTCTGCACCCTCTTAATGCACTGCTACAAACGGGAGTAGTTTGGAAATGGAGCGAAGACTGTAAACGTGCCTTCCATAAATGCAAAGGCTTGATCACGTCCAGGGAAGTGTTGGCTCATTACAACCCATCACTGCCAATCAGACTGGCGTGCGGTGCATCCCCTTACGGCGTGGGAGCGGTATTATCGCATAGATTCCCTGATGGCTCGGAGCGGCCGATAGCTTTTGTGTCACGCTCATTGAACTCAGCTGAGCGTAACTATGCCCAGATCGACAGGGAGGCACTCAGCCTGGTGTGGGGGGTGAAGAAATTCAACCATTACCTACACGGACAAAAATTTACCTTGTTGACTGACCATCAGCCCCTCGTCTCCATATTCAACCCTAAAAAGGGCGTTCCCATTATGACAGCGCAAAGGCTACAGAGGTGGTCCCTTTTCCTAGGGGCACACCAATATGACATAGAATACAAAGGAACAAAACAGCATGGGAATGCTGACGGGTTATCGCGCCTACCGTTGCCAACGGTGGAAGAGGCACCTACAGTGGACCCAGTGGAGATGTTCCACTCGACCATAGTGGAATGTCTACCGGTGACAAATTCTACCATTGAAAAGGAAACGCGGAATGACCCGACTCTCTCACGAGTCTACGATTTAATGGTGAAGGGATGGCCAGCACATGGCGAACCACTGTTGCCAGCATTCTCGCAAAGAAGAGAACAGCTGTCAGTGTGCCGAGGAACCTTGATGTGTGGATCCAGAGTGGTGATTCCACCCAAACTCAAGGATAGAGTGCTAAAGGAGCTTCACGAGGGGCATCTGGGTGGAATGAAAATGAAGAACATAGCCAGAGCATTTGTGTGGTGGCCAGGTATCGATGGAGACATCGAAGAAATGACCAAGAGCTGTCTAGGATGCCAGAAGGTCCAAAACGCCCCACCACAAGCCCCTCCACATCCATGGGAGTGGCCCTCATCTCCATGGCAAAGGGTACATATCGACTTTGCTGGTCCATTTATGGACTCAATGTTCTTAATCGCGGTGGATGCACACTCCAAGTGGCCGGAGGTAATAAAGATGCCCTCCACCACCACGGAAAAAACCATCACAGTATTAAGGACCATATTCGCCAGGAATGGGCTGCCTGAACAGATCTGTTCTGATAATGGACTGCAATTTGTATCCGAAGAATTCAGGAAGTTCTTAAAAAACAATGGGGTTAAGCACTACACGTCCGCCCCATACCATCCCGCCACCAATGGATTGGCTGAAAGGTTTGTCCAGACCTTCAAGAAGGCCATAAAGGCCATGGGTAATGAAGACATAAATCTGCAACATAAGGTAGATAACTTCTTGTTTGCGTACAGGAATGCAACACATGTGGTTACAAACCAAACCCCCGCCATGATGTTTTTCAATAGAAGCCTAAGATGCCGGCTGGATTTGGTCAAGCCAAACGTCAGAAGGGACGTAGAGAACCGGCAATTTCAAAGCATGAATGAAAGGCCAACTAGAACCTTCCAGATAGGTCAACCAGTTTTGGCCCGGGACTACCGTACCGAGAAATGGCAGCCTGGAACTATTTGCACACGACTAGGACCGCTGATGTATACCGTGGACATTGGAGAAAGCATAATAAGGCGCCATGCTGACCAGATCATAGAGTCATCCGAAAAAGGACAACCTACACCACAACTCTATACGCCTAGTGATGAAGCAGAGATACCCATGGTACCTACCTCCGATCCGGTGATACTGGAACCAGATGAACCCGACACTGGCATTGAAGCCGAATCGACCTTGCCAAAAGAACCTACTACACCACCGAGGCGTTATCCGGACTGAGTCAGGAAGCCTCCAGAGAGACTGAATTTGTAATTGATTAACTTCAGCAAATGTGTATATTATTGTTCTTGTAAAAATGTTATTTAATGATTACTTAAAATGTTATGTACTATTTATCTAAAAGGGGAGGAATTGTAGTGTATGTACCTTTAAGAGGAACTATATTTTTGAAGCCCCTGTATACTGTAGTACCAGTAGTGACCACTCGGGTATATAAGCCTGTGTAGCGTCTTGTGTAGTTAGTTCACCTCCAGACTTTGTTCAGTAAACACTTGTTAAATCAACTCCTGCATTCCGTGTCTCCATTTAACACACGGATCTAGCATGCACCACCACAGGCCCCTCTACACCCATGGGAGTGGCCCTCATCTCCATGGCAACGGGTGCATATTGATTTTGCTGGTCCATTCATGGACTCAATGTTTTTAATAGCCGTGGATGCGCACTCGAAATGGCCTGAGGTCATCAAAATGTCCTCCACCACCACGGAGAAAACTATTGCAGTCCTACGGACCATTTTTGCCAGGAATGGCTTGCCAGAACAGATTTGCTCCGACAACGGACCACAGTTTGTGTCCGAAGAGTTCAGGAGGTTCTTGAAAAAGAATGGGGTAAGGCATTACACATCCGCCCCGTATCATCCAGTCACAAATGGATTGGCTGAGAGGTTCGTACAAAGCTTTAAGAAGGCAATAAAGGCTATGTACAATGACAACATTCCGCTGCAGCACAAGGTGGACCATTTCCTGTTCGCCTACCGGAATGCGACACATGCAGTCACCAACCAGACCCCAGCCATGATGTTCTTTAACCGAAGATTAAGATCTCGCCTGGATTTGCTCAGACCAAACGTACGAAGAGATGTTGAGAGTAAGCAATTCCAGCACATCCGTGAGAAGCCCACAAGGAGCTTCAATGTAGGGCAGCCAGTCCTGGCCCGCGACTACCGAACTGAAAAATGGCAGGCAGGAACGATATGCACACGGCAGGGCCCACTAATGTACACAGTGGACATTGGGGAGAGCATCGTGAGACGCCATGCTGACCAGATCCTAGAGTCACAGGAACAAGTCAACGCCATGCCTCGCCCATACGTACCTGGTGATGAACCCGACGTACAGGTCGCATCTACCCCAGAAACAGTAGCATCGGAAGCTGATGAACCAACCGACGACAGGGGGCCAGAATCGCCTCCGCACCAAGAGCAAGACACTCGGGAAAGGCGCTATCCAGAAAGGATCAGGAAGCCTCCCCAAAGACTGAATATATAAATAGACTATTTTCAGCTAATGTTGCATGTTAAAAGTGTTAATTGTAATTAGTTTGATATTTAATTGTTAAATGAGTGTTATGGTACTGTTAATCTAAAAGGGGAGGAATTGTAATGTATATACCTTTAAGGGGGGGAACTATGTTTTACAGCTCATGTATACTGCAGTACCGGCAGTGACCACACCGGTATATGCATTTCTTCACTTCACCTGACGAAGGAGCAGCGCTCCGAAAGCTTGTGGTTCCAAATAAAGCTGTTGGACTATAACCTGGTGTTGTGTGACTTCTTACACCTGTATATAGTACTGAGTAGTAATCTGTACAGATCAGTTCCAGTGTGAGCCACGTTGAGTAAACACCTGTTGTACCGTTCTCCTGCAGTCTGTGTCTTATTATACACAGACACAACATTCCCCACACGAGCTGATGACTGGCAGGGTTATGCGGACCCCCACCCATGTGCTGGCACCGGTGCTGACAGAAGGTCAGCTCAGAGAGGTGAACCGGGACAGTTTTGTCAGAAATCTGTTTGAGCACCTAAAACCAATTCACTGGCAGGCTGCTGGCAACATGGAAAAGCAGCATCGGAGTAACCGATTGCTGCTGGAACCCAACAGGCACCACAAGTGGGAGATAGGGGATCAGGTCATGGTGAGAAACTTCGCCCGGATGGGAAGTTTGGAACCATTGTATATGGGTCCATACAGCATTGTGGACAAGGCAAGTCCCATGGTGTATGCCATTAAGATGCCCCGCCGCACAAAGTGGTGCCACATTAATCAGTGCAAGCTGTTTAAGGCGGAAAGTGGAGAATGGTCAGCAAAGGTTAACCGCAGTAAGGCTAGAGAGCAGTCGCCTGCAGCTGTGGATGATTCACAGACTGCAAAGGTGGGGGCAGTGAGTTGTGTGACTGGAGAGGCCCTCCCACCAATTAAGTGGGATTCAGGTACGCTCCCAGTAGTCGGAGCCTTAAGGAGGTCTCCTCGCACACCACAGCCCAGACTACCTTGGTCGCCTGAGTATCATTTTAGAGCAGGAAGGGAAAACCAAAGGTTAGGGACAAGTCTAGGGATACGGATCCCCAGCCTACAGCCTCCAAAGGTGAGGGGCTCACAGGAGAGGTAGTGTTGGGAAAAGAGAGAGAGAAGGGTCCCCAGCCTGTGGCATCAGGCTGCGAGGAACCGCTCAAAGGAGTCAGAGGTGAAGCTGACTACACACACCACCCCCTACAGAAATCAAGGGTAGAATTTTGTTTTTGGACCCAGGCTCAGCACTGTTAAGCAGCGCATGCCCCAAATGAGAGGTCCGAGGCCGAACCAAAATTGGATCTCGGGCCTCATTAGTGTTTAATGTATGCGCTCCTGTTGCACCCCCACAGCAAGCTCACACATTTGAAGAGCGTGAGTGCCAGGCCACTTGCCTCGCCAGCAGCGGCCCGATGGGAAGTCCTGGGAGGGGGTTTGCTGCAGGCAACGGGAGCGGGGGGTCGGGGGAGGTTGATCATGACAACTGTAGAGTCGGGGGAGCACTCTTGCTTCTCTTGGCTCCACAAGAGGGTTGTTGGAAAAATGTGCACAGAAAAAATCTGTGACAGTGACTGAAAAATCTTGAATGGGGCTGCCCGATTTCAGTGAGGGGATCTAAAACGGGTGTTAAGTCCCTCATTTAAGCATTTAGGAGAACTACAATTTTAAAGGTGGTGTAGGAACAGAGAGACCTGGGGATGGATGAACACAATTCTTTGAAGGTGGCAGGACAAGTTGAGAAATCTATTAAAAAGCATATGCTGAACCTTTATAAAACATTATTGGGCCCCAGCTGGAGTATTGTGTCCAATTCTTGGCATCACACTTTAGGAAGGATGTCAAGGACTTGGAGAGGGTGCAGAGGAGTTTCTAGAATGGTACCAGGGATGAGAGACTTCAGTTACGTGGAGAGATTAGAAAAGCTGGGGTTGTTCTCCTTAGAGCAGAGAAGGTTAAGGGGAGTTTTAATAGAGGCATTCAAAATCATGAAGGGTTTTGATAGAGGAAATAAGGAGAAACTATTTGCAGTGGCAGTAGGGTCGGTAACCAGAGGACACATGTTTGAGGTAATTAGCAAAAGAACCAGAAGTCAGATGAGAATTTTATTTTATGCAGAGAGTTATTGGCCCTGAATTTGTGGTTGGCGGCAACATCCGAACAAAATCGCACTTACCTCGTGCAAACCCCACTTCGAGGACTTGCTCTCAAACGCTGCAGAGTTGTGTGCAGCGTAGTGCCCCAGGAGCGCACCGTTGTTTTAACATTTAAAAAAAACTCGTTTATGGGATGTGGGCGTTGCTGGCAAGGCCAGCATTTATTGCCCATCCCTAATTGCCCTCGAGAAGGTGGTGGTCAGCCGCCTTCGTGAGCCGCTGCAGTCCGTATGGTGAAGGTACTCCCACAGTGCTGTTAGGGAGGGGATTCCAGGATTTTGACCCAGTGACGATGAAGAATCGGTGATAATATTGCCAAGTCAGGATGGTGTGTGACTTGGAGGTGGTGGTGTTCCCATGCGCCTGCTGCCGTTGTCCTTCTAGGTGGAAGAGGTTGCGGGTTTGGGAGGTACCGCTGAAGAAGCCTTGACGAGTTGCTGCAGTGCATCTTGTAGATGGTACACACTGCAGCCACGGTACGCCGGTGGTGGAGGGAGTGAATGTTTAAGGTGGTGGATGAGGTGCCAATCAAGTGGGCTGCTTTGTCCTGGATGGTGTCGAGCTTCTTGAGTGTTGTTGGAGCTGCACTCATCCAGGCAAGTGGAGAGTATTCCATCACACTCCTGACTTATGTCTTGTAGATGGTGGAAAGGCTTTGGGGAATCAGGAAGTGAGACACCACAGAATACCTAGCCTCTGACCTGCTCTTGTTGCCACAGTATTTATGTGGCTGGTCCAGTTAAGTTTCTGGTCAATGGTGACCCCCAGGATGTTGATGGTGGGGGATTTGGCAATGGTAATGCCGTTGAATGCCAAAGGGCGGTGGTTAGACACTCACTTGTTGGAGATAGTCATTGCCTGGCACTTCTGTGGGGCGAATGTTACCTGCCACTTATCAGCCCAAGCCTGAATGTCATCCAGGTCTTGTTGCATGCGGGCATGGACTGCTTCATTATCTGAAGAGTTGCGAATGGCGCTGAACACTGTGCAGTCATCAGCGAACATCCCCATTTCTGACCTTATGTTGGCGGGAAAGTCGTTGATGAAGCAGCTGAAGATGGTTGGTCCTAGGACACTGCCCTAGGAACTCCTGCAGTGATGTCCTGGGGGCTGTGATGATTGACCTTCAACCACTACAACCATCTTCCTTTGTGCTAGGTATGACTCCAGCCAGTGGAGAGTTTTTCCCCCGATTCCCATTGACTTCAGTTTTACTAGGGCTCCTTGATGCCACACTCGGTTAAATGCTGCTTTGATATCAAGGGCAGTCACTTTCACCTCACCTCTGGAATTCAGCTCTTTTGTCCATGTTTGGACCAAGGCTGTAATGAGGTCGGGAGCCAAGATGTCTTGGCGGAACCCAAACTGGGCATCAGTGAGCAGGTTATTGGTAGGTTATTGGTGAGTAAGTGCTGCTTGATAGCAGTGTCGATGACATCTTCCATCACTTTGCTGATAATTGAGAGTAGACTGATGGGGTGGTAATTGGCCGGATTGGATTTGTCCTGCTTTTTGCGGACAGGGCATACCTAGGCAGTTTTCCACATTGTTGGATAGTTGCCAGTGTTGTAGCTATACTGGAACAGTTTGGCTAGAGGCGCAGCTAGTTCTGGAGCACAAGTCTTCAGCATGATAGCCGGGATGTTGTCGGGGCCCATTGCCTTTGCTGTATCCAGTGCGCTGAGCCGTTTCTTGATATCATGTGGAGTGAGTCGAATTGGCTGAAGACTGGCTTCTGTGATCGTGGGGATCTCAGGAGTAGGCTGATATGGATCATCCCTCGGCCCTTCTGGCTGAAGATGGTTGCAAACGCTTCAGCCTTGTCTTTTGCACTCACGTGCAGGGCTCCACCATCATTGAGGGTAGGGCTATTCATGGAGCCTCCTCCTCCCGTTAGTTGTTTAATGGTCCACCACCATTCACAACTGGATGTGGCAGGACTGCAGACCTTTGATCTGATCTGTTGATTATGGGATCGCTCAGCCCTGTCTATAGCATGCTGCTTCTGCTTTTTAGCCTGCATGTAGTCCTGTGTTGCAGCTTCCCCAGGTTGGCACCTCATTTGATTTACTTAATACTCCCAAAGTGAAATTCTGGGTAAACTCAATGGGAATACCTTTCTTTGTCTCTCCTTCATCTATATATATAAATGGATCGTTCTGTCTGTCTGTCTGTCTATCTGTCTGTCTATCTGTCTGTCTGTCCTCGGGTGTGCGTCTGTCCGGCTATGCGCTCGAAAGTTATAGAGCGTACCTATGCGTGTGTTACGTCGAAAGAAAGCTTACCGTTCTGAAACGGTCGTAAGCGTATTTACGTTTTGGCCGGACGAAAATCGCGCCCGCGGTATCCGAAAAACGTTCAACATTCCGCTCATTAGCATCTCATTATCCGCTCATTAGCGATAGAGTGATCTCGAGGTCGACCAATCGTACGCCGGGTTGCTGGCGCGTGCGGCCGGGCCCTCCTACGGTCGAGTGATGGGACGATTGACCAATCCTACACTTCGGTCACCTGACGGTCGACCAATCGGTGCGTGTGTGGGCGGGCCTTATCGTTCTGAACCGAGGTGAGTCGCCGCCATCTTGATTCCAAACTTTTCCTTTCTTTTTCCCGCTTTCTGCATCTTTAAAAAAGTTGCTTTTAAAACACATATTCTTTTTTAAAAAAGTTAATTACTTTCTAAATCTTTTATCTAATCTCATTAATTTTCCTACCTTTCCCCATTTTTCCAGGTAGGCCTCGAAGCCTGGGCATCTGTTGCCAGCCATGCTGGACCCTAGGCAATTGTTTTGTGGCAAGCTCCTCCCACCCCCCCCCCACTGGGCCTGATTCCGAACCAGCGGCCAGCCATCTTGGTAAAGGCTGGCTGGGCTCACTGCAAGCTCCTGGCGGTTCATTCGGGGGGGGGGGCGGGCCTCGGGAGGGGAGGGGGAGCGGAGAGGGTTACCCCGGCAACCGGCCTCGCCAGTCGCAATCGGCCGCTCAGCCCAGGCCCGGAGATCGGGAGGCGGAGAGGGGAGGAGGGTTACCAAGGCAACCGGGGCTCGGGAGGGGAGGGGGAGCGGAGAGGGTTACCCCGGCAACCGGGCTCGCCAGCCGCAATCGGCCGCTCAGGCCCAGGCCCGGAGATCGGGAGGCGGAGAGGGGAGGTGGGTTACCAAGGCAACCGGGGCTGAGGAGGGGAGGGGGAGCGGAGAGGGTTACCCCGGCAACCGGGCTCGCCAGCCGCAATCGGCCGCTCAGGCCCGGAGATCGGGAGGCGGAGAGGGGAGGAGGGTTACCAAGGCAACCGGGCCCGGCCAGCCGCAATCGGCCGTCTCAGGGCCCCCTCCCCTCCCTCCCCCTCCCCCCTCTTTCTCGCTCTCTCTCTTCCCCTCCCAGTCGCTCTCTCTCTTCCCCCCCAGTCGCTCTCACTCTTCCCCCCCAGTCGCTCTCACTCTTCCCCCCCAGTCGCTCCCACTCTTCCCCCCAGTCGCTCTCTCTCTTCCCCCCCAGTCGCTCTCTCTCTTCCCCCCAGTCGCTCTCTCTCTTCCCCCCAGTCGCTCTCTCTCTTCCCCCCAGTCACTCTCTCTCTTCCCCCCAGTCGCTTTCTATCTTCCCCCCAGTCGCTCTCTCTCTTCCCTCCAGTCGCTCGCTCTCTCTCTCTCTCTTCCCCCCCAGTCGCTCTCTCTCTCTCTTCCAACAACAACATTCCCTCAAAAATCCCCTCGGCACCGCCGGGCACTTCAGCTTCTATATATATAAATGAATCGTTCTGTCTGTCTGTCTGTCTGTCCTCGGGTGTGCGTCTGTCCGGCTATGCGCTCGAAAGTTATAGAGCCTACCTACGCGTGCGTTACCTCCGAAGAAAGCTTACGGTTCCGGGACGATCGTAAGTGTATTTACTTTTCGGTCGGACGAAAATTGTTCGCGCCTTATGCAAAAAACCTTCAAAATTAAACTCATTATCTGCTACTTAGCATTGATTGACTGACGTCAAGGTTCGACCAATCCTGTGCCGTCACGATTGACCAATCCTACAGTACAGTCCCCTGATGGTTGGCCAATCAGTGTGTGTGTGTGGGCGGGACTAATCATTTTCATCTCAGGGATGTGGCATCCATTGCCTCAAGCTAAAAACCCCATTGCTGCTTCAACTCCTTCCAGCTCAAAATCTGCTCATCCGGCTTCGAAAAAGTTAGTATCTCTTATGTTATTTTTAAAAGATTTACCAAAAACGTTTTATAAGTACTTTCACTTTCATCTTTGAAGGTATTAAAAGGTAGAAATGTTGCCCGGCAGCAGATTCACAAAGGGACAGAGAGACAGGGCCCAAAAGCCTGGGACTCCATTTAAAATGTTGCCCGGCAGCAGATTGAGAAAGGGACACAGAGACAGGGCCCAAAAGCCTGGGACTCCATTTAAAATGTTGCCCGGCACCAGATTCACAGAGGGACACAGAGAGGCCCCAAAGCCTGGCACTCGATTTAAACCGCCTGGCCCAAAACAGCCCTGGCAAAGCCGGGCTCCCCCAGCAAGTATAGATATATACATGATTCCGAAGTGTAATCTAACAATGAAAGGCTGCTATTATTCTAACTGCAATCTTCTCATGGTAACAATCTGTCATTGTAAATCTCTCATTAGAACAAAGTATGTTTATTCAAAATTCACAAACATCAGTTGTTACAAACACATTCTGGCACTGCAAGTCTCTCTACACTCTGGTTTGTAACTTTTTTTTTAATGTGAAGTTAATAATCGCTCATTTAATGCTTTATTCAGTGTGCTTACAAACACTTCATTATGATAACCTCTTAAAACAAATCTCCCATTATCGCATTGCCTTGTTACAGATCTTGTTGTAATACAATTTTCTCATCCGGACCCTTACGCTCTGCAACAGGCTTCCTCTGCGCCTGTTTGCACCAGGCTTAAAAATTTTCAGCGTAATTACCTCGCAGTAAGTGGGCAATTAGCCCAACTTTTCGCCAGCATGTTCATTTATATGTGGAGGTGTTTGACGCAGTGAAGCCTATGTGCAGTCGGAACTTGACAGGTCGCAATTTTGTGATTTAGCGCATTCACATGCGCATGCGGAAATCCCGAACTTGCAGTCAATTTCAAAGGCGGTATGACGGTGTACGCTCAGAGTACGCCGTCATAAGACTGCAAATTCAGGCCCATTATGATTTGGAATGTACTGTCTGAAAGGATGGTGGTAGCAGATTCAATAATAACTTTCAAAAGGGAATTCGATAAATACTTGAAGGGGAAAGATTTGCAGGGCTATGTGGAAAGAGCTGGGCACTGGGATAACTGGATAGCTTGTTCAAAGAGCTGGCTCAGGTACAATGGGCCGAATGGCCTCCTCCTGTGCTATAATGTGTTGAACCTGACATTCATCATAAGCCTCCTTTTTCTGTTTCATTTTAATCTTCATATCTTTAGTCATTCAGGGAGCTCTAGCTTTCGATGTCCTTCCTTTCCCGCTCATGGGAATGTGTCTAGTCTGTACCCCAACTATCTCCTTTTTGAAGGCCTCTCATTGCCCATTTACTGTTTTACCTGCTGATCTTTGATTCCAATCCACCTGGGCCAGATCCCGTTTCAACTCACTGAAATTAGCCCTCCTCCAGGTGAGTATTTTCATAATTATTTTTTCTTTGTCCTTTTCCATAACTATTCTAAACCCAATGATAATGTGATCATTGTTTCCCAAATGCTCTCCCATTGAAACACGCTCCACTTGGTCTGTTCCTGCCCATCAATTTAATATGTTTGTTTAAGAAAAAATGGATCCACTGGAGGTCATTCAGCCCACTGAGCCCACTGCTTGCAAACTCATTTTTATTCAAGGACTTGAACTTAGTGAAATTCTAAGATATCTGTCTTAACATTATTCAGCCTTAACTATTAACATTCCTAGATCACAGCAACCATAATGTTCTCTTGGGTACTTTATTGTCTATATCCACACTTATTATAAACCAATCCTCTCCTTAACTGGGTGTTTATCCAGCAACTCTCTTTGTACAGCAATAACAGCAAAACATTAACTTATTTAATTTGAGAATTCATTCCATATATCCACTACCCCATGGAAAAAAAAATCCTTCTTAACTCTGGCTCCACTTATGGCTTAATAATTTTGTACTCACATCGTCTATTTCTGTGATTAAAGTGTAAATTAAATCACCTGCTTACTTCTACATTATTAGTGTCTTTCATGATTATAAATGGCTGCACTCCACTGACTGGTAATTCACTGGAGTGTAGAAGCTGTGCTTGCAAATGCAGATATATTTGCTAACAGTCACCATGCAGCCAATATCACATATATGCGATAGAGGGATCTCACTGCACACAGAATTGCCACTTGCAGATAGGTGTGCCCAGGAATTGGGCTACTTACCACCATCTGTCAGCTTTGGAATCCTGGCGGGTGCCACTCTAACGCCCTTCTCTGGCGCGGGACACGACGGCCACCATTTTGGTGAGGGCCTTAGCGCTGCCAATAGCAGCGCTGGCCCTGGAAATGCAAATGGAGAGCGTGACATCAGTCGGCGTGCGTGACTTAATGTCTTGTTCTGTGAACTTCGACCTTAGCACTGAGTTTAGCACTGGGTCCTAAGCTCGCTCTGAAAAGCGAGCATGCAGCAGACTGACAGAGACGCTGTCAGCACTTCTTAAAGAGACACACACATCTTTCAGGTAAGTTTGCATTTAAACTTTTGGACTGGATTTTTTTATATTTTATTGAAGTAGTGGCTTGTTAAAAGTTTTTTTAAAGTGTGTAGGGAGTGCTTCTGGATGTTTGCAAGGCCTCAGATGGTAAAAGAAGGCCTCTGAGTAGGCAGAAAATGTTGGAAATTGTAGTGTCCGAGGATCAATAATACTCAGACTGCAGGAGAACAATAAAACAGGTATTTACTGAACAGAGAGTAATTCAAGACTGAAATACAGAAGCCTGCTATGGCTTTATATACAGGGGTGGTCACTGCTGGTACTGCAGTATAGAATCAGTTCTTCTCTTAAAGGCACATACACAACAATTCCTCCCCTTTTAGATAAACAGTACATAACATTCATTTAACAACTAAATAATAACTAATTACAATTACAATTTTCTCTGTACTATATACATCGACTGAAATAATCATTTATAAGTTCAGTCTTTGAGGAGGCTTCCTGATCCTGACTGGAAAGCGCCTTTCTCGAGTATCCTGTTCTTGCGGCGGAGTTGATTCTGGCTCATTGTCATTGGTTGGTTCGTCAGCTTCCAATACCACTGCTTCTGAGGTAGACGCAATCTGTACTTCGGGTTGATTACCAGGTGCACCTGCTCGTGGTATGGGTTTGGCTTGTTCCTGTGACTCTAGAATCTGGTCAGCATGGCATCTCACGATGCTCTCTCCAACATCCACTGTGTACATTAGTGGTCCCTGCTGTGTGCATATCGTTCCTGGCTGCCATTTTTCTGTTCGGTAGTCGCGGGCCAAGACTGGTTGCCCTATCTTGAAGCTCCTGGTTGGCTTCTCATTTATGTGCTGGAATTGCTTATCCTCAACATCTCGTCTTATGTTTGGTTTGAGCAAATCCAGGCGACATCTTAGCCTTCGGTTGAAGAACATTATGGCTGGAGCTTGGTTGGTGACGGTAAGCAAACAAGAAATTATCCACCTTGTGTTGTAGTGGTATGTCGTCATTATGCATTGCCTTTATGGCCTTTTTAAAGGTCTGAACAAATCTCTCAGCCAATCCATTTGTGGCTGGATGATATGGGGCAGATGTGTAATGCTTCACCCCATTATTCCTCAGAAACCTCCGGAAATCCTCTGACACAAACTGTGGCCCATTGTCGGAGCAAATCTGTTCTGGCAAGCCATTCCTGGCGAAGATGGTCCATAGGACTGCAATAGTTTTCTCCGTGGTGGTGGAGGACATTTTGATGTCCTCTGGCCATTTCGAATGGACGTCCACAGCGATTAGGAACATTGAGTCCATAAATGGACCAGCAAAATCAATGTGTACCCGTTGCCATGGAGATGAGGGCCACTCCCATGGATGTAGCGGGGCCTGTGGTGGAGCATTTTGGACCTTCTGACATCCTGTGCATCTCTTGGTCATATCATAGAAACATAGAAAGTAGGAGCAGGAGTAGGCCATTCGGCCCTTCGAGCCTGCTCCGCCATTCAACGAGATCATGGCTGATCATCCAAACCCTAGCACCCAGTCCCTACACCGACAGCCATCCCACCCAAGCCCTATCCCCGTAACCCCGTAACCCCATGTATTTAATCCCCCCTAACACTAAGGGACAATTTTTTTCATGGCCAATCAGCCTAACCCGCACATCTTTGGACTGTGGGAGGAAACCGGAGCACCCGGAGGAAACCCACGCAAACACGGGGAGAATGTGCAAACTCCACACAGACAGTCACCTGAGGCCGGATTTGAACCCGGGTCCCTGGTGCTGTGAGGCAACAGTGCTAACCACTATGCCACCGTGCTGCCTCGATTTCTTTATCGATTCCCGGCCACCACACAAATGCCCTGGCTAGGCTCTTCATTTTTACCCCTCCCAGATGACCCTCATGAAGCTCATTGAGCACTCTATCTCTCAACTTGGGTGGAATTACCACTCGGGATCCACACATCAAGGTCCCCCGGCACACTGACAGCTGTTCTCTCCTTGGCGAGAATGCTGGCAACAGTGAGTCGCCATGTGCTGGCCATCCCTTCACCGTCAAATCATAGACCCGAGAGAGTGTTGGGTCATTTCGGGTTTCCTTCTCTATACTTGAGTTTGTAACAGGTAGACATTCGACTATGGTCGCATGGAATATCTCAACAGGGTCCACTGCAGGTGCTTCCTCTACCGTAGGCAACGGTAGGCGCGACAGCCCATCAGCATTTCCATGCTGTTTCGTACCCTTGTACTCTATGTTGTACTGATGTGCCCCTAGAAAAAGTGACCATCTTTGCAGCCATTGCGCCGTCATCACCGGAACACCCTTCTTTGGGTTAAAAATGGAGACCAGGGGCTGATGATCAGTCAGTAGACTGAATTTCTGCCTGTGCAGATAGTCATAGAGTCATAGAGTTATACAGCACAGAAAGAGGCCATTCGGCCCATCGTGTCTGCGCCGACCATCAATCCCTGTCCAGTCTAATCCCATTTTCCAGCATTTGGTCCATAGCCTTGTATGCAATGGCATTTCAAGTGCTCATCCAAATGCTTCTTGAATGTTATGAGGGTTCCTGCCTCTACCACCCTTTCAGGCAGAGAGTTCCAGATTCCAACCACCCTCTGGGTGAAAAAGTTCCTCCTCAAATCCCCTCTAAACCTCCTGCCCCTTACCTTGAATCTATGCCCCCTTGTTATTGACCCCCCTACTAAGGGGAAAAGTTCCTCTTTATCTACCCTATCTATGCCCCTCATCATTTTGTACACCTCAATCAGGTCCCCCCTCAGCCTTCTTTGCTCCAAGGAAAACAACCCCAGCCTGTTTAGTCTTTCTTCATAGCTGAGGCGCTCCATCCCAGGTAACATCCTGGTGAATCTTCTCTGCACCCTCTCCAAAGCAATCACATCCTTCCTATAGTGAGGCAACCAGAACTGCACACAGTACTCCAGCTGTGGCCTCACCAGCGTTTTGTACAGCTCCATCATAACCTCCCTGCTCTTATATTCTATGCCTCGGCTAATGAAGGCAAGTATCCCATATGCCTTTTTAACCACCTTATCTACCTGTTCCGCTGCCTTCAGGGATCTATGTACATGTACACCAAGGTCCCTCTGACCCTCTGTACTTCCTAGGGTCCTACCACTCATTGTGTATTCCCTTGCCTTATTTGTCCGTCCAAAATGCATCACCTCGCACTTTTCAGGGTTAAATTCCATTTGCCACTTTTCCGCCCATCTGACCAACTCGTTTATATCGTCCTGTAGCCTGAGGCTTTCCTCCTTGCAATTTACCACCCCACCAATTTTCGTGTCATCTGCGAACTTACTGATCATACCTTTTACATTCTCATCCAAATCATTTATGTAGATCACAAACAGCAAGGGTCCCAGCACCGATCCCTGAGGTACCCCACTGGACACAGGCTTCCAGTCACAAAAGCAACCTTCGACCATCACCCTCTGCCTCCTGCCACTTAGCCAGTTTAGGATCCAACGCGCCAAGGCACCCTGGATCCCATGGGCTCTTACCTTCTTGACCAGTCTCCTATGCGGGACTTTGTCAAAAGCTTTACTGAAATCCATGTAAACCACATCCACAGCATTTCCCTCATCCACACACCTAGTCACCCCCTCGAAAAATTCAATCAGATTGGTCAGACATGATTTACCCTTGACAAAGCCATGCTGACTATTCCCGATTAATCCTTGCCTCTCCAAGTGGAGACTAATTTTGTCCCTCAGAATCTTTTCCAATAATTTCCCTACTACAGATGTTAGGCTCACTGGCCTGTAATTCCCTGGTTTATCCCTGCTACCCTTCTTGAATAATGGTACTACGTTAGCTGTTCTCCAGTCCTCTGGTACATCCCCTGTGGCCAGAGAGGTTCTGAAAATTTGTGTCAGAGCCCCTGCAATCTCCTCCTTTGCCTCACACAACAGCCTGGGATACATCTCGTCCGGGCCTGGGGATTTATCCACTTTTTGGCCTGCTAAAACCGCTAGTACCTCCTCCCTCTCGATGCTAATATGTTCAAGTATGTCACAGTCCCCTTGCCCGATTTCTATGTCTACATCGTCTTTCTCCATAGTGAACACAGATGCAAAAAATTCATTTAAAACCCCGCCTACATCATCTGGCTCTACACACAGATTGCCACTTTGGTCCCTAATGGGCCCTACCCTTTCCCTCGTTATCCTCTTGCCCTTAATATACTTATAAAACATCTTAGGATTTTCCTTTATTTTGCTCGCCAGTGTTATTTCATGGCCCCTCCTCGCCCTCCTAATTTCTTTTTTAAGTATGCCCCTGCACTTTTTATACTCCTCTAGGGCTTCCTCCGTCTTTAGTCTTTTGTAACTGCCAAAAGCCCCCCTTTTTTTCCTAATGCATTTTTGTATATCCCTTGTCATCCAAGGTTCCCTTTGCTTGTTGGTCCCACCCTTGACCTTTACAGGAACATGTTGGCATTGTACTCTCTCTATTTCCCTTCTTAAAGTCTCCCACTGCTTTGATGTGGATTTTCCTATAAGTAGCTGCTCCCAGTCCACTTTGGCCAGATCCTGCCTTATCATATTAAAATCGGCCTTCCCCCAATTTAGAACCCTTATTTCTGGGCTGTCTTTGTCTTTTTCCATGACCACCTTAAATCTCACCGGATTATGGTCACTGTCGCCAAATGGAGGTGGAAGAAGCATCTAGGAAATACCTCACGATAAACTTCTTCACCCCCCACACCAGGCTGAGGGCCTCCTTATCAATCTGGGCGTAGTTACGCTCGGCTGAGGTTAACGAGCACGACGCAAAGGCTATTGGCCTCTCTGAACCGTTAGGGAATTTGTGTGACAGCACCGCTCCGATGCCGTAGGGAGACGCATCACATGCTAACCGAATCGGTAGTGTTGGATTGTAGTGGGCCAATACTTCTTTTGAAGTGATTAGGCATTTACATTTCTGAAAGGCATGCTTACACTCATCACTCCATTTCCATGTTACTCCAGTTTGCAGTAGGGCGTTCAGTGGGTGCAGAATTGTAGATAAATTCGGCAAGAACTTATGGTAGTAGTTCACCAACCCGAGGAACGACCTCAGTTGCGACACATTTTCCGGTGCTGGAGCCTTGACTACAGCCTCAATCTTGTCCGGTGACTTATGCAACCCTTCCTCATCAATCATGTGGCCACAATACGAGATTTGTCTCCTGAAGAACTTGCATTTGGGACGGTTGGCTCGTAGCCCATATTCCTGTAATCTCGTGAGCACCTGCTCCAGGTTGGCAAGGTGTTCACTGTCATTTTCGCCCGTAACCAGGATGTCGTCCAAATAACACTGGGTCCCCGGGATCCCTTGCAAGACTTGTTCCATTGCCCTCTGCCAAATAGCCGGGGCTGATGCTACCCCGAATACCAGTCGATTGTACTGGTAAAGGCCTTTGTGAGTGTTTATCGTGAGGTATTTCCTAGATGCTTCTTCCACCTCCATTTGTAGATACGCTTGGGCCAGATCAATCTTTGTAAAGCGTTTCCCTCCAGATAGTGAGGCGAAAATATCTTCTATCCGTGGAAGTGGATATTGTACTGTGTGCAGGATTGGGTTCATAGTTACCTTGAAGTCCCCACGGATGCGAACCTTCTTCGGTTCCCCAGGCGTGCTGCTCAATGATTTCTTCATTACAGGAACGATGGGTGTGGCCCACTCGCTCCAGTCCACCTTGGACAGCACACCCGAACGCTCCAGACTCTCCAGCTCTGCTTCAACGGCTGGGCGGATCGCGTAAGGTACCGGTCTGGCCTTAAAAAATTTTGGGTTTGCGTTATCTTCGATTTTTATCGTTGCCGTTACTCCTTTTAGAGTCCCAAGTCCTTGTTGGAACACCTCTTTCGCGTCAGTTAGAATTTTTGACAGTTGTCCAGGTGTGACGTCATCATCCTTTTTATCAGTCACAGTTAGCGCCTGAATGGAATGCCAATCCAATTGTATTTTTCGGATCCATTCACGTCCCAATAATGGTGGTCCTCCATCTGGTAGTATATATAGATACAGTTTCTGTGTTTCCTTGCTGTTGTATTCAACTGGCACCCTTATTTTTCCTCTGGGGTAGACTTTTTGCCCCGTGTATGTGTTCAATACAATGGACGTGTCCTTCAAGGGTATGTGTGAGAATAGCCGCTCATAGTCTCGTCGATTCATGACAGTTAGGGCTGATCCTGTATCCAATTCCATCTTTACTTGGGACCCTGCTATCATGAGGGTGACCCAAATGGTTTGGTGATCCTCCTTTGCGATCATGTTGTGTAACTTTAGACAACTTAGTCTCCTGCTCCCAGAGTCATTATCACTCTCCTGATCTTCCGAACTACCGTCTGTCATTTTTTTTACTTTCTTGTACTTTTCCTTAGTAGTTCTTGTGGTGTTGGTTTTCTTTCCCGACCTGCAGACTCTTGCTATATGTCCCATTTTCCCGCATTGCCTACATACTTTGTCCTTAAACTAGCAGTCCTTCTGATCATGGGTTGTTCTGCCGCAGCGATAGCACTTTTCTGCGCTGTATTCTTGTGGTTTCTGTTGTAATTCCGCAGCTCCCCGTGCTGCTGCTTCGTAGGATACTGCCACGCTGAAAGCCTGTTCTAGCGTCAGGTCCTTTTCCGAAAGTAGTCGTTTCTGGGTTCCTTCACTCTGGAGCCCGCAGACAAACTTATCCCGTAAGGTGTCTGCCAGTCCTGCTCCGAACTGGCAGTGCTTCGATAACTTGCGTAGTTCCGTAAGATAGTCAGCATTGTTCTCATCTTTGTGCTGGTTTCTTTTATGGAACTTGAATCTTTCTGCTATCAGCAGCGGTGTAGGGTTTAGGTGTTCCTGTAAGATATTAACAATCTCTTCAAAACTTTTCTCCATTGGTTTAGCTGGGGTAATTAAATTCCGCAATAGGCCGTACGTTCTCATGCCCATCAAATTTAATAATACCGACGCCTTCTTTCCATTGGCCACCTCATTGGCATTGCAGTACACTTCAATTCTTTCCACATACGTGGTCCAGTCTTCTACCTCGTTGTCGAAAGCAGTGATACTGCCACTCTTCGGCATCTTGGTGATTTAAAATGGCGCCTCCCGCGCTTTTTCTTCCCCAATGTAATAAAATGGCGCCTCCCGCGCTTTTCCTTCTTCCCCAATGGAATAAAATGGCGTCTCCCGCGCTTTTCCTTCTTCCCCTTGCTGCCACGCTGCTTCTAGCGTTCTACAGGGTAATGGCGGCGACCCGCGGCTTCGGCGCATCTCACTTTTCCTTCCCCGCGTTCTATCCTCTCCACGCTGCCCTGTTCTTGAGCACCGACCGCGCCCTGTGCGCTCCACCCTCTCTCTCTTTTCCTCCCGATGACGCTGCATGGCCCCTTTGCAGAGCCGCTCGATCGAGCCCGAGCCCGCCGCAGTCCGGAAGGGTCAGTGCACTACCTGCTTCCAGCACAACTTGCTGGAACACCTCGACTGGGGAGCCAGGCCCAGCTCTCCACAGCCTCCCCTGCAACTCTCCGATGGATTCCTGATTGCCTAGATACTATGGGGGCTGCAATGGATGGGAACGTCGTCCTTCTCCATCACATTCAGAGGGCACAGAGACGCAGAGAGAGAGTGGCAATCATGGCCAGACGGAGGAGGGCCAACAGGCCTCTGTGCAGGAGACCTTACCCTCCCAGGGTTTTTCGTCAACAGTTCTCCTACATTAATATGTCTGAGGAGCAGTGTTTGCGAAGGCTGCGCTTCAGCAAGGAGGTGGTCACTGAGCTCTGCCACCTGCTTCAGCCAGATCTGCAGCCTCAACTGAGGAGCAGGACGTCTCTGTCAGTGGCAGTGAAGATAACAGTGGCTCTCAACTTTTATGCCACCGGCTCATTTCAATCAGCTACTGGGGACATTGCCAATATCTCCCAGTTTGCGGTGCATTACTGCATCCATCAGGTAACAAATGCCCTCTTTAAAAGGAGATGAGAGTACATCTCTTTCCCCATGAGCCCAGACAAGCAGCAAGAACGTGCAATGGGCTTTGCGATGATAGCGGGCTTCCCCGTGGTGCAGGGCACCATTGACTGCACGCATGTGGCTTTGCATGCACCGCAAGAGAATGCTGAGGATTTCCGCAACCGAAAGGGCTTCCATTCCTTAAACGTCCAGTTGGTCCGTGACCACAGACAGCTGATACTCACTGTCAATGCCCACTTTCCTGGCAGCAGCCACGATGCCTTCATCCTGCACCAGACTTCTGTGGCAGACCTTTTCCAGGCACCGCATCACCCAGGAGGTTGGCTTCTCGGGGACAAGGGATATCCTCTGTGCACCTGGCTGATGACACCGCTCTGTACGCCCAGCACCCCTGCTGAGCTATGATACAACAAGAGCCATCAAGCTACCAGGAACATCGTCGAGCACACAATTGGCGTGCTCAAGCAACGGTTCCGCTGTCTGGACCATTCTGGAAGAGCCCTTCAGTGCTCGCCTGAGCGAGTCTCCCACTTCGTTGTTGTGTGCTGCATGCTGCATAACCTTGCAATCCTCAGGACCCAGCCAATGCCACCAGGCCTTGGAGCACCAGCAGAGGAGGAGGAGGAAGAGGAGAAGGAAGATGAGGAGGATGATCATCAGCAGCACCAAGGCGGGAGGGAGGCACACAATGTACAAAGTGGAAGGGCCGTCCGTCAAAGGCTCATAGCAAGTCGTTTCTAGGCCCCCTCTGAGGAAATGACTTATGCCATTCAAACAACCTGAATGAAACCGTCCCGCAATCCCTAAGCCGGTCAAGGCAACAATGATTGCAAAGACCAAACATGTACATTTTGAATACAGACACTTCTTTATTTCACAAACTCTGTGTGTCTCATTTCCGCATGACAAAGTAATAAAAAGAAACACAAAAAAAAGCAGTCATTCACGTAACTGGCTCTCACAACCTGGAGACAATGTCCAAAACAGTTACAAAAATTTGACCACGAACCTCGGCCTTCAATAAAACAATGAAAAACATTTTGTCATACCTCCTACTTTTTGCCCTTTGAGGGTGATCTCCTTCCCATGTGAAATTCCCCCCTTCCCACCCTGCAGCTCCTCCATAATGGGACCCCAGTGGCTGGAGCAAGGCTGGGGGAAGGCTGCTGATTGTCACAAACTGAGATTGCAGATGCCCTTGAGGGACGGCCTGGACCAGCTCTGGGCCTGGAGGGCTCGGCTGCTGACTGCCCCAACTCTGCATGGGCGGCAGCAGTCTGTCCTACAGGTGGTGGCAACTGCAGTGGGGAAGTGCCAGTGGTGGCAGCAGGAATGCTGTCATCTTGAGAGAGGACAGCAACTCCCTGCTCGACCGACACACTGGCACTCCCACGGGGCCGCACTTCAGCATCCGGAGCAAACTGATGGAGCACAGATTGCTGGCCTGCTGCGGCGCGGTGAGAGCCCGGGAAATGTGCCCGATTCAGCGAGGGTGGCAGCAGTCAGTGCTCGCGTGGCCTCAATCTGCGTCTGCATGAGACCAGCCACTGACTGCATTGCAGCACTAAGCATTTGCGTGGCAGCCGCCTGTGCTACAGCAAAGTGCTCCACACTCCTTGCCAGTGATTCAATGGATTCAGGCACCCTTGCCACTGCAGCCATGAGCTCAGTGTGCCTGTGCTCCGCCTGGGCGCTCATTTCAGCGAGGACCCGCACCTCCTCTGCGTCCAGTGCAGCAGGACTCGAAGCCATACTCTCCCTCCGGGGAGAAGGCCCCCGAGCTTCCCTACCCCCATCGCGTTGCTGCAGCCTGCTGGGTCCTGGAGCTTCACCCTCATCAGACCATTCCCCCCTGCTCCCCTCCAAGGAAGGCGTGTTCCCAATGTGGGCATGGGCTGCCTCGGTAGAGCATGGCGCTGATGCTCTGGCTTCCTCTTCCTCCTCCCCTTCAGCTTCACTCCCACTGGCAGCTTGAGGGCCCGTCTCCTCACCTGGTGAATCACCATCTGAAAGCAGGGCGGTACAAGAGTGGCTTTAGCGTGAGGACAGGTTGGCAGCAAGGGAGGCATGAGTGCAGCGATTTAGTGTTTTGGATTGAAAGTGTCAAAGGCTGCTGTTGTGAGGAGCAAGTGGAAGGAGAGAGGACAAAAAGGTGATGCCCTTACCATTGCTGGCCAGAACGGGGTCGGTCTCTCCAGTGGCGACGGGACCAATCACCCGGCTTGCCACAATCCTGTGGACGCACTCCTCAAGATCGCTGAGGGGTTGCAGCTGAGGCCGCCCTCCACCGATCCATTGCTGCTGTCTTCTATTATGAGACAGCTTGGCTTGCAAGAGAAAGGATGGCGTCTGAGTAAATATGCAGCCATGGTCTTGCCTGAAATGCCTCCCATGGTTGAACAACCCTTACTGTATGCAGCCATGGTCTTGCCTGAAATGCCTGCCATAGTTGAATAGCCCTTACTGTATGCAGCCATGGTCTTGCCTGAAATGCCTCCCATAGTTGAATAGCCCTTACTGTATGCAAAGTGTGGAATGTGCGTGTGTGTTTGATGAAAGGGCCATAGGTGTTGGATGAGTGTTGGGCATTGGGGCTTTTAAGACCCTCTGGCCATAAAGTGAGGTTGAGATGGAGGGGTTTTGAACAAAAGGCAGTCATCCTGACAACCCGAGTGAGGTCGTTGAACTTTTTCCTATATTGGAGATGGGTCCTAGGCACCATGCTGCTTGAGGAGGCTCTCTGAGCCACCTCCCTGCACACTCTTCTGTACTCGCGTGGCAAAGGCCTCCTGCCACTCTCTGGGTACAGAATGGATCTTCTGCGCTCCACCGCGCCAACCAGAGCCTCCAAGGCCCACTCGCAGAAGCGCTGTGCTCGCTCCCTGGCCCTCTCCATAGTGTTTGGCTGCTAGATTTAGCCACAGGCCTGCACAGGCCAAGATTCAAGGCTCCAAAGAGCAGGGTGTGGCTGCAGAGCAAGATCGACCCTCCCCTTTAAGAACTGACCGGCACCAGTGTGTCTGTGTTCCATCGCTAACTGACAGCACCTGCGCTGCGCCCACCCTCCGAGGTAGCGCCTCGCTCCTCGGCCTTCGCGCCTTAAGAGAGGTGTGTAGCGCCTGATTTAACACCCCAATCCCCTCCAGGGGCGATAAAAGCCAAGTTTGCATTCGGAGGCGATAATTAGTGCCAGGCGCTAAACTTTGCGCACCGCCAATAATGGCGCCCCGCCAATAATGGCGCCCCATATGGGGCGATACTGAATTTTTCCCCCCTAGATCCTTCTTCCACACAGTAGCCTTGAACACACAGCCCTACATAGTGTGTACATGCTTAATGTTGCCTCTACACACGTGCATAACACCACATATTAAATGACATCTGCTAGACATGGGGCCATTCCCTCATCGCATCTAGATCAACTTCTAATCTATTTTTCTTTTCTAAGGTCCCTACACCGCATATATCTTTGGATCATCCGTGAACTTGCAGACAGTTCTCCTAATGCATTCATCCAGATCACTGATAAAGACAGAGAGGAGCAATGTCCTGAACACTGATCTCTGCAGGATTCCACTAGTAACAGGTCTCCAAGCAGAACCATTACCTTTTGTCTATGAGAATGTGACAAACTCCTTATCCACTCCAAGTTTTGCCTGCTAATTCCACAGAATCCAACCTTATTAAGTAGCCTATTTTTGACACCTTATCAAAGGCTTTTTGAAAATGAAGATACACAATGTCAACCGGGTACCTTCATCCACCAACCTAGTAAATTCCTCAAAAAATTCAACCAGTTTGGGAAGATGTGACCTTTTCCAGAGCCATGTTGAGATTTCCTGATAAGCTCTTCTCTGTCAAGGTGGTTGTACAGCAGATGGTGGCGTGAGCAACAACGCAAGGTATTACGACTTTACATGGCTCTAGAAGGGATTTCAAAAGATATTGATTGGAAAATACAAGTGGCATCTGCCACAGTTGTTGATTCATATTAATACATAGGGAACTTGCGGATGCCCACTTCAATTTAGACACAGTCCTTCTGGACAAAAGCTCAGAAGAGGCTAAGGACCCTTTAGTCTTTCTAACGTTTATTCAATGAGAGTAAATTTCTAATGTAGATCAAGCTTCTGGTGTATTGGACATGCCAAACAGTTCAGTTGCATGGCTCAGAACTTCTAGGCAAAAAATTAGATTCTGGGGCTAATTATAATGCTCCTACCACCAACCTTGCTGAGATCAGCTAAATCAGTATATTCCTAGCACTGAACCTAGAACCCGTCAGGTCAGTATGGGGGCGAATTTCCTCGGGGCTTTACCTGCTGCACCACTATAACTTCAGACATAACTGGAGTTTCCACTGAAGTTACAGTGGCGCAGCAGGAGAAGCCCCGAGGATATTTACCCCCTCAGCTGCTCACCGGATTGTAAAAGCTTCTATAGGTATGTGAAAAGGAAAAGACTGGCGAAGGTAATGTAGGTCCTTTACAGTCAGAGATGGGAGAATTTATAATGGGGAATGAGGAAATGGCATAGAAAGTAAATAAATACTTTGTTTCTGCCTTCACAGAGGAAGCCACAAAAAACCTCCCAGAAATACAAGAAAACCAAGGGTGTGGCGAGAATGAGGAACTTAAAAAAATTATTATTAGTAAAAAAACAGTACTAGCAAAATTAACAGGACTAAAAGTCGATAAATCCCAAGGACCGGATGACCTACATCCTAGGGTTTTGAAAGAAGTGGCCATTGGGGATAGCGGATGCATTGGTTGTCATCTTCCAAAATTCTATAGATTCTTGAATGGTTCCTGCAGATTGGAGGATAGCAAATGTAACCCCGCCATTTAAGAAAGGAGGGAGAGAGAAAACGGGGAACTAAAGACCTGTTAGCCTCACATCAGTAGTTGGGAAAATGCTGGAATCTATTATAAAGGATGCAATAACTGGGCACTTAGAAACAAATAGTAAGATTGAGCAGAGTCAACATGGATTTATGAAAGGGAAACCCTGTTTGACAAACCTATTGGAGTTCTTTGAGGATGTAACTAGTGGAGTAGACAAAGGGGAACCAGTAGATGTGGTGTATCTGGATTTTCAGAAGGCCTTCGATAAGGTCCCACACAAGAGGTTGGTGAACAAAATGAGAGCACGTGGAATTGGGGGTAATATACTAGCATGGATTGAGAATTGGTTAACAGACAGAAAACAAAGAGTAGGGATAAACGGATCTTTTTCAGAATGGCAGGCTGTGACTAGTGGGGTACCGCAAGGATCGGTGCTTGGGCCCCAGCTATTCACAATCTATATCAATGATCTGGATGAGGGGATTAAATGTAACATTTCCAAATTTGCTGATGATACAAAGCTAGGTGGCAGTGTCAGTTGTGAAGAGGAAGTGAAGAGGCTTCAAAGGGATCTCAACAGGCTCAGTGAGTGGGCGAGAACACGGCAGATGGAATATAATGTGGATAAATGTGAAGTTATTCACTTTGGTAGAAAAAACAGAAAGGCAGAGTATTTCCTAAATGGTGACAGATTGGGGAATGCAGATGCTCAAAGGGACCTGGGTGTCCTTGTACATGAATCACTCAAAGTGAATGTGCAGGTGCAGCAAGCCATTATAAGAGGATTTGAGTGCAGGAGTAAAGAAGTCTTACTCCAATTATATAGGGCCTTGGTGAGACCACACCTGGAGTACTGTGTACAATTTTGGTCTCCTTACCTAAGGAAGGATATACTTGCCATAGAGAGAGTGCAACCAAGGTTCACTAGATTGATTCCTGGGATGGCAGGACTGTCGTATGAGAAGAGATTGAGTAAACTGGGCTCTTGAATTCAGAAGAATGAGAGGGGATCTCATTGAAGCATACAAAATTATTACAGGGCTTGATAGGGTGGATGCTGGGAGAATGTTTCCCTTGGCTGGGGAGTCTAGAACCAGGGGCCACAACCTCAGGATAAAGGGTAGGCTATTCAGGACTGAGATGAGAAGAAATCTCTTCACACAGAGTGGTGAATCTTTGGAATTCTCTACCCCAGTGGGCTGTGGAGGCTCAGTCATTGGGTATATTCAGAACAGAAGTCTATAGATTTCTGACTAGTAAAGGCATCAAGGGATATGGTGATAGGGCCGGTGAATGGAGTTGAGGCAGAAGATCAGCCATGATCTCATTGAATGGCGGAGCAGGCTTGAAGGGCCTAATGGCTTACTCCTGCTCCTATTTCTTATGTTCTTACCAGCAGAACCTTCCAAGATCCTTGTGAGAGTTAAGTGGTCGAAGTGACACAGAGGGGGAGAAATTGGTCACCATCGCGTTCGTTTCTTGGGCAAAACATTTGCGTCGGAGATACCAATTTCAGGTTGCGATCTTCCCCGGAAGTGCGTTAGCTGCCAAATTGGAACTAGGCAACTTCCAAGTGTCCAGGGTTCCCCGAGGAAACAAGTGTGAGGTGCCTTGAATATGCAAATCAGGGTCCTAATGCCTTTATTAGGATCCACTCCAATTTTGCCATCGACTGGGTGGAGCATGTTCTGCTCAGTTTTTCCAGGTCTTCAGTGGCCTTACCAGTGGCCCTAAACGGGACCACTGGAGGCCGTCCTCAAAAAGGTAAATAACATTGTTATTCTTTCATTTCTATGGAGTCAGAAGCAGCAGGAGTTCTCCAAAGAAATATTGCAGGCTGCTGCTGGCCCAGACTCCCTGCATCCCCTTCCTATTCGCCTCCCCCCATGCCCCAGGACTTACCAGCGGGCTGACTCGATTACCAGCATTATCCAAATTTCTCACACAGAGTATTCTAAATACATGGTGTAATAAATATGTACTTTATTGAGACGAAGAGAGAGAGAGAGAGAGAGAGAGACAGAAAGAGATATAGGCCCTGAAATTAGGATCGGGAGCTTGCCGCGCGTGCAAGCCCCCAATCTGCACTCACCCTGCGCGCCGACATCTGAAGCCCGGGCCTGCTCGCATTTCCTGTCACAGGCCCGGTTCAGATGTCGGCGCGATGTGCTTACCTGATCCAGCGGCGTAGTTAGTGCGATGTGCCGGCTGGGATCAGGTGAGCACTGTGCAGCCAATCAGGGGAAGGGAAACTCATTCATGCGTTTGACAGTAAGAGCTGTCAAACTCATGAAAAGTATGGGCTGCCAAAACACTACTTTAACTTTAAATAAAATTTTAAAAAACATCCCACTGATTATATTAACTATAAATAAGTTTTAAAAAATGTTTTAAACAATTAATCAATTTTTTGTAAAAAATAAATTTTTAAAAAATAGGGTCTAAAACTAAACTTACCTTACTGTAAATTCTTTAAAAATAACAAACCTGTGGAAAAAAAATTTCTACATTGTACTAAAAGCCCACTTACCTGTAAAACTAAATACTTACGTCTGGTTTTACCACGCGTAAAGACCGGAGGCCTTTACACTCGGGCAACTGTGAAAAAAAAAAAGGAATTTCACTGCGCACGCGCTGCCTGTGCAGTCGCACGCGTACTGCCTCTTAACCCCTTGGGTCAGAGGACAGGAAATGCCGGTTTTCAGCACATGCGTTGTGCATGCTGAAAACTGGCAATTCCTCCGGGCACACGCGTGAGTACCCCGTCCTTACTCACGCGTTGTGCCCGGAATTACTGGGCCATAGTGAGTGATACTTGAATCAAAGAACTAAATAGTTGGAAATATGGTTCTCTCATCGAGCTGTACAATTTTTGAACTTTGCTCTCCCAGTAGGGAGTCTTACTTGCTGGGAAGTCATATTTTAAATTTGAGCATGTGTTGCATGTGTGTTCTCAGCGGACAAGGCAAAAGATGCCTCATTAGCCTGTATTCTCGCCAGATTGGATTGGCCACTCTGGAACATAAGAACATAAGAACATAAGAAATAGGAGCAGGAGTAGGCCAACCGGCCCCTCGAGCCTGCTCCACCATTCAATAAGATCATGGCTGATCTGATCCTAACCTCAAATCTTCTATCACTCTCCATCCCACCCGAACCCATGTGATCTCCCGGGAGAGGCGAAAAACCAGCTAAAAAACCCAATGGCCAATTTGGGAGAAAAAATCTGGGAAATTCCTCTCCGACCCATCTAGGCGATCGAAACTCTTCCAGGAGATCACTCTGTCCCTATACTTTCTACAGTACTTACCTTCTGTAAAGGCGATCTCCACCCCAGCCAGGAACAGGAATAAAACCATCTCCTGAAATCTAACACAGAATTAGAACACAAGAAGTAGGAACAGAACCAGGCTACACGGCCCCTGGGCCCGCTCCACTACCCAAAGGGCCATGACCATTCCGAACCTAGACTCATGTCCAATTTCCTGCCCGCTCCCCGTAACCCTTAATTCCCTTTACTTCTAGGAAACTATCTATTTCTGTTTTAAATTCATTTAATGATGTAGCTTCCACAGCTTTCTGGGGCAGCAAATTCCACAAACCTACCACCCTCTGAGTGAAGAAGTTTCTCCTCATCTCAGTTTTGAAAGAGAAGCCCCTTATTTTAAGATTATGCCCCCTAGTTCTAGTTTCACCCATCATTGGGAACATCCTCGCCGCATCCACCCGATCAAGCCCCTTCACAATCTTATATGTTTCAATAAGATCGCCTCTCATTCTTCTGAACTCCAATCAGTAGAGTCCCAATCTACTCAACCTCTCCTCATATGACCACCCCCTCATTCCCGGGATTAACCGAGTGAACCTTCTTTGTACTGACTCGAGAGCAAGTATGTCTTTTCTTAAGTATGGACACCAAAACTGTATGCAGTATTCCAGGTGCGGTCTCACCAATACCTTGTATAACTGCAGCAATACCTCCCTGTTTTTATATTCTATCCCCCTAGCAATAAAAGCCAACATTCCATTGGCCTTCTTGATCACTTCCTGCACCTGCATACTAACTTTTTGAGTTTCGTGCACCAGGACCCCCAGATCCCTTTGTACTACAGTACTTTCCAGTTTCTTGCCATTAAGATAATAACTTGCTCTACGATTTTTCCTGCCAAAGTGCATAACCTCACACTTTCCAGTATTGTATTCCATCTGCCAAATCTCTGCCCACTTACTTAGCCTGTCTATGTCACTTTGCAGGTTTTTTATGTCCTCCTCACTCACTACTTTCCCTCCCATCTTTGTATCATCTGCAAACTTTGATATGTTACACTCGGTCCCCTCCTCCAAATTGTTAATATAGATTGTAAAGAGTTGGGGACCCAGCACTGACCCCTGCGGAACACCACTAGTGCACAAATATACTTTTAAAGTTTTTTATCAGTGGATTTTGTTGCTCAGATGAAAGTTCCACACAGTTTGACTTTTGGATGGGAGAGAGTAGAAACCATTCAATGGACTTTAGATTAAGAAACACTAGACAGAGCTAACAAAGAATAATTCTCTGATTATTCATGTGTAGGGAGAATCATGTGTATTGGCCCAGAAATTCGGGTCGGGGGCTTCCCGCGGGTGTAAGCCCCCGATCTGCACTTACCTTGCGTGCCGGCCGTTGAGCTGTGGGCCCCCGTGGAATTCCGATCCTGGGCCTGGTCCAGCTGCAGGCGCGCAGTGCTTGCGTATCCCAGGGGTGCAGTTAGTTTGATGCGTCCCCTGGGATCACGTGGGCCATGGGGAGCCAATCGGAGCAGGGAATGCTCTATTCATAAGTCTGACAGGAAGTGCTGTCAAGACTTATAAATACTACGGCCCCAAAATAGCACTAAATCTTCAAATAAATTTTTTAAAAATCACATTTTTTAAATAAACTATAAATTACACGAAATAACTATTTTAAACAATAATTTAAATTTTTGAAATTTTTTTTATTTTCTAACAGGGCTAAAAATAAACTTACCTTGCTTTAAAGTATTTAAAAATAATAAACCTGTGGAAAAAATGTTTTAATTTTAATTAATTCATCACTTACCTTGTAAAAAGCAGGCCTTACGCCTGCTTTTTACATTTCTAACTTCTCCAGACTTACCTTCCCGGGAAAACCTGTAAAAAAAAACGAAGTTCGATGCGCACGCGCAGCCTCTACTGTGCACGCGTTCGACCTCTGAACCCCTCCTTTCAGGGGAACGGAAGTGCTGGTTTCCCGCGCATGCGCAGTGCATGCAGGAAACCGGCACATCCATTGGGCCTATGGATGAGTACCCCGTGCGTACTTACCCGTGGAGACCCGAATTTCTGGGCCAATTATGATTTTAAAGGAATGCCATCTGCATGATAAAGTGGGAGATATTTTATTTGGTCTCTTCTGCCTCTTCACTCTGCCTAAACCAAAAACAGGTTGCCAAACACTTCTTCCTGCGGACAATGCTTTTTAAAAATGTGCACCTTCTTACAGTAATAATTTTGCTTATTGAGAGCTGCAACAACAATCTGAATGTATAAGTACTAAAAGCTTATCAGAGGAAAATAAAGGGTGAAGACGAGAAAAACTAGAGAGTAAATTATACACGTAAAAATGAATGTACCCAGGCAAAATTTCAAATAAATTTGGCAGATTTTCCTCTGTTGCACTTGGGCATGCATAAGTGCAATAAAGGAATACCAGTTGAGAAGAATTGCACACCTGTAACTGTGCCCACCTCATTTGCCATCTATTAATTTAAATCCTCTTGCCCCATTTTCCTTTATGTACTCCACCCAGGTGATTATTTATGGCCAAGCACATGTGAGAAAAATGTTCTATATTCACGGCCAAGTATTCAGATATTGGAGCATTTGGTCAAGTGAGCAACATGGTTTGAGGTGATTTCAGCCACCTTATTGGTACTAACTGAGCTAGGGGGTTACTGACCCTCAGTAGACATATATGTCAGAGTGATGTGTGTGTAGATCTGACTTTGTATAAAAACGTATATGGGTCTGGTCATATGCAAGAGAAAGTGGCCTGACCAGAATTAAAATATGATTCAAGTGAATGGGTGTGAACAAAGGTCAGCGTTACAACAGAGGGAGCATTAAAGTGGACTATTTCTGCACCTTCATTTCTGAAATAATTTCTGGGTCAATTTGAAAGGACAATATATCTGATGATGAATACAATGAAGGATATAACTTAATCATTTTATATGCAACTAAAGCTGGTCATCGCAGAGCAGCGTCTTCTCTTTGTATTTACAGGAAAATTTAGTTAATTTTATACATACAACAGTTTTCTTCATCAGCTGCATTCCCACAGTCATCCACACTGTTGCAGTGGAGAAATTGAGGCAAACATTTTGAAATGTTTCCGCAAGGAAAGTATCCAGGAGAACATCCAGTGCGTGCTCTATGAAGCTCCAAGACATTCAAAGCAACTGCAAACATGATAAGAAAAACATTCCATTTAATATAAACACTTGGTCGTTAATGTCATTCTTACTTTAAAGGTTGTAAGTCACTAATGGTATAATGAGACACAGGCAAACCCAATAAAACGGGTGGGTTGGGTTCGGGTGGGTGGTTCCGGTTTTACCGGAGGTGGGACGGGGGTGGAGGGGGCAGCCAAACCATCTGGCTGGCTGCGGGCAGGAAACACTGATTCCAAATACTAATCAGGCCCTGCCGTTAAATTCGACAGGACCTGCGGGAAACCCGTTCTCCTGGGTTTCCCGACTGTTTTCCAGCACCCCTCCGCTCCCTACCCAGTGGGATAAATTTCCACAGGGTTCTCCCGATTGTCTGTTGTAACATAAGCGTGAGAGCTGCAGAAACCCTGGAAACATGGCATAAATTAAGTTACGTTGAATGATCGGGAGAACCCCTGTGGTAATTCATCCCCCATGTGTTTAGAGCATTAGGATGTGGGATTTGTATGGTTTCAGGTTTCAATAGTCCACACACTCTGATCCACGTGTCATTAACACAGGAGGTAGGAGTTTTCTTGACTTTTTCCTCCAGTTTAACGGCAGTAATGGGGAGGAGTGGGAAATTGGGCAGGGAACCCTTTAGGGGTTAGCCTTGGCTCAGTGGCAGTGACTCAAAAAACGGCTGAGGAAGTTGTTGATTTGAAATTTCATTTTGTGGGGCCAAGAAACAAACTCCGCTCCCCCTGGGATCACCTCACCGCCCCCCCCCCGCCGACCCAACCTGCCGGCTGGCTCAGGCGGTTTCTCGTACTCCCACAACCATTGAGCTGTAGCGGGTTGCACGCAGCTCGTTAGTGCCATTTAACTCTGGCCTAAACCTGAAAATGGTTTTTCCGATGCCGGCTTTGGCTGACTGCGTGTCCACTTTGAACAGAAGTTGAAGGTCGAACCCTGGGGTTTTTAAAATAATGTTGGTGGGCATTTGTGCCTCTAATAGTGCAACAAGGGAACCCAACCCATGGAGCCAGTGGAATCTTGGAGTGGCATTCTGCCATTTTGAGAAGGGGAGCCAGAGTCTGGTGTGGCGAAGAGTTCAAAGGTGCCAATGTTTTTTTTGCTGTTTTCTCCATTAAATATGGTCACAAATGCAATGGCAATTAATCTCTCTAAAATCATTTGCTATTTCCAACGGCACCTTTAGGGTCACCATTAGTCCCAGAATGCAAGCCACCTACTCTCAGCAGATGCAGGTTCTGATGGGCCTTAGGTCAGTACAATGACAGAATTTCCATGTTAGCCCCCAAATTGCTGTTGGGCTGTAAGGAGGGTAGACAGACGTGCCCACTCTCCACCTCGAGTGAAATTTGCTGCCCATTTTCAAAAATATGGAAACTTGGTGGACTTGGTATCCACCTCCACAATTTATGTTGCACAATTTCTACCCTAACATCTCTATTTGTGCTAATTATTTTATGCTTTAGTCAGTGTGGGAGAGGTATAAACCATAGGTTTATCATGTTGGGGGGAATCACTGCACCTACCTATAATGTATCAGCTTGTAGTGTGGATATTTTTCTTGTGTCAAAATACTGTAACAGTGGTTTTGGAGATTTTTGTAATCAGTTGCTTCGGGGCCTTTTTTAACCCAGCCCATCCGGCAGAAACTGGGTGGGGGGGGGGGGCAGTTAAAATAGCCCGTGGAACTTACCCGCACTGATTCCCCTGTCTTCCTGTGGGTTCCGATCTTAACATACATTATAACAGTGATTACACTTCAAAAGTACTTCATTGTCTGTAAAGCGCTTTAAAACATTCTGAGGCCATGAAAGGCGCTATACGAATGCAAGTCTTTCTATCTTTTTCTTTCTTTTGCCCTTCTGAGCAGGCAAGCGGGATACACGCTGGAAGTAAGCAGAGTCCTTCTTTCAATATGCAGATCGGGCTCCGATGATATCATTGGGGCTCGACTGCAATTTTAACCAGAGTTCTGCAGGTGGAAACCATTGTGTCATCCCAGCCAGGCCAACCCAGTGGGAAGAGGAGCTGGGGCCAGAAGAGTCCCAAAAAGGTAAGTGAATCTTTTTTTACTTTCACTGTGGGGCCAAGATGAACAGGAGGCCTCCTCAGGGCCCCACAAGGAAAGGTTAGGGCTCCCTGTCCCGGGCTTTCCCCTTACTGTGACCGTGAGACCCTCCTGAACCCCCTCCCAATCACTTACTCGAGTACCGGGGCCCATTCCTTTGGGTCACTGGCGGTGACTTCCTGCCACCCGACATCCTGCTCCCGCTCGTCAGCCAACTACCATTTCCAGCCGGCTTTGGGTAGGAGACTGACTGGGCATATGCAGATAAGGCCTATGAGTCAAAATCTCCTGGGTCTCACGCTGATGAGGGCCAGACAATTTACAATTTGCCTTGACCTCCGTCTGCTCAACACCCACCTCGAGTTAACCATGCAAATTAGCCCTCTTCAAGTATGTGTCCAATTGCCTTTTGAAAGTTCCTATGGAATCTGCTTCCTCCACCCTTTCAGGTAGTACATTCCAGATTGTAACAACCCTCTGTGTGGAAAAGAATTTCCTCATTTCTCCTCTAGTTCTTTTGCCAATTATTTTAAATCTATGACCTCTGGTTACCGACCCGCCTGCCAAAGGAAACAATTTCTCCCTACTTGCTTTATCAAAACCCCTCATGATTTTGAACACCTCTATTATGTCTCCCTGCTCTAAGGAGAACAACCCAAGTTTCTCTAGTCTCTCCACATAACTGAAGTCCCTTTACCCTGGCACCATTCTAGTGAATCTCCTGTGTACCCTCTCCAAGGCCTTTACATCTTATCTGAAGTGTGGTGCCCAGAATTGTACATAATACTCCAGTATTTGTGCAACACAAGTGCCAGGCAATGACTATCTCCAACAAGAGAGAGTCTAACCGCCTCCCCCCGACATTCAACCGCATTATCATCGCCGAATCCCCCACCATCAACATCCTGGGGGGTTCACCATTGACCAGAAACTAACTGAACCAGCCACATAAATACCGTGGCTACAAGTGCAGGTCAGAGGCTGGGTATTCTGTGGTGAATGACTCACCTCCTGACTCCCCAAAGCCTCTTCACCATCTACAAGGCACAAGTCAGGAGTGTGATGGAACACTCTCCACTTGCCTGGATGAGTGCAGCTCCAACAAGACTCAAGAAGCTTGACACCATCCAGAAAAAAGTAGCCAGCTTGATTGGCAACCAATCCATCACCTTAAACATTCACTCCCTCCACCACCAGCGCATCATGGCTGCCGTGTGTACCATCTACAAGATGCACTGCAGAAGTTCTCTCTTTTTGTATTCTGCCTGGTTTTTGATTGTATTCTGTACCTGACATTTGTCAGCAACCTCCTTTTTCTGTTTTATTTTAACCTCTATTTCCTTTGCGATCCAGGGAGCTTGAGCTTTGGCTGCCCCATCTTTCTTCCTTATGGGAATATGCTTGGTTTGTACCTTAACTATCTCCGCTTTGAAGGCTTGCCATTGCTCATTTACTGTTTTCCTGGCCAATCATTGTTTCCAGTCCATCTGTGCTAGATCCCTTCTCAAATCACTGAAATTGGCTCTCTTCCATCTGGGTATTTTCATCTTGGATTTTTCTTTGTCCCGTTCCATACCTATTTTAAATCTAATTATATTATGATCACTAAAACAATAGCAAAATACTGCAGATGCTGGAAATCTGAAATAACAACAGAAAATGCTGGAAATACTCAGCAGGCCAGGCAGCTTCCGTGGAGAGAGAAACAGAGTTAACGTTTCAGGTCTGCGACCCCCCAGACCTGAAATGTTAACTCTGTTTCTCTCTCCACGGATGCTGCCTGGCCTGCTGAGTATTTCCAGCATTTTCTGTTGTTATTTTATATTATGATCACTATTAACCAGATGTTCTCCCAATGAAACACACTCCACTTGCCCTACTTCAATCCCCAGAACTAGACCCAGCATGGTTTCCTTCCTCATTGTCTAGAAACATACTGATTAAGGAAGTTCTCCGGTACACATTTTAGAAATTCTTCACCCTCTTTGTCCTTTACTCTGGTTCCCCCCAGTCTATATTAGGGTAATTGAAGTCCCCTACTATTATTTTTACATTTCTCTGGAATTTGCCTACAGATTTGCTCTTCTATCTCCTTCTCACTATTTGGGGGGGTCTATAAAAATGTCCAGCAATGTAACAGCTGTTTCTGCTCCTTAACTCTAACCAAATAGATTGTCTTTGAACCCTCTAGTACATTGTCTCTCTGTAGAACTGTAATATTATCCTTGATCAATACTGCCACCCCACCTTCTGTCTTTTTTCCTTTCCTATCCCTCCTGAATACATTGTAGCCAGGAATGTTCAATTCTCATTGCTGCCCATGTTTAAGCCAGGTGTCCATTATAGTCACTATATCATAACCCCATGTGGCAACTTGCGCCTGTAGCTCGCCAAACTTATTTGTAACTTTTTTTCCTCCATCTAATTCCTGCTCTTTCTACACTATTCTTTGTTCTGTTGCTGTTGTCACTCTTAGTTTTCTATGCACCTTGTCTCTCCTTTCTGCTGCTGCGTCTTGGTGCCCCTTTGCCTGCCAACATTAATTCACCCACATTAATTTCAGAGAAAATGTCATCAGATAGGCAAACATACCCGTGGTCATCTCCGGTTCTTCTTTTGTCTTTTGAGGAACTCATGGGTAGAAACTTCAGACATTTTACGGGCATAAAGCACAGCAATTCAATAGTGGGGTGGCCTGCGTCCAATCTATGCAGGCATTGGTCCACCTTTAAATTCATGGGGCACGTTTTTTAGGTGTCCTAGGCAGACTTCTAAAACAAGCGTTAAGCACCTTGAATATGTTAATGAAGGGCCTAACGTCTGTTGAAGGACCCCTTTGCAAAATTAGTGATCAAAATTGAGTCAGCTTTTTATTATTAATTCAGACATTGCATTTATCTTTGGAAGATTTGTTACTATGTCAACTTGGATAATACATGCTTGTGGATCTATGCGAAACAACAATGATGTAGCAATTTCAGATTGCTTCATCCAACCTCAAGACTGTAAACTTCACTTTTTATTCGAATGCCAAGAATCAGAGGGTAGAGTCTCTGCTTTGGACGCAAATTGGCGATCCGGGCGCAAATTGTACCCAAAATTTCACCTGTTTTGGGAAATGTTATTTTTCCTCGAGTTTCCGCCCAAACGCATCTGCATATCACTGAACGTAAAATCTGCCATGACAGAACGCAATTGGGCAGCGTTTTAAAACGTCATTAAAAAAAATATAAGCTTTAAAAAACGTTCCTTGATATATTTAAGAGTGATAACTTGGTGCAGTTTGATTAACACAGTTGAAAATGGGTTTATCATGAAAAAATAAGCATTTTTAATCACAGTGTCAATCCACCACCTGTGAAGAACCCGATTCTAAATTACTGAAAATTACTTCTAAAAAATATACAGAACCATTTGCTAGTTATATTGGGGTACGGCAGTCAGTTTCTTAGTAAATTAAAACAAAAATTCAAAAGCTTTTAAAATGTGCCTATTTGTGTCCTTGCGCCAAAAAGATCCCTCCCCGAAGACCCGCAATCAGGCACAATTAGCAGAGACTCCCAATGGTGATTCATTTGATCTGGGGGCGTGGCCCATTTTGTGGGCGTGGCTGGCTTCTAGCGCAATGCTTTTTAAACCAACACAAAAGATCGCGGTAATCCGATTTGCGCTGGATGTAATTTGCGCTTAATATTCCACGATGTTTTGCGCTGGTTTTACCGGTTCTGGGCGAATTGCACTGAAATAAACAGTGCACCGCGCAGAAACTCTGGGCCCAGATGTTTATTCCTATGAGGCTGCATATTCCCCTCCATATTAAGGATTGGACTGAGACATCAACACAAAAACCAAGCACTCTCCCCATGCCCACTAGACTTCTAAATAATAAAAAGTTTTCTTAATTCAGAAAGGGACTGGATAAATATTCTCCAGCGCTAACAGGAAATAAGTGTACCCCACCGCCCACCTCACTGGACACAAATGCAAAATTTGAGGGGTGAATTTCTGCACAGGCTTTCCCACTCATCCGCTGTAACTTTGCCAGAAGATCCATGGAAATGCCATTTTTCAATGTTTTCTGCAGCTTTTCCATTGAAGCTGCAGTAGACAAATGGGAGAACCCCTGCCGAAATTCAACCCCTTGCTTTTAATTTGGCAAATATTTTTTGATGGCTTGCCAATCACTTTGCTTGCATCAAAACATTGAAAACCAATCTCTTCAATTGTGCCATTGCACTCACCCCACCAAAATTCTTCCTTTTCCCGTTCGAAGTTGACTTTTCCACCTTGTAAAGTGCTCTGAGGCACTCGTTCATGTGAAAAACACAGGATAATTGCAAGTTTTAGTTGACTGGAATGTCTGTCATTACTACAACCTGACCATTTACAACTCCTAACTGGAAACCAGCACAGATCTGTAAGTTTAAACATTGATGGGTGAAATATGAGCTAGCTGATGGTGCTGCGGTGAACAGAGAAAACCTAAAGGTAGCAACATATCTTATTGTGATTGTTTATGAACTGTAAATATGTGTAAAATATTCACATGGGTACATTAGATGATGAAAACATAGAAAGTTATATAGAAGTTTGAGATTTTCTGCCAGCCAAGGAAGAATATTATATAGTACGATAGCAAAATACTGCAGATGCTGGAAATCCGAAATAACAACAGAAAATGCTGGAAAAACTCAGCAGGCCAGGCAACATCCGTGGAGAGAAAATAGAGTTGATGTTTCCGAAACGTCAACTCTATTTTCTCTCCACGGATGTTGCCTGGCCTGCTGAGTTTTTCCAGCATTTTCTGTTGTTACTAAGAATATTATATATGAGACATGTGGATTCTGAGGGGGGAGGGTGAACAGCTAGAGGTCCTGGTCCATATCAGTACCAACGACATAGGTAGAAAGAGGGATGAGGTCCTGCAGGCAGATTTTAGGGAGCTAGGATAGAGATTAAAAAGCAGGACCTCAAAGGTAGTAATCTCCAGATTACTCACGGTGCCACGCAGTAGTAAGTATAGAAATAGGAGGATAGAGCAGATGAATGAGTGGCTGGAGAGATGGTGCAGAAGGGAGGGCTTTAGATTCATGGGACATTGGGACTGGTTCTGGGGGTGGAGTGACCTGTATATACAAGAAGGTCTCAGACAGGTTTACAGTGCATGTGTGTAAATGCATGAAGCATGGCAAATAAGGTTGATGAGCTGCAGTCACAAATAGCCACATGGGAATATGATGTTGTGCTGATAACGGAGACTTGGGGGGTGGTTTTGCCAATGGGAGCGCGTTGGAGGTGGGACTGCTGCTTGCTGGGTTTTAGTCCCGCCTCCATCGACTTGTGGCCAACCCACGCTATTTTCCCTTGATTGACCATGTTAAGCCCGCCCAGTGGGCTTAGCAGGCCAATTAAGGGGAAGCTGGTTACAGAGAACGTCAGCGTATGACGTTTCATCTGTCAAAAATTTTTGGCAGATGAATTGTCATCGTTTGACAGCTTTGAGAAGCTGTCAGACACTGACATTCCCTGTTGTTTGGTGAGTTCTTCTACTCAAGGCTCACCAAACCTCTTTTGTGACCAGAAAGCAGATGGCTGTTGCATTGGAGAATGCAGCAGCCATTCTGTCATCTCTGCCATTGAGATGCCGGAGCCTCCGCATCCCCAATGATTGAAGCCTGCAAGGTAAGGAAACTTTTTCTATCACTTTTCACTCACCTCACATAATTACCTCTCCACACTTGCACCCATCACTCACCTCCACAGCGCATTTTTGGACCCCTCCGACCCCAGCAGACCCACTGCTCGCCTCGGTGATCCTGGCGGAGTTTCCCGACATCGGGAAGCCCGCACCTCTGCTGGAAAAATGGGGATAATCCTCTTAACTGCCTGTTAACTACCTGTTAACAGGCAGTTAAGTGGCTGTAATCCCCTTCCCGCCTCCAGGAGATGGGACCCGGAGCGGGTCGGGTACCCGCCTCCTGGGAAGATGGCATGGAGGCAGGTTGGGGGTGGGATGGGTACCCGCCCCCAGATTCTGCCATTTTCCCAGCAGTCCCACCTCCCCAGGGCTGGCAAAATCGCCCCCTTGGCTCCAGCAAGGGCAGGATTGAAATTTAAATATTCTGGATATAAGGGGCGCGATTTTCCCAATGGAGGAGGTTTTCGGTTTGGTGGGATCCAAACCCGCCTCCACTGAGAGGTGGGAAAAATTTGCAATTTTCCCCTAATTGGCCAGTTGATTTCAGAGGTGTGGGTTACCCTAGGCCAATTAATGTTTTGGGACCTGAAACTCACCTCTGCTGACGTCACTTATCCAGCTTCATTTAAGGGCTGCTTGCTGCCTTGGCTCATTCCACTGGTTTTTGGTCGATGCTGCACCACCTCCAAGCTGTTATCTCCTTGAAGAATAGCCAGTTCCAAGGCAAGGGCCTCCCCGATGTTCTCGGATGAGGTGCTGGGTATGCTGGTTGAGGGGACAAGAGCTAGCAGGGAGGTGCTCTTCTCCTCATCTGGGAGGAAGAGGCCTCCCAAAGAAACCAAGGCTGTGTGGGTCCAGCTGGCAAGGGATAAAAACTCCAGATCTGTGTGCAGATTGGGTGATTGTTTCTCTTTATTGATGAAATGCCATCCTTGTGGGAATGTATTAAAATTAGGTGATGGCAAACTGTTGGCGTGATGGCATCTGTTATTTCAGCTTAGGCAGCTCCACATTGCGGCCTCCGCGACACTTGCATGGTCAGAGTGAAAGGAGGCCAGAGAGTCATGTCCATTGTCTATCATGTGTTAAGAAGGAGCCAAGCACATGTGCCAACATGGGCAACCTATGCAAATCTGGCCAGGATGAGTGCATTCCTTGCACGATGGGCTTCCATGCGCTGGCACCTTCTGACCTGTGCAGCATCAGGTGGGTGAGCAGGAGGTTGGAGCTCCTGCTGCTGTTGCTGCTGAGCTGCCTGGTTCTGCTGCTGCTGTGGCTGCTCCTCATCCGAATCTGAGGTCCATGGTGAAAGGAAATAAATGGTTCCCATGCTGCTGGCAGATACCTCCGTTGGGGAAGTGCTCAGTCCCCCGGGCAGGGAGAAGGTCTTCGAAGGAGGTCCCACAGTTGAGAGATAGAAGCTGCAGCACCTTCGACTTTGGTAGACCTGCTAAAAGTGCTGAAAGACCTTTGGAACAAAAGTTCTGCCACCTGCAACTGCTCCCTGAGGAAAGCTCCATTTTAATGGTGGAGCTGCAGCTGTGAGGAGGCCACCCACTTGTCAACCTGCCAGGATTAGCTGGCGAGGTTTAGGAGGGTCGTGCAACACACTGAAAATGTGGTAAAATAACGAAGGCCTGTCAAAATAGGATTAGGTTATAGTCCAACAGTTTTATTTGAAATCACAACCTTTCGGAGCGCTGCTCCTTCGTCAGGTGGACTCCACCTGACGAAGGAGCAGCGCTCCGAAAGCTTGTGATTTCAAATAAAACTGTTGGACTATAACCTGGTGTTGTGTGACTTCTTACATTTGTCCACCCCAGTCCAACACCGGCATCTCCACACCAAAATAGGATTACAGAGGCCCTTAACTACTATTTAAGAGTCTTAACTACCTCTCCCGACTGATGGAGGCGGGACCAAATCGCACCCATCAAATCAACCTCCGGCAAAATAGCATGGAGGCGGGTTGGAGGCGGGTTCTGAACCTGCCCTCACTTTTTTTGCCATTTTGCCAACTGTCCCGCCTCCAAACCCGCCTCCTCGGGGCTGGGAAAATCGCCCCCAAGGTGTTCAAGAAAGATAGGGAAGGAAAGAAAGGAGGTGGAGTGGCAGTATTGGTTAAGGAGAATGTTATAGTGCTGGAGAGAAAGGATGTCCTGGAGGGGTTAAGGAAAGAATCTATTTGGTTAGAGTTAAGAAAAAATAGAGGTGCCATTACACTACTAGGTGTATTCTATAGGCCACCATCTAGTGGGGAAGATACAGAGGAGCAAATTTGCAGGGAAATTACAGACAGAGAGGTGCAAGAACTATAGAGTAATAATAATGGAGGACTTCAATTATCCTAATATAGACTGGGATAATAATAGTGTAAAGGGCAGAGATTGGGAAGAATTTCTTAAGTATTTTTTTGATCAGTATGTTTTTGACCCAACGAGGAAGGAGGCATTGCTGGATCTGGTACTGGGGAATTAGGTGGGTCAAGTGGAGCAAGTGTCAGTCAGGGAACATTTAGGGAACAGTGATCATAGTATCATAAGGTTTAGATTAGCAATGGAAAAGGACAGGAGCAATCTAGAGTAAAAATACTTAATTGGGGAAGGCAAATTTCAGTGGGTTGAGAATGGATCTGGCCCGGGTAAATTGGAATCAAAGATTGGCAGGCAAAACTGTAATCAAACAATGGGCTGCCTTTAAAGAGGAGATGGTTCAAGTACAGTTGAGGTACATTCCCACGAGGGAGAATGGTAGGGCAACTAAAACCAGAGCTCCCTGGACGACGAAAGAGATAGAGAGTAAGATGAAGCAGAAAAAGGGCACATATGACAGATGTCAGATTGAGAATACAAGTGAGAATCTAGCTGAATATAGAGGGCAGGATTTTAATTCAGGAGTCGGGTGGGAGGCGGGACTACAACTTTCGGGATTGTAGTCCCACCTCCATCGAGATGCGGCCAATCCACGCGATTTTAACTTGATTGACCTTGTTGAGCCCGTCCAGCGGGCTCAGCAGGCCAATTAAGGGCCAACGGGCAACAGGTGATGTCACAGACTGAAATTTCATCTGTCAAGAGGTTTTGACAGATGAAATATCAGCATTTCACAGCTGTTTGAAGCTGTCAAACACTGACAGTCTTACTTCTAACCTGAGTCCTTCTCCACAGACTCAGTTAGAAATCTCTCCTGCACACAATGCTGCAGGCTGTCACTTTTGACAGTTCGCAGCCATTCTGCTTTCTGTGCTGGTGAGATGAGGGACTCCCGAGACCTAAAGGAAGGAAGGCTGAAAAGGTAAGAAAAGGTATGTAAAACTTATTTAATCACTTTAGACACACCAAACACACTTACCTTTGCACTCATGCACACATCACTCACCTGAACATCTCGACCCCTCCAAGTCCTTCAACCCGACGGCCTGCCTTCTCTAACTTGGTGTGGTTTGGAGCCGTCGGGAATCCCACACTTCAACTTTAAAAATAGGGATTAGGCTAAAAACTGCCTGTTAACTGGCAGTTAATTGGCACTAATCCCTTCCCGCCTCTTTGAAACTGGCATGGAGTCGGGTTTGGGTGCGGGATGGGGTTGGGACCCCTGATTTCGGGATTTTAACCCCCCCCCGCCACGCCTCCAATCCTGACTCCACGGCCCAATGAAAATCCTGCCCAGAAAGTTCAGAGGGGAAGTGAGAAATAAAATAAGAGGGGCAACGAGAGAGTATGAGAATAGATTGGCAGCTAACATAAAAGGGAATCCAAAAGTCTTCTATAGTCATATAAATAATAAATGGGTAGTAAGAGGGGTGGGGCCGATTAGGGAGCAAAAAGGAGACCTACGCATGGAGGCAGAGGGCATGGCTGGGGTAATAAATGAATACTTTGCATCTGTCATCACCAAGGAAGAAGATGCTGCCAAAATCATAGTGAAAGAGGAGGTAGTGGAGTTACTGGATGAGATAAAAATTGATAAAGAGGAGGTAGTAGAAAGGCTGCCTGAACTTAAAGTTGATAAGTCACCAGGACCGGATGGGATGCATCCTAGGATGCTGAGGGAAGTTAAGGAGGAAATCGTGGAGGTGCTCGCCATAATCTTCCAATCATCCTTAGATATGGGGGTGGTGCCAGAGGACTGGAGAATTGCAAATGTTACACCCTTGTTCAAAAAACAGTGCAAGGATAAACCCAGCAACTACAGGCCAGTCAGTTTAACCTCGGTAGTGGGGAAGCTTTTGGAAATGATAATCAGGGACAAAATTAACAGTCACTTGGACATGTGTGGATTAATTAAGGAAAGCCAGCACAGATTTGTTAAAGGCAAATTGTGTTCAACTAACTTGATCGAGGTTTTTGATGAAGTAACAGAGAGGGTTGATGAGGGTGATGCGGTTGATGTGGTGTATATGGACTTCCAAGAGGTGTTTGATAAAGTGCCACATAATAGGCTTACCAGCAAAGTTGAAGCCCATAGAATAAAAGTGACAGTAGTAGCATGGATACGAAATTGGCTAAATGACAGGGAACAGAGAGCAGTGGTGAATGGTTGTTTTTCGGACTGGAGGAAGGTATACAGTGTTGTTCCCCAGGAGTCGGTACTACGACCACTGCTTTTCTTGATATATATTAAATGACTTGGACTTGGGAGTACAGGACACAATTTCAAAATTTGCTGATGGCACTAAACTTGGAGGTATAGTGAACAGTGAGGAGGATAGTGATAGACTTTAAGAAGACATAGACAAGCTGGTAAAATGGGCGGACATGTGGCAGGTGAAATTTAACACAGAAAAGTGCGAAGTGATACATTTTAGTAGGAAGGAGGAGGAGAGGCAATATAAATTAAAGGGTACAATTCTAAAGGTGGTGCATGAACAGCGAGACCTGGGGGTATATGTGCACAAATCGTTGAAGGTGGCAGAGCAGGTTGTGAAAGCAGCTAAAAAAGCAAACGGGATACTGGGCTTCATAAATAGAGGCTATGGGCTGGATTTTGCCAGGCTGGAGGAGGAGGGAATGGAGGCGTGTGGGGTGTTAAAATTGCAAAAAGTGGTGGGTGGGCCCGACCCCACCTCCATCCGGCCTCCAAACAATTTTCCCAAATGCGTGGTTTCTGATCCCGTCTCCATCCCACCTCCAAGAGGCGGGATAGGCCCTTAAGGCCCTTAACAACCACTAAATTGCCTCTATAATCCCATATTGAGAGGCCTTTCCGATTTTAACATGTTTCCCACGTGATTCACGTCTCCTCTGAAACACGACAGTGAAACCTGGCGGGAGCACAATTGGATTGCTGACTATCAGCTGCAGCTCCACCATTAAATAGGAGATTTGATCAGTCATCATTTGCAGGTGGCAGGACTTTGTTGTCTCAGGTCTGGGGGAACTTTTAGCAGGCATAACCATAGCTGTGGAAGTTTGGAGCCTGACACCCATCTCCAGTGTGACCTCCTGGGAAACCTCTCTCGTCACCTTGACTGAGCGCTTCCTCAACTGAGGCATCTATCAGAAGCATGGGAACCATTAATTTCCTTTCCTCCTGGACATCAGATAGGGACGAAGACCAGCCGCACCAGCAGCAGAACCATGAACAACAGCAGCACCAACAGCAGCGGCAACAACAGGAGCGCCAAGCTGCTGCTCACCCACCTGAAGCTGCACAGGCCAGAAGGCGCCAGACCATGGAAGCCCGTTGGCACAGGAGATACCCCCCAAACAGGGTCTACAGACAGAGGATCAGCTACCTCAACATGAGTGAGCAGCAGTGCCAAAGACAGCTCCGAGTTTCGCGAGAGGTAGTGGATGACATCTGCGCAATGGTGCAGCAAGCCCTGGAGCCCAGAGGAGCAGGTGGACACCCCTTACCAGTGGCTGTCAAAGTCACCACCGCACTCAACTTTTTTGCTTCAGGCTCATTCCAGGGATCAGCAGCAGACATCAGTGGCATCTCCCAGGCGGCCGCACACACTTGCATCATGCAGGTAACCGATGTCCTCTTTGCCATCGCGCACAATCACATCCATTTCTCCAAAGATCAAGCAAGTGTCACGGCGCGTGCAGTTGTATTAGCTAATCTGGCAGGCTTTCCAAGGGTGCAGGGCATCGTTGACTGCACACATGTGGCCCTTAAGGCACCCCATCATAATCCAGGTATTTTTGTCAACCGCAAGGGCTTCCACTCCCTCAACGTGCAGCTGGTGTGTGACCACAAGAAGGAAATTTTGCATGTTTGTGCCAAGTACCCTGGCAGTTGCCATGACTCCTTCATACTGCGCCAGTCTAATGTGCCTCTGCTCTTCAGTCCAGCAGACCAACTTAACGGATGGCTACTTGGAGACAAGGGCTATCCCCTGAAGACGTGGCTAATGACACCGTTGAGGAGCCCATCCAACGAAGCTGAGGAGAGCTACAACTGCAGCCACATTTCCACCAGATCCACAATCGAGCAAACCATTGGCATGCTGAAGATGTGCTTCAGATGCCTGGATAGGTCAGGTGGAGCCCTTCAGTACTCAGCAGCCAGGGTCTCCAGAATCGTCGTGGTTTGCTGTGCACTTCACAACATGGCACAGCATCATGGCTTGCAGATTCCTGAGGACCAAGTGGCTCCTCACATATCCTCCTCAGATGAGGAGGAGGAGTAGAAGGAGGAGGAGGAGGAGAGTGAAAACGAACATCTTGCAGAAGCCCATCAACCAGCGGCAGCAGAACATTGCTGCCTGGGATGCAAGGAATGCACTCATCTTGGCCAGATTTGCTTAGCCTAGCCAATCAAGCACTTTTGCCTCGCAGCTTCTTACCAGAGCATCGACAATGGCCAAGAACCAGTGGATTCCTAGCACTCTGACCACCATACTGACAATTGCAAGTAATCCTAAGCCCTCAATGTAGAAGTCCCATTTGTGAAATGACACACGCCACAACTGCAACAGTTGCCATCTAAATTTTTATTTACAATAACCAACTGATGGCATTTAAAAAATAAACACAACATTTCACCCAAGTGACTACCCTTGTGCAGTATCTTTCTCTTACGCGTGCTCCTACGTGGTGCTTCCCCTATGGCTTCAGCAGATGTGAAGGCCCCTTGCTCACTTTCTTGCTGCTCCTGTCTCGACACCTTTGGCGGATGTCCTCTGGGGTTGTGAACCTGTGAGGGCTCGGCAACAGTCTGCTGCTCCTGCGGCTGTGCAGGGGTTGAGACGCCGATCTCAGTTGGGTGGGGACTCTGGTGGGGCTCTGACCGAGGACTTGGCAGTGGCATGGAAGTGTGAGCGCTTGGAGAGGAGCCCCCACTTCCTTGTTCTCTGCCACCAACATCCCTCTCATGGGTCAGGTCCAGCTCAGCGCTTGCAAGTGGCTTGAGAGCACCTTGCTGCATATCAGGGGGGCCATGGGGACCAGTATCTGCACTGGCAGTCCTACTCAGAAGGACTTCCATGAAGGTCTGGTTTCTCTGTTCAATAGCTGATCATCGCTCCTCCAGAGATGTCAGTCTCCTCTGAACACTCATCATGTTTTCTACACTCTGGCGACTTAGCTCCTCCATGGCCGTAGCCATCCTCTCGTCTACTGTAGCCATCCTTTCCACAGAGGTTGCCATCCTTTCCGTGGTGCTGCGTTATTGCGCCAGTGACTCCACAAAGGCTCTGCTCATGTTCGCGATGGACTCCTCCATTCACTCCACACTCACAGCGACCCTGGAGACAAAACCTGCCAGAGACTCCTGCACCTGTTCCTGGAATTCCAGCACCGCTGTTCTTCTAGATGGACCCAGAGGCAGAGGGTCGACATGCAGCTGAGCTGAGCTGGGAGAGTCCTGCGCCCTCCAACTAGGACTCTCCGCTGCTGTCCCTGTCTCCACAATCTGCTGATGCTCACTTGTGAGCTGTGATACACCAGGTGACAACACTACTCTATCTCGTGATTGTCCCACCGAGGTGTGAGTGTCTGCACTGGTGCTGGGTTTGCTGAACTCTGCTGACGCTGCGCCCTCAGAGTTTGAAGCTTCCTCTGAGGAGTCTGGAGGCTTAGGCTGTTCCTCCTGGATAGTGGGGACGGGTGCTTGCAATGGTCCTGTGGGGGAGTAAAGGAAAGAGTCAGAGATGTGAGGCCAAAGTTACATGCACATTGCATATTGCAGGTGATCATAAGTCCATCTGTTAGAGCTTCAGAATCATTATCAGCGACTCATGCAATGTCAATGAGAGAGATGAAAAACTATTCTTTCACCAGCTTTCTCTGATGCACCCGTCTGTCTGTCCCCCACTTGCACATCGTCCTCGAGTCCCACGATCTCCAGGACCGCCTCCTCCCAAGGGGGGTGGCCCTCCTCCTGTCCTCGCTCTTTCCCTCTTATTGTGAGCTCTCTTTTCCTGCAATGAGGGAGACAAGTGGAGTTTGAGTGAGACTGAAGGAGTGAGTGTAGAGAATCCATATCATTGATGGTTAGAAGGAGACAAAGATGGAGTGAATTGGCAAGACCAAGGGCCTTCCCTGTGTTTTGTAAGTTGTTTCCATAGCATCACAGTGATAGGGAGTGTGAGGGCTGCATAGTCAAATTGCTAGGTGAATGTGACCATAGAGAGGGAATAGGTAAGGGTGCATAGATGTCAGTGTCAAGTGGGATGTGGAGGAAGAGGTTGCTAAAGCTGCGTGCTGGTGAGGAGAGGCAATGGGGATCAGATTGAGGGTGATGGGAAAGTCATACTCACTTTTCCAGTGCGCAGAAGGTCATGAAACCTCTTCCTGCACTGAAGCCAGGTTCTGCGGATCATCGACAACGAGTTGACCTCCTGGGCCACCTGTATCCACACAGCCTTTGTCTGCTGAAGAAGGGAAGAGCACCTCCTTACTAGCTCTTGCTCCCTCCACCAAAGCTTGCAGGGCGTCGTCATCAAATCTGGGAGCAGACTTAGGTCTCCCGCTGCTCATTCTGCCTCCAGGTCCCTCTCACTGCAAAGGCCAAAAGGTTGCCAGACTGCAGAAGAAGCAAGGCTTCTTGCAGACCTTAAATGCAGCAGCAATGATGACGTCATCGGAGGCGAGTTTCAGACTGAAAAAACTAATTGGGCCATGGGTTCCCACACACTGGAACTCAATTGCCCAATTATGTGAAAATCGCATCAATCTCCCACATCGATTTGGAATTGGGTGGATAACACGAAAAGTGGATGACACGACCCCAGCCCGCCCCATGACAAAATCCAGCCCATAGAGTACAAAAGCAAGGAAGTTATGATGAACCTTTACAAAACACTGGTTCGGCCGCAACTGGAGTATTGTGTCCAATTCTGGGCCCCGCACTTTAGGAAGGATGTGAAGGCCTTAGAGAGGGTGCAGAAAAGATTTAGGTGAATGATTCCAGGGATGAGGGACTTCAGTGGATAGATTGAAGAAGTTGGGGTTGTTCTCCTTAGAGCAAAGAAGGTTAAGAGGAGATTTGATAGGGGTATTAAAAATCATGAGGGGTCTAGACAGAGTAGATAGAGAGAAACTGTTCCCATTGGCGGAAGGGTCGAGAACCAGAGGGCACAGATTTAAAGTGATTGGCAAATGATCTAAAGGCGACATGAGGAAAAATATTTTTATGCAGCGAGTGGTTAGGATCTGGAATGCACTGCCTGAAAGGGTGGTGGAGGCAGACTCAATCATGGCTTTCAAAAGGGAATTGGATAAGTACCTGAAGGGGAAAAGATTTGCAGGGCTATGGGGAAAGGGCGGGGGAGTGAGACTAGCTGAAGTGCTCTTGCAGAGAGCCGGCACGGGCTCGACAGGCCAAATGGCCTCCTTCTGTGCTGTAACCATACTATGATTCTAAAAAAATTCAAGAGGGGGAGCTGATTGATTACTCTGTTACAGTGTAGAAGAACTTTATGGACTTTGAAACAATGAAAGAATCACTGATTCCTGAATTTTGTTTGGAATCAGAGTCATCTATGTACGTGCGTGTGAGAGCCAGACCTCAAGATTTGGTTAAGAACTGCTGAAGTTTAATGGTCTCAGAAGAAGCAGCTCAGTATTGGTGAAACTCTCCACACAGTTAGGCAAAAAATAAAGACTTGTATTGATATAGCACTCCATCATGTCTCTGAGAAATGTCTCAGAGCTTCACACAAATCACTATTTGAAGTGGAGTCACTGTTCGTCTATAGGCAAACACAGCAGTCAATTTGTACAAATCTCAGTTCCTGCAAACAGCAAATGAAATCAATGGCCAATTGATTTGTTTTTAGCTGAGGGAGTAAGAGAGTAAGAAGCGTAAATTAACTGGTTGGAAATATAGTGAACAGAAGCCCAAGATGGTTCAAGGTAAATTGACTGCCAGTTTTGTCAAAACGAACACCCCTTAAGATAAGAATCAATGTCCAGCAATCAGACTGACATGTAACAATGTAAACAAATGTGGTTTAAAAATTATTAGCTGGCAAGTTTGAGAGAAAAGAAATAGCTGCAACTCATCGAGGCAACTGAACATAAGAACATAAGAAATAGGAGCAGGAGTAGGCCATACGGCCCCTCGAGCCTGCTCCGCCATTCAATAAGATCATGGCTGATCTGATCTTGGCCTCAACTCCACTTTCCCGCCCGCTCCCCAAAGCTGAACACGACAAGGATTACATACACCAATTGAAGCAATGGAGAATGTAGAAACAAATATTCCCAAAAATATAGGGTCAACAGCAATATGGATATTAAGGCCCCGATTTTACATTTGTGACGCGCTGGGAGTGGGGATGGACTGATAGCGCACGGGAAACCTGGGGGTAAGTTCAGCGCATCGGTCAGTGGCTTTTTAACTCAGCCGCCTCATTAGCATTTTACTTCCAGGTTTCCCGTCCAATCAGCGGCAGCAGGTGTGATGTGGCCCCGCATGATGCAATCTCAGCTCCAGTATTTAAAGGGACAATCCAAATAAGCAAGTTGGAGTTTGGAGTTGGGAAGAAGAGACAAGGAAGTAAGAGAATGGAGTCCACACGGGCAAAGGCTGCACCCCATTTCACTGACACCTCCCTGGATGTGCTGCTGGGGGCTGTGCGGAGTCGGAGAGAGATACTCTTCCCTAGCAACGGGAGGAAGAAGCCTGCTGCTGAGACCAAGAAGGCGTGGTTGGAGGTATTGGAGGAGGTCAGCAGTAGGAGTGTGGTGCCACGCTCCTAGATTCAATGCAGAAAGTGGTTTAATGACCTAAGCAGGTCAGGTCAGGATAGATGAGTGCAGGATAGATGGCACAGTCACCTACATCCTGCTGTGCGTATCATTCCACCGCCTCATTCTGCCTCCTCAAGCCCACTCCATCACATCACTCTTCACACCCACTTAGTTTGCAGGTGCAACCTTCTCTTTCTATCCACTTCCTCACATCCCCATCTATCCATCCACCACTTGTGCTCACCTCATCTTTATGCAATTTCATGCCTCTCCCTCATAGTCACCCTCACCAAATGCACGCCATCCATCAGGTGAACACATGCCATTACACTCACTCATAAGTCTGTTCGTTCCCTCCTTGCAGGAGAAAAGAGCACAGATCACCAGGGGGAGGGAGAGAACTGGAGGGGGCCTCCGCAGATCACGCAGCTCAATACTGCAGAGGAGGCGGCGCTAGGAGTAACTGGGGTTATGGTGTCCCTGCTGTCAGAAATGGGGAGCACCCAGCTACTTGGTGACACAATTAAATAAAAGCCACCCAACAACAACAAAACAACTTGTATTTATATAGCGCGTTTAACGTAGTAAAATGTCCCAAGGTGCTTCACAGGAGCGTTATCAAACAAAATTTGACACCGAGCCACATAAGGAGATATTGGGGCAGATTACCAAAAGCTTTGTCAAAGTGGTAGGTTTAAAGGAGCGTCTTAAAGGAGGAGAGAGAGGTAGAGTGGCGGAGGGGTTTAGGGAGGAAAGTTAGAGTTTAGGGTCTTGGCAGCTGAAGGCATGGCCACCAATAGTGGAGCGATTAAAATCGGGGATGCTCAAGAGGCCACAATTGGAGGAATGCAGATATCTCCCGGGGTTGTAAGGCTGGAGGAGATTACAGAGATAGGGGTGAGGCAATGGAGGGATTTGAAAACAAGGATGAGAATTTTGAAAATGAGGCGCTGCTTAACCGGGAGCCAATGTAGGTCAGCGAGCACAGGGGTGATGGGTGAATGGGGCGAGTTAGGACATGGGCAGCTGAGTTTTGGATGACCTCAAGTTTACGTAGGGTAGAACGTGGGAGGCCAGCCAGGAGTGCATTGGAATAGTCAAGTCTAGAGGTAACAAAGGCATGGATGAGGGTTTCAGCAGCGGATGAGCTGAGGCAGGGGCGGAGTCGGGCGATGTTACGGAGGTGGAAATAGGCGGTCTTAATGATGGTGCGGGTATGTGGTCAGAAGCTTATCTCAAATATGACATCAAGGTCTGCGAACAGTCCGATTCAGCCTCAGACTGTTGCCAGGAGAGGGATGGAGTTTGTGACTAGGAAATGGGGTTTGTGGCAAGAATGTCTTCCCAATATTTAGATGGAGGAAATTTCTGCTCATCCAGTGCTGAATGTCGGACAAGCAGCGTGACAACTTAAGAGACAGTGAATGGGTTGAGAGAGGTGGTGGTGATGTAGAGCTGGGTGTTGTCAGCATACATGTGGAAACTGATGCTGTGTTTTCGAATGATATCGCTGAGGGGCAGCATGTAGATGAGGGCTAGGAGGGGGCCAAGGAAAGATCCTGGGGGACACCAGAGGAAATGGTGCAGGAGCGGGAAGAGAATCCATTGCAGGTGTTTCTTTGACTACGACTGGATAGATAAGAATGGAACCAAATGTTTGCAATCCCACCCAGCTGGACGGTGGTGGAGAGGCATTGGAGGAGGATGGTGTGGTCAAAGGCTGTAGACAGGTCGAGAAGGACGAGGAAGGATAGTTTATCTTTATCACATTCACATAGGATTTCATTTGTGACTTTGATAAGAGCCATTTTGGTACTGTGGTCGGGGCGGAAATGCCAAGTGATACGGCATTCAGTCATGTTGACTTGGTTTTAGCAGCGATTGAAATATGATCATCTTCACAATAACTTGCAACATTCTTACCTTGCCACGACTAATTCATGTCTATTATCTATCACAGGGCCTTCACATGTGCAGCAGGAGTCGGTGGACGTGGCGGGCGACGAGTCCGTGTCGGAGGGTGCAGCCCTCTCCAAGCTCTGCTCAGCTGGATACAGATGCTCCAAAACCCAAAGGACATTGGCCAAGAGCATCTCAGCAGTCAGCGCAGGGATCTGAGCGGCCTGTCTCTACCTCTGCTGAAGCCACACAGATTGCACTGCGTAGGAGTAGCAGAAAAAGGAAGAGTGAGGCTTTGTAGTTGCACAAGAGTATGGGCGTCTTTGAAAATGTTATTTTGATAAGGTTTGGTTCTTTATTTAGCTCACATAAATGTTATTCTCTTGCATCACTTTCCTTTCTTGTCCATTCTTGGGTGCTGGGTGGTAAGTGGCCCTCTAACTTGTTTAACGATGAATGTGAAGACATGAATTGATGGGGACCAATGATGGGATGTTCAAAGGCTGGTTCATTGGTTGCAGGGCTACTTTGTGTCAGTGGCATTGCGGGCGGGGTGGGGGGGGGGGGGCTGTGGTGGTGAGCGGGCAGAGTGGCCTTTGCATTTTCTGGTGACATGGGTCCACTGGTGCAACTTAAGTGAACCTTGCATTAATAAGGGCAAACCTGACATCCCGGGCAGCAACATGAGCAGCTGGGAGTGCATTGCCCTCATCACCCTCCTCCTCCTCTTCCTCTTCTTCCTCCTTCCCCTCTGAATCATCCGAGGAGGATCTGAGCTCTTCGTCTTGTTCCACCTGCAGGTCCAAACCTTGCTACTGCGCAATGCTGTGCAGAGCTCAGCAAACCACAGCCGTTCTGGAGACCCTGCCTGGTTCATATTGAAGGGCACCTCCACATCTGTCGAGGCACCTGAAGCGAATCTTCAGCATGCCGATGACCTGTTCAATCACACATCTGGTGGTGATATGGCATTCACTGTAGCGCTGTTGGGCTCCAGTGTTGAGGTTTCTGATGGGTGTCATGAGCCAAGTTTGCAGTGGGTAGCCCTTGTTGCCTAGCAGCCACCCCTTAATCTGCTTCCAAGTGCGAAGAGATCAGGGAGCTTGGACTACCGCAGGACAAAAGCAGCATGGCAGTTGCCCGGGAATCTTGCGTACAATGTTCGCTTTAAGCTGTGTGGTTGCGCAGCACTGTGGAGGTCCCACGCAGCCGGTGAGCCGGCTTTTGAATAGAAAAACTGCACATGCATGGAATTTTAATGGCCTGCGCAGCCTGTAAAAGGGGCCACGCATCCCCCCAAAAAATTAGTTAACATTGCTTGCAGACCTGCATAAACATCTTTTTATGGTTGCATACCAGCTAGACATTGATGGACTGGATGCCTTGCGGTTGACGAATGCTCCTGGTTGTTCTGGGGGGCTCCCAGACTGTCACATGTGTGCAGTCGATGGCACCCTGTACCTGTGGGGAAACCAGCCAGATGCGCAAAGCCAAGTGCCCGCTCATTCTGACTGACATCATTGGAGGCAAAATTGACATCATTGCCGGTCCTGGCAAACAAGCCATCTGTGACTTGTCCAATGCATTTGTGGGCAGCCGATTGAGAGAGCCTGGATATGTCTGCTGCAGAGCTCTGGAAGGAGCTGGAAACAAAAATATTGAGGGCAATGATAACTTTGACAGTCACTGGAAATGTGTGGCCACCAGGTCAAGCAGGCCTTCTTCTAGGAGGCTGCAGATGTCTGCCACCACCTGATGTGACATCATGAGCCTCCTGAGACACTGCTGTTCAGACATGTCAAGGAAACTCAGCCCCTGCCTGTAGATCCTGTTCCATGGGTAGTACCTCCTGCAAGCTGTACCCCTCTGCCGCTCCCCTCTCTCCTGTGCAGCTACAGGTCTGTGACCAGCAGGCTGCGGGTGCTGTTGCTGGTCATCTTGGCCCTCTTCTGAGGTCCAATCTAAGGCAGCATAAACGACGCCCATGCTGATGTGATGGAGCAAACCTCCAAAGTATAGAAAGTAACATCTGAATTGTACAAAATAGCCTCTCTGCCAAAGTATTGTGAACAAACTCTTTCCCACTAGCAGGTTAGAAAGCAGCTGTGAGTGCTGAGTATTTATTGGCATCTTTCCCTGGGATTGTTTCAACCCCCTCAATTGTCACTGTGTACTCACCTTGCTTTCACTGGCGAGTTTCAGGAAGCCCGGGAAACCCATGGACCCTTAAACATTTTTGTGTCAATATTGCTCGAATTGAGCGATTAATCTTTCTTCTTCTTCTCCTTCTTCTTAGGCAGTCCCTCGGAACCGAGGATGACTTGCTTTTACATTAAAAATGAGTTCTCAGGTGACTGATGAGTCCAATGCGGGACCTACAGTCTTTGTCACAGGTGGGGCAGACAGTGGTTGAAGGGGCGGGTGGGTGGGGTGCTTGGGTTGACGTGCGCTCCTTATATGTTAATAAACAACCCGCCTCTCCCGAGGGGGTTGCGCACAGGCAGTGAAATGTGGAAGTTGGCGGGTTGGAGTCAGTTCTCGACACGGTCAATTTCGGCAGTTTTAACCCCCCACCCGGCCCGCACCCAAACCCACTCACTCCTGCACATTAAATTTCAGCCCTAAGTTTCAGTTAGATTGTGGAGTTACATGCAATCTATTTCCTCTCAAAGAATATACAAATCTCATGGGAAATCTATACAGTTTACTTCAAAGGAGTAAAACTAAGCTAAAATTGCAAAAAGGACTTGTGATGTATCCAATAAACAAAAGGTCAGAGATAGGGTTTTAACATTGTATCCTGGATTCTCCAACCCGCAATTCCATGGAGTGTAGCTCCTCCCAGGAGCATGGAACCTCTCCTATACAGAAGCCTTAATTTGCCCTTGTCAACACAATCAGTAGCACTTAGAGCCATAGAAGTTTACATAAGAGGCTATTTGGCCCATCATGTTGCAATGGACAGAGGCCTCACCATGGACTTGGAAGAGAAGCAGCTGCAAGCCATGTGTGATCAGCAGCACAGTAGCCAATAGAAAGACTGTGCACGAGAGTCTTATTGACAATTTATTCCAGTGAGCTCTGAGACATAGCACAATTAATTTCTCTTGGGCACATTTACAGGTATGGAACTGCTATTTGCTGTAACTGTTTAGTTTGTGTTTACTTTTCAGGGCAAATTTGCTGATCCTGTGCTTTCAGTGGGAAGTCACTTTCGATGGGAACGTGCATCAGAGAATCAGCGCTACAATATTGCAGTCCTACCTCAGCTTTGCGTTTTGAGTGCAACTCTCCACTGGGAGCACAAGATTGGTGAATTTGCGACAACTGATACTTTCTTTTCTGTACGGTAAAAGAATGGCAGACTGCAAGATATAATAAAATGAATTCATTTTTAAAAATTGGACAGTAATACGAATACTGATGATGTATTTGACGTGTCTTGCTGATGCATTGGATTCTTTTGCTTTCTGAATTTCCCCACGCTATTTCTGGATGTGTTCTACCGCGTGCTCTCCTAATTAAATGGTGGGTGGCTGCACAGCCAACTAATGAACTACAGGAGGTACAGAAGACCCTCTATCTGTAGCTAAGAGACACACTGGTGATCCTGCATCAGTTGCAGCTGCATTCTTTGTTGGAGTCGCTGTGGCCTCATTGCTTTCCGAGACAGTGTCTACTTTCACTTACGTGGAGCTAACTGATGCCACAGAAGTGTCACTGACAGGAGTGCCAACTGGCTGTGCCATGATACTCCATACATGTCACTGCTGGAAGGCCTCTCAATATGTACACTGACCTGTCTGAGCACAGAAAAGTAGGGGCTAAAAATTGAGTAGTGCCCCATTTGGGGCACTAACTTCGTCGGGGCGCTACTTTTAGTGCCCCAGAAAAATTAGCGCCTCCCGCGCTGGAACTTGAGTGGTCGCGCCTCAAGAGGGAAGCGGGGCGCTGCGAGTCAATATTGCAGTGATACGTGCCGTGGTATTGCAGGCCTTCCTCCCCTTCTTAAAGGGGAGGGGCCTTGAGCAGCGCGACCTGGGGCCCAGCTGGGCCCCCGGGGATCGGGAGTGCTGGCAAAAGAGCCCGGCACTCAAGAAAAGTGCCGGGCTCTTGGAGTGCAGCTGGCACTCCGTGGGGCGAGGGGGAGGGTGTTCAGGAGGCAGGTGCTGGCAGGCAGCCAGCAACAAAAATGGCCACCCCACACCTCGCCTTTAAATTGCGCCTCCCCCGCCGCAGGTAGGCCCCCCCGACCCCGTCGGATATAGTGTCTGGCGGTAAGTCAGGGGGTGCTCCTGAAGATCGCGGCTGCGGCACGAGCGGGGCGCTGCACACGCGATGATGTCATTGTAATGATATCAGCAAATAGTGATGGTATTTGCCTGTTTGATTATTATGCCTTACCAGCATATTTGCCTGTTTGATTATTTATGCCTTACCAGCAGAGGGCATGTGAGAGAGGCAGTTTAGTTTTAGTTTCGTTTTAGATGGATCTCTAAGATGGTGTCTCCTGTAAAACTGTTAACATGCTTGAAGACACTTTAGATTAAAAGACATTCTCTTTCATGAATGTGTCGTCATTGAACCCACATACAAATCGATACATGGTGTCAGAAGTGATTGAAAGAGATGAAGAGGAAAAATCTGAAGTTAGCAACTCGATGAGACAGTGAACGGAGTCGTGGCAAGTAAGCTACCCAGCGAAATCAGCTCTCCACATATTAGTAAGCCAAAAGAGAACATCGTTACTTACCTTTGGAGAATAGCTAACGAAGTGAAAAATGGAAGGATTACACCCACCGGCGAAGCTTCAGTTGACAGGTAATGTGGCTGAAAGTTGGAGGAGGTTCAAACAATGTTTGGAGTTGTATTTAGCAGCAATCGGAGCTGACGAGAAAAGTGATAAAATGAAAGCGTCAGTGTTCTTACATGTCGTGGGTGATGAAGCGCTGGAGGTGTATAATAACTTCACATTCACTGCTGATGGAGACAAAATGAAGTTGGATAAAATAATGGAACAGTTTGAGGCCTACTGCATAACTAAACGTAACGTGACGTTTGAGAGGCACAGATTTTTCACATGTGTACAGAAAACGGGAGAGACTATTGATCAGTATGTGACTGAACTGAGAAACAGAAGCAAAACGTGTGAATTTGGGGGACTGACAGACTCGCTGATAAAAGACAGACTGGTGTGTGGTATTCCAGATAATGGTCTAAGGGAAAGACTGCTAAGAGAGCAAAATCTAGACCTGGGAAAAGCCATAGCACTGTGTAGGGCTACAGAGACTGTGAAGTTGCAGGCAAAGGAGCTGTTCAGTGACAGTAGCTGCAACGTGGATGCAGTGAGAAAGAACGGACACAAACCGTTTAACAAAAAGAGCGCCAATGTGAAAAAAGAGGCGTGGCCAGTGAACAAAAATGAAAGGGGCAATCGAAAGTCATGTAGTCGATGCGGTACACAGCATCCACCAAAAAAGTGTCCAGCATATGGTAAAACATGCAATAGTTGCAACAAAAACAACCATTATGCCCGTTGCTGTAAGAACCAAGCGCAACAAAGCAAGGTCCATGCAGTAGATGAAGGCGAGATAGAGGAGTTCTATGTGGATGTTGTGTCTGAAAACAAAAAAGAAAAAAGAGACTGGATGTTGACACTAAAAGTGAATGACATACACATTCCATTTAAATTGGATACTGGAGCACAAGTTAATGTGATATCAGAGACTGATTTTAAGAAAATTAGACCCAGACCAAAGATACATGGAATAAAAGTGAAAGTGACAGGATACTCAGGTACTAATATACCAGTGAAAGGAAGATGCATTGTCAAAGTGACACACAAGGACAGAGAGCACACGCTAGCATTAATCGTGGTGCCAAAGGATGTGCAAGCCATACTAGGTTTAATAGCCTGTGAGAGACTGAACCTGGTAAAGAGAGTCCTCGTTGTGGAAAGCGAAGGAGAGACAGTCTATGATGAACTCATGAAAGAGTACAACGACCTATTTCAGGGTCTAGGCTGCCTTCCAGGAGAACACACGATCTGAGTAGATAAAAGTATACCAACGGTCATACATCCATGCAGAAAAGTTCCGTTTGCTCTTCAAAAGCAACTGAAGGCAGAGTTGGACAGGATGGAAAGCCTGAACGTGATTCAGAAGATAGATGAGCCAACTGAGTGGGTGAGTTCCCTCATCGTTGTGGACAAAAAGAATGGAAAGCTCAGAATTTGCCTGGATCCAAGAGATCTAAACAGAGCAATAAAGAGAGAGCACTTCAAGCTTCCTACACGTGAGGAAATCATGTCACAGTTTGCAAATGCAAAGTATTTCAGCAAGTTAGATGCATCATCAGGATTTTGGCAGACGAAACTGGACGAGGCAAGTTCAAGACTGTGCACGTTCAACAGTCCATTTGGCAGATACAGATTCCTAAGGTTACCATTTGGCATTGCCTCAGCTCCTGAAGTGTATCACAAAACTATCCATATGATCTATGAGCACCTGGAGGGAGTTGATACATCAATGGATGACATCATAGTATGGGGAACCACGAGAACTGAGCATGACGAGAGACTGAAAAAAGTGCTGGAAGCAACAAGGAAAACAAACCTGAAGCTGAATCGAGAGAAATGCCAGCTCGGGGTGACAGAACTGACATTCGTGGGAGATATCCTTAGCAGTGAGGGCATCAGACCAGATCCCAGAAAGGTGTCCGCCATTGAGAATATGCCAAAGCCACAATGCAAAAAGGACGTGCAGAGGTTTAATGGAATGATCAACTACATGGGTAAATTCATATCCAACCTCTCAGAAAAGATGGCGCCACTGAGACGACTAACTGAAAAGAACATAGAATGGGAATGGAATCATGAGCATGAGAAGTCATGGAGCGATCTAAAGAAACTGCTCACAGAGGAACCAGTTCTGAGGTTTTATGACCCAGCGAGACCCATCAAGATATCATCAGATGCATCACAGAGTGGGCTCGGTGCCGTTCTTCTGCAAAAATATGACTACTGGCAACCTATTGCATATGCATCGCGCTCAATGCTCAAATAGAAAAGGAGCTGCTCAGCATCACATACGCCTGTGAAAGATTTCACCAGTTTGTGTCAGGACAAGCAATCAGTGTAGAGACTGACCATAAGCCCTTGATTGCATTGTTCCAAAAGCCACTAAATAGCTGTCCGTTTAGAATACAAAGAATGATGATCAGGCTGCAACGCTATACACTGAATGTTGCGTACACCCCGGGTAAGCTGATGTATACAGCAGACACGTTGTCCAGAGCTGTTGACCCAAGAGAGCCCGCAAACACCAAAATGGAAGAAAAAGTAAACACCTACGTGGACATGATCATAAGTGCACTGCCCATAGCAGATGCAAAAATGGAGCTCATAAAGACTGAGACAAACAAAGATGAAACAATGAGACGACTGAGGAAAAGCATCTTGGATGGATGGCCCAACATGAAGCAAGACTGCTCACCTGACATGGCAGAGTACTGGAACTGCAGGGCGGAACTATCAGTGGTCGAAGACATCATCTACAAAGGAAGTAAAATAGTTATCCCAAAGAGTCTGAGAAAAGAGATGCTAAAAAGATCCATGGAGGACATCTGGGAATCGAAAAGTGTAAGAAAAGAGCACGAGAGGTGATGTACTGGCCACGAATCAACCAAGATGTGACAAATGAGGTGTCAAACTGCACAATATGCCTGAAATATCGAGCAAGCAATCCGGTAGAACCACTAAAGCCACACCCAGCGCCAGACAGACCTTACCAGAAGGTAGGCGCTGACCTATTCGTATGTCAAGGGAAGGACTATCTTGTAGTCACAGACTATTACTCCCTGTATCCAGAGGTTTGTAGACTGTACACCACCACTGCAGATGCTGTGATAACAGGTATGAAAGCCATATTCTCCAGACATGGCGTGGCAAGCGAGGTCTTCACAGACAGCGGACCCCAGTTTTACAATGCATGTTTCCGGCACTTTGCCAAAGAGTGGGACTTTGTCCACACAACGTCAAGTCCTCACTTTCCACAGTCCAATGGACTAGTGGAAAAATCGGTCCAGACAGTGAAAAGACTGATGTACAAGGCAAAAGACAGTGGAACTGACTTCTACCAGAGCAACTGACTTCTACCAGAGCATGCTTGTATACCGCACAACGCCGCTCGAGTGTGGTATGTCACCAGCCCAACTCCTTATGGGACGTCTGCTAAGGTCAAACCTACCCATCCCGGAGAACCTCCTGAAAACAAAAGAGGGGGAGAAAGTGAGGAAGTTCAAAGAACAACAGAAAGAAAAGCAAAAGTACTACTATGACAGAGGAACACAAAACCTACCTGAACTCCACACTGGTGACCAAGTAAGGTTCAAAGACAAAACAAACATATGGACTCAGAAGGGAACTGTCCTGAGTGAAGTTCAACCAAGATCATACACCATTCAGACAGATGAGGGTGCTATTCTGCGAAGAAATCGTCGGGATCTTCTCATGAGACCAGCCACAGCAAGTCAAAAGACTGATACTGTTGAACAACCTGATCACACAGCTGAGAAATCATCATCTGAGGCAACAACTCAGATTCAAGGACAATCAATCAGAAAATCCTCAAGACGCGTGAAGCCTCCTGAGAGACTCATTGAGCAAGTTTAAGGACTCTTGATATAGAAGGAAGTAATGTTATCTTATTCTCTCTTCAAGTTCTAGTGTATTTACATATTTCATGTGAACACACAAAACAAGGTTAAAAAACCTTGATAATGATAATGATAATGTAAGTTCATTAAGTGTTACAGTTAAAATGCAGAGTAATACAAAGAAAACATGTTGTTAGATAAAAGTAAAATACTTTTGTTTTAAGAAAGGGAGATGTAATGATATCAGCAAATAGTGATGGTATTTGCCTGTTTGATTACTATGCCTTACCAGCATATTTGCCTGTTTGATTATTTATGCCTTACCAGCAGAGGGCATGTGAGAGAGGCAGTTTAGTTTTAGTTTAGTTTTAGATGGATCTCTAAGATGGTGTCTCCTGTAAAACTGTTAACATGCTTGAAGACACTTTAGATTAAAAGACATTCTCTTTCATGAATGTGTCGTCATTGAACCCACATACAAATCAATACAGTCATCACTGGTGGTGCAGCGCCGCGGGACGCTACCGGTTAGCGCCGCCGCTAACCTCCCACTGAATTTCGCGGGAGGCGTGGGTGGCGCCGTGCCCAGGCGCTAGTTGCTTGGCGATAACGGGAGGCGCAAAGCAACCCAATTTTCCCCCCTAGGTATCTAAGAGATCTTGGAATCCTTCCTTCGTTGTTGCTTGTAACTGCTCTCCAAGTAGGTTGACCCCCAAAGTCTCTATAACAGCAGTGGGTGCATTCATCATGTATGTTGCTATTGTGCCCAAAACCTGCATAACTGAGGCACCCACTGCAGGTTCCACTGGTGTTGCCATGTCCTCAGTGTCAGACTGCACTGCAGACAACCATTAGTCCATTACATCACTCATGTGGGAGATGGTGTGGAGCTCTCCTGTGCTACTCTGTATTTCTATTGCCCTGTCTAAAGAGGCAGGGGTTGCTACAAAATGCACCTGCCGATGTAACAACCTCTGTTTCAAAATAGATCCACTGAAGTTTGTATCCACTTATAATTTATTTGGGACATTGTATACTGGGCCTCTGTTCCGGATTAGCTGAACATCCATCAACCACCACTCCTGCTCCCATTCATCACCAGTGTTCTGTGCCTCATTCTATGGCTGCTCTTCAATCTCACTATGATATTCTTCTGGTGTGTGTGTATTTATGCTGCTGTTGTTAATTCAAGTCTGGGTGATGCGGGTCAGCACTTATAGTTTCAGCAACAGAGACTGGCCTAGAAATTTGATGGCACGCACCTGAAACAGACATTCAACAACTTGCATTTATATAGCGCCTTTAATGTAGTAAAACATCCCAAGGTGCTTCACAGGAGCGACAAGCAAAATTTGACTCCGAGCCACATAGGGAGATCTTAGGGCAGGTGACCAAAAGCTTGTTCAAAGAGGTCAGTTTTAAGGAGCGTCTTAAAGGAGGAAAGAGAGGTAGCGAGGCGGAGATGTTTAGGCAGGGAATTCCAGACAGTTTCGGGCCTAGACAGCTGAAGACACCGTCACCAATGGTGGAGCGATTAAAATCAGAGATGCTCAAGAGGAGAGAATTGGAGGAGCGCAGATATCTCGGGGGTTGTGGGGCTGAAGGAGATTAAAGAGATAGGGAGGGGCGAGGCAATGGAGGGATTTGAAAACAAGGATGCGAATTTTAAAATTGAGGCGTTGCTTAACTGGATGCCAATGTAGGTCAGCGAGCACAGGGGTGATGGGTCAATGGGACTTGGTGTAAGTTAGGACAAGTGCAGCAGAGATTTGGATGACCTCAAGTTTACGGGTAGAACGTGGGAAGCCGGCCAGGAGTGCATTGGAATAGTCAAGTCTAGAGATAACAAAGGCTGATGAGGGTTTCAGCAGCTGAGGCAGGGGCAAAGTCGGGCGATGTTATGGAGCTGGAAATAGGCAGTATTACTGATGGCACAGATGTGTGTTCAGAATCTCATCTTGGGGTCAAATATGTCACCAAGGTTGCGAACAGTCTGGTTCAGCCTCAGACAGTTGCCAGGAGAGGGATGGAGTCGGTGGCTAGGGAACAGCCCTTTGCGTATGCAAATAGGGAGCATAATGCCTACTAGATGTCCCCTTTGAAAACTGGGCTGCCCTGAACGCAGCCAGTGCTGGGCCATCTTCATTCAGGAAAAAGTGGTTTACATGCAGCCCAACCAGCAGTCCTTTAAGGCTGCCACCAAAAGATCATTTTTTTAAAATGCGTACCTGAATGTGGAGCTGGGAGGTGCAGGAGTGCGTCTCCCAGCTCCACGGCAGTGCTAACCACCACTAGGCCCTCTCCAGATCACTGCCTCCCTCCCTCTCTCGATTGCTGCTGCCCTCTCCCATTCCCTTTCCCAATCACTGCCCTTTCTCTCTCTCTCTCCCGATCGTTGCCACCCTCCCTCCCCCGATCTCTGCCCCCTCCCTCTCCCGATCTCTGCCCCCTCCCTCTCCCGATCACTGCCCCCTCTCTATCCCGATCTCTGCCCCCTTTCTCTCCCAATCACTGCCCCCTCCCTCTCCTGATCTCTGCCCCCTCCCGATCTCTGCCCCCTCCCTCCCCCGATTGTCTCCCTCCCTCTCCCGATAGCTGCCCCCCCCCTCTCCCGCTCACTGCCCCCTCCCTCTCCGGATCTCTGCCCCCTCCCTCTCCCGATCACTGCCCCCTCCCTCTCCCGATAGCTGCCCCCTCCCTCTCCCGCTCACTGCCCCCTCCCTCTCCGGATCTCTGCCCCCTCCCTCTCCCGATCACTGCCCCCTCCCTCTCCCGATCACTGCCCCCTCCTGCCCCCTCCCTCTCCCGATCACTGCCCCCTCCCTCTCCCGATCTCTGCCCCCTCCCTCTCCCGATCACTGCCCCCTCCCTCTCCAGATCTCTGTCCCCTCCCGATCTCTGCCCTCTCCCTCTCCCTCTCCCGATCACTACCCCCTCCCGATCTCTGCCCCTCCCCTCTACCGATCTCTGCCCCTCCCTCTCCCAATCACTGCCCCCTCCCTCTCCCGATTACTGCCCCTCCCTCTACCGATCGCTGCCCCCTCCCTCTTTCGATAAGGTCCCGAATAAGAGATTAGCGTGTAAAGTTAAGGCACATGGGATTGGGGTAAGGTACTGACTTGGATAAAGAACTGGTTGGCAGACAGAAAGCAAAGAGTTGGACTAAACGGGTCTTTTTCTGAGTGGCAGGCAGTGACTAGTGGGGTACCGCAGGGATCGGTCCTTGGACCCCAGCTATTCACAATATATATTAATGATCTAGACAAGGGAACTAGATGTAATATCTTCAAATTTGCAGACGACACAAAGCTGGGTGGGCGTGTGTGCTGTGAGGAGGATGCCGAGAAACTCCAGGATGATTTGGACAGGTTGGGTGATTGGGCAGAAGCATGGCAGATGCAATATAACGTGGATAAATGTGAGGTTATTCACATTGGTAGCAAAAACAGGAAGGCAGATTATTATCTGAATGGCAATAGATTGGGAGAAGGGGAAGTGCAACGAGACCTGGGTGTCCATGTGCACCAGTCGCTGAAGGTAAGCATGCAGGTGCAGCAGGCGGTTAAGAAGGCAAATGGTATGTTGGCCTTCGTAGCAAGAGGGTTTGAGTACAGGAACAAGGATGTCTTGCTGCAGTTGTACAGGGCCTTGGTGAGACCACATCTTGAGTATTGTGTGCAGTTTTGGTCACCTTATCTGAGGATGTTCTTGCCATGGAAGGAGTTCAGCGAAGATTCACCAGGCTGATACCTTGGATGGCAGGAATGACTTATGAGGAGAGATTGGATCGATTGGGCTTGTACTCGCTGGAGTTTAGAAGAATGAGAGGGGATCTCATCGAAACTTATAAAATTCTAATAGGACTGTGTTGATGATCTGGAGTCTGAGCTTCAGACACTGCGACACATCAGGGAGGGGGAGAAGTACCTGGACTCTGTGTATCAGGAGGTGGTCACACCTATGAAGTTAATTAATTCAGATGGAGCCCATGGTCAGGGACAGGACGGTGTGACTACGAGTGAGGCAGGTACGGGGATCCAGGAGGTAGAGCTGGAGGAGCCGCAGCCCTTGTTCTTGTCCAACAGGTTCGAGGTTCTTACTCCCTGTGGGGACAGGAGCAGGGACTGCAGGATGAGCAACCTGGCCACAGCACCGTGGAACAGGGGACCATTCAAGAGGGGGGAGTAAATAGAAATGTTGTAGTGGTAGGGGATAGTATTATTAGGGGGATAGATAGAGTTCTCTGCAACTGAGAGCGAGAGTCCCGAAGGCTGTGTTGCCTACCCGGTGCCAGGGTTAAGGACATCTCCTCTGGGCTGGAAAGAAACTTGCAGTGGGAGGGGGTGGATCCAGTTGTCGTGGTCCATGTTGGCACAAACGACGTAGATAGGACTAGGAAGCCGGTTCTGTTAAAGGAGTATGAGCAGCTAGGGGTCAAATTAAAAAACAGAACCTCAAGGGTAATAATCTCTGGATTATTACCTGAGCCATGAGCGAATTTGGCTAGGACAAATAAAATTAGAGAGTTAAATGCGTGGCTCAAAGACTGGTGTGGGAGAAATGGGTTTTGCTTCCTGGGACACTGGCACCAGTACTGGGGCAGCAGGGAGCTGTTCCGTTGGGACGGACTTCACTTGGCCAGTGCTGGGACTAGAGTCCTGGCGGATCATATAACTAGGGCTGTAGAGAGGGCTTTAAACTAACTAGTGGAGGGGGGGAGGTTCCCACAGAGCAAATAATAAAAATGACAACAGGGAAGGTCATAGACTTAGGTAGCAGTGGGGAAATTAAAAACCAGAGCGTGTTGTGGTGTATGTAACCTGTTCCACCTTAAGAGAACTACTTTAAGAGATGTACTACTTTCTCTTGGCTGCTGTATACTGTAATACCGGTGGTGACCACACTGGTATATAAGTGTTGTGTAAGGATTTGCTGGGCAGTTCAGCCCTGGCCTCTGAATAGTAAAGACCTGTTAAAAGTTATTCTTGTTGTCTGTGTCCAGTGATTGATCCTAAACATAACTGGGACACACAGACTCAACAGTGGCGACGAGTCCGATCTTACCCTGCGGCAATTTTACATCCAAGGCAGCTTCGTCCTCAAAACGGGCGTCGAGAAGAGGCATCCGCACTCATCATCCTACTGAGCACCATCGCACGGGAGGCATCGAGAACCCGGGTTAAAAAGAAAAAGAATTCTGACCACGAAGCCCTCCATCAGCGACAGGCAGTGATCATCCCTTCTACCACGGTGGTGGGTAAGCCGATCAACGAAACGAGCAGAAAGTCGGCCGTGTTGACTGTGGAGTAGGGGAGGGAAAACGGAGGAATAAGGGCGGAGAGCTCGACCACGGCCGGTAGAAAGGGCCGGGCTGCAATCGAGGCCGAGAGGCACAGCGACTGGGGCAGCTTAAGGCTCGAGAGCCACGGAGAACTCAAACGCAGCCGGTGTACAGGACCGGGCTGCAAGCGGGGCTGCGAGGCAAAGCAGCGTCGGGGAGTTGAGAAGCTTAAGGCACGAGAGCCGCGGAGAATTCAAACGCAGCCGGTGTAAAGGACCGGGCTGCAAGCGGGGCTGCGAGGCAAAGCAGCGTTGGGGAGTGAGAACCGCTGGGGAGGCGAGAACGGCAGCAGCAAGGCAATCGCCATTGCAGCCAGCGGGGGAAGAAGGCAAACGCGGGAATCCGCCATTGTAGTCGGCGGGGGAAGAAGACGAGCGCGGGAAAGACCGCCAAGCGCGGGAAGCCGCCATTTTAGTAGGCAGGGGAAGAAGACAAGCGCGGGAAGCCGCCATTTTGAGAAAAAGAAAAAAAAAATTTAACAACTTGCAAGGATGCCTAAACATGGGAGCATTAATACCTTTGATAGTGATATTGAAGATTGGACCACGTATGTAGAACGCATGGAAGTTTATTGTAAAGCAAATAAGGTACCAGATGATGAGAAAGCACTAACCTTATTAAGCTCAATGGGTGCGAAGACATACGGGCTATTGAAGCACCTTCTATCACCAAATAAACCGGTGGATCAGACTTTCGCGAATATTGTTACTGTCCTGAAAAATCATTTAAACCCCACGCCGCTGATGATAGCGGAACGATTTAAATTTTACAGGAGAACGCAGCTGAAAGACGAAAGCAACGCTGAATTTTTAATTGAACTACGTAAGCTATCGAAGTACTGTCAGTTTGGAACAGGACTAGCAGATGCGCTGAGAGATAAATTTGTGTGTGGATTGTTAAAAGAAGGAACACAAAAGCGACTGCTTGAGGAGAATGATCTTACGCTTGATAAAGCTGTCACTATTGCAGCATCGCAAGAAGCCGCAGCGAGAGGCACTGCAGAAATGCAGCTACGGTCACCGGAACTCTGCACCAATCAAATGGTCTTGAGTACAGTAAAATGTTATCGTTGTGGAAAGACAACACACGATCAGAACCAGTGCTGGTTCAAAAATCAGGAATGCAGAAAATGTGGCAGGCTTGGTCACATAGCTAAAGTATGCCGCTCAGGAAAGAAGACCAGCAACAAAAAGTCACCGCAGGAAAAGTACAGAAAGGTACACAAGGTGACAGAGAACAGTTCGAACGAACAGAAGTCAGATTCAGACTCCAGCAGTAATGAACTGGGTAGTCTAAGAGTACACAATGTTGGTAAGGAAGCAGACCTCCAAACAATTTGGGTCACACTTCAGATAGCAGGAGTCCAAGTGAAGATGGAATTGGACACTGGATCGGCATTGACGGTCATGAATAAGAAAGATTACAAAAGGTTATTCCCACATATTCCCCTACGGGATACGGAGATTATATTGAAAACATACACGGGGCAAAGAGTATACCCCATCGGGAAGATAGAGGTAAAGGTGGTCCACAAGGGCAAAGAAAGCCGAGGAATGGACTTATATGTGCTACCTGAGGGAGGTCCACCACTACTGGGACGGGAGTGGATTAGGAAAATAAATATGGACTGGCATTCCTTAAAAGCACTAACGGTAGATTCCGGTACAAAAGATGTCAAACCTAAACGATTGTCCAGAATATTGGACGATGCTAAAGAGGCGTTCCAACAGGGACTGGGAACACTGAGAGGAATTACGGCAAACATCAAGGTTGAAGAACATGCAAACCCGAAATTTTTCAAAGCCAGACCGGTACCTTATGCAATACGGCCTGCTGTGGAAGCTGAGCTGGAAGGGCTAGAACGTTCAGGAGTACTGTCTAAGGTAGACTGGAGTGAGTGGGCCACGCCCATTGTCCCCGTCATGAAGCGTTCATCGAGCAACAAGCCAGGGGAACCGGGGAAGGTTCGCAATCTGTGGAGATTTCAAGATCACTGTTAATCTGGTGCTTCACACGGTGCAGTATCCGCTTCCGCGGATTGAGGATATCTTCGCTTCGTTGTCTGGCGGGAAACACTTCACCAAGATAGACCTGGCGCAGGCGTACTTACAGATGGAGGTTGAAGAAGAGTCACGCCAGTGTCTCACGATCAACACGCATAGAGGCTTGTACCGGTATAATAGACTGGTTTTTGGAGCGGCATCGGCTCCAGCAATTTGGCAGAGGGCCATGGAGCAGGTATTACAGGGAATTCCAGGTACACAATGTTACCTGGACGATATTCTGATTACAGGAGATGATGACGAGGAACACCTTGCAAACTTGGAACTGGTGCTCACCAGATTGAAAGAATATGGTCTTCGAGTTAATCGCCAGAAATGTGAATTCTTTCAGAAGCGGATCTCGTACTGTGGTCATGTCATTGACCAGGAGGGGCTTCATAAGTCTCCTGACAAGATCGAAGCTGTTGTGAAGGCTCCCACTCCGGAAAATGTATCCCAATTGAGGTCGTTTCTAGGGTTGATTAACTATTACCATAAGTTTCTGCCAAATTTATCCACGGTGCTGCACCTGCTGAACGCTCTTTTGCAGAAGGGAGTACCATGGAAGTGGAGCGAGGACTGTAAGAGGGCCTTTCGCGAAAGCAAGGCATTGATCACCTCAGAGGAAGTGTTGGCTCACTTCAACCCAATGCTGCCTATTCGTTTGGCTTGTGATGCTTCTCCATATGGTATTGGGGCAGTACTCTCACACAAGTTGCCAAATGGCCAGGAGAGGCCAGTCGCGTTCGCATCCAGATCATTGACCTCCGCTGAGCGCAACTATGCTCAGATAGATAGGGAGGCTCTCAGCCTTGTGTGGGGAGTAAAGAAGTTTAATCATTACCTGCAGGGCCAAAAGTTTACGCTTCTGACAGACCACCAGCCGTTGGTATCCATTTTTAACCCTAAGAAGGGTGTTTCGGTGATGACAGCACAGAGACTCCAGAGATGGTCCCTTTTCCTAGGGGCAAATCAATATCAGATAGAATTCAAAGGTACAAAGCAGCATGGTAATGCTGATGGGCTGTCGCGCCTGCCACTACCTACAGAGGAGGAGGCACCGACGGTTGACCCTGTTGAGTTATTTCACTCGACCATCATCGAATGTTTACCAGTCACCAATGCAAGTATTGAAAGAGAAACCAGGAACGACCCGACACTGTCCAGGGTCTATGAAGTGACAGTGAAGGGATGGCCAGCACATGGTGATCCACTGTTACCGGCATTCTCAGCAAGACGAGAACAGCTGTCCGTCTGTCAAGGAACATTGATGTATGGAACAAGGGTGATTATTCCTCCTAAGTTAAGAGAGAGAGTTCTAAAGGAACTGCATAAAGGTCATCTGGGGGGAGTCAAGATGAAAAGCCTTGCTAGGGCTTATGTGTGGTGGCCGGGTATCGACCAACAGATAGAGGAGCTGACGAAAAGCTGCTCAGGGTGCCAAAAAGTGCAAAATGCACCTCCGATTGCACCGCTGCATCCATGGGAATGGCCTTCAACCCCATGGCAACGTGTACATATTGACTTTGCTGGTCCATTCATGGACTCCATGTTTTTAATTGCGGTGGACGCACATTCTAAATGGCCAGAAGTGATTAAGATGACTACCACTACCTCGGAAAAGATGATCGCGGTGTTAAGAACGATATTTGCAAGAAATGGATTGCCAGAACAAATATGTTCAGACAATGGACCGCAGTTCGTGTCAGAAGAATTCCAGAGATTCATGAAGAAGAATGGGGTGAAACATTATACCTCTGCCCCATATCATCCGGCTACAAACGGGTTGGCCGAGAGATTTGTACAAACGTTCAAAAAAAAGCGATAAAGGCCATGAGCGAAGATCAGATTCCACTACAACACAAGGTGGACAAATTCCTACTGGCATATCGAAACGCCACCCATGCAGTGACAAACCAAAGTCCTGCCATGATGTTCTATAACAGGAGGTTGCGGTCCAGGTTGGACTTCTTAAAACCAAATGTGCGGAGGGAAGTTGAAAACAAACAGTTCCAGCATATAAATAACAAGACCACTCGGAGTTTCGAAATAGGACAACCAGTGTTAGCCCGGGATTATAAAAACGAGAAATGGCAATCTGGAACAATTCGGGCCAGACAAGGACCCCTGATGTACACGGTAGATGTTGGTGAAAATGTAATACGGCGTCATGCTGACCAACTGGTAGAATCGAGAACAAGGGTCGAACCCATGGTTACGGCAGAGACAACCGTGGAAGAAGTTAGTGAACCTGAAGCATCTACCTCAGAAGTGAATGTACCTGATGATGATGTCCAATCCATAAGAGACCAACTAGATGAGTCACCCCAACAACGAGAATCAGAGACCCCTGAAAGGCGTTATCCAACTCGAATCAGGAGGCCTCCTCAGAGACTGAATCTTTGAACTGTTTTGCATGAAGTTGTATATATGTTATATTATGTTATGTTAAATGGGGATATAACTGTTAAGCTAAAAAGGGAGGATTGTGGTGTATGTAACCTGTTCCACCTTAAGAGAACTACTTTAAGAGATGTACTACTTTCTCTTGGCTGCTGTATACTGTAATACCGGTGGTGTGTAAGGATTTGCTGGGCAGTTCAGCCCTGACCTCTGAATAGTAAAGACCTGTTAAAAGTTATTCTTGTTGTCTGTGTCCAGTGATTGACCCTAAACATAACTGGGACACACAGACTCAACACGTGTCAGGAAGGGGCAGAAGGTATGGAGTAAAAGGTAAAGTGATAAAAAGGGCAAAAGCAGGAACTAAGCGTCACAAAACATATTTGAAAGTTCTCTATCTGAATGCACGTAGCATTCGTAACAAAATAGACGAGTTAATGGCAAAAATAACTACATATGGGTATGATCTTGTGGCCATTACAGAAACATGGCTGCAGGGTGACAATGCCTGGGAATTAAACATACCAGGTTATTTAACGATCAGGAAGGACAGGCAGGAAGGAAGGGGAGGTGGGGTGGCTATGTTAATAAAGGAACGAATCACTGTAATACAGAGAAATGATATTGGGTCAAAAGATCAGGATAATGAAACAGTTTGGGTGGAGATAAGAATAAGGGGAAAAAAACACTAGTGGGCATAGTCTATAGGCCTCCGAACAGTTGCAACTCTGTTGGACGGAGTATCAATCAGGAAATAGTTGAGGCTTGTAATAAGGGAGCATCTATAATTATGGGGGATTTTAACTATCATATTAATTGGACAAATCAAATTGGGCAGGGCTGCCTTGAGGATGAGTTCATTGAGTGTATTAGGGATGGGTTTCTTGAGCAGTATGTAACTGAACCGACCAGGGGGCAAGCAACCTTAGATCTGGTCCTGTGTAACGAGACAGGATTAATTAAAAATGTCCTAGTAAAGGATCCCCTTGGAATGAGTGACCATAACATGGTTGAATTCCATATTCAATTAGAGGGTGAGAAGGTTGGATCTCAAACAAGCGTGCTAAGCTTGAATAAAGGAGACTATGAAGGTATGAGTGCAGAATTGAGTAGAGTGGATTGGGAAAATAGATTAAAGGGTAAGACGATACATGATCAGTGGTGTACATTTAAGAAGTTATTTTACAAATTCCAAAAAATATATATTCCACTGAGAAGAAAAGGGTGTCAAGGAAAAGACAGCCATCCGTGGCTAAGTAAAGAAATTAAGGATAGTATTCGACTAAAAACAAGGGCATATAAGGTAGCCAAATCTAGTGGGAGGATAGAGGATTGGGAAAACTTTAAAAGACAGCAAAAAATAACAAAAAGATTGATTAAGAAAGGGAAGATAGATTATGAAAGTAAATTAGCAAAAAATATAAAAACAGATAATAAGAGTTTTTATAGTTAGATAAAAAGAAAAAAGGGTGGCTAAAGTAAATGTTGGTCCCTTAGAGGATGAGACCGGGAAATTAATGGTGGGAAATATGGAGATGGCAAAAACACTGAATGAATATTTTGTATCAGTCTTTACAGTAGAAGACACTAAGAATATCCCAACACTGGACAAACAGGGGGCTATAGGGGGGGGGGAGGAGCTAAACACGATCAAAATCACTAAGGAAGTGGTACTCGGTAAAATAATGGGACTCAAGGCGAATAAATCGCCTGGACCTGATGGCTTACATCCTAGGGTCTTGAGGGAAGTGGCGGTAGGGATTGTGGATGCATTAGTAATAATTTTCCAAAACTCCCTGGACTCAGCAAAGGTCCCGGCAGACTGGAAAACTGCTAATGTAACATCCTTATTTAAAAAGGGCAGCAGACAGAAGGCTGGAAACTATAGACCGGTTAGCCTAACATCTGTGGTAGGTAAAATTTTGGAGTCCATTATTAAGGAGACAGTAAAAGGACATTTGGATAATCATAATTTAATAGGACAAAGTCAGCATGGTTTTATGAAGGGGAAGTCATGTTTGACAAATTTGCTGGAGTTCTTTGAGGAAGTAACATATAGGGCGGATAAAGGGGAACCAGTGGACGTAGTGTATTTAGACTTCCAAAAGGCATTTGACAAGGTGCCACACAAAAGATTATTGCTTAAGATAAAAAATCACGGGATTGGGGGTAATATTCTGGCATGGATAGAGGATTGGCTATCTAACAGAAGGCAGAGAGTTGGGATAAATGGTTCATTCTCAGACTGGCAATCAGTAACTAGTGGTGTTCCGCAGGGGTCAATGCTGGGTCCCCAACTCTTTACAATCTATATTAACAATTTGGAGGAGGGGACCGAGTGTAACATATCAAAGTTTGCAGATGATACTAAGATGGGAGGGAAAGTAGTGAGTGAGGAGGACATAAAAAACCTGCAAGGGGACATAGACAGGCTAAGTAAGTGGGCAGAGATTTGGCAGATGGAATACAATACTGGAAAGTGTGAGGTTATGCACTTTGGCAGGAAAAATCATAGAGCAAGTTATTATCTTAATGGCAAGAAACTGGAAAGTACTGAAGTACAAAGGGATCTGGGGGTCCTGGTGCACGAAACTCAAAAGGTTAGTATGCAGGTGCAGCAAGTGATTAAGAAGGCCAATGGAATGTTGGCTTTCATTGCTAGGGGGATAGAATATAAAAATAGGGAGGTATTGCTTCAGTTGTACAAGGTATTGGTGAGACTGCACCTGGAATACTGCATACAGTTTTGGTGTCCATACTTAAGAAAAGACATACTTGCTCTCAAGTCAGTACAAAGAAGGTTCACTCGGTTAATCCCGGGGATGAGGGGATGGACATATGAGGAGAGGTTGAGTAGATTGGGACTCGACTCAATGGAGTTCAGAAGAATGAGAGGCGATCTTATTGAAACATATAAGATTGTGAAGGGGTTGGATCGGGTGGATGCGGGGAGGATGTTCCCGATGATGGGTGAAACTAGAACTAGGGGGCATAGTCTTAGAATAAGGGGCTGCTCTTTCAAAATTGAGATGAGGAGGAACTACTTCACTCAGAGGGTGGTAGGTCCATGGAATATGCTGCCCCAAAAAGCTGTAGAAGCTACATCATTACATAAATCTAAAACAGAAATAGACAGTTTCCTAGAAGTAAGGGGAATTAAGGGTTACGGGGAGCGGGCAGGAATTTGGACATGAGTTTAGGTTCGGATCGGACATGGCCCTGTGGGTAGCGGAGCAGGCCCAGGGGCCGTGTAGCCTGATCCTGCTCCTATTTCGTGTGTCTAATTCTGTTAGATTCAGGAGATGGTTCTGTGATAGTAGATTGGCAGTTAGGATCAGATCAGCCATGATCTTATTAAATGGCGGAGCAGGCTCGAGGGGCCGATTGGCCTACTCCTGCTCCTATTTCTTATGTTCTTATGTTCTTATGGACAGACTAGATGCTGGAAGGATGTTCCCGATGCCGGGGGAGTCCAGAACCAGGGGTCACAGTCTAAGGATAAGGGGCAGGCCATTCAGGACAGAAATGAGGAGGAATTTCTTCACCCAGAGAGTGGTGAACCTGTGGAATTCTCTACCACAGAAGGCAGTAGAGGCCAATTCATTAAATATATTCAAGAAGGAGTTGGATATATTTCTCAAGGCTAAAAGGATCAAGGGGTAAGGGGAGAAAGCAGGGACCAGGTACTGAATTTGGATGATCAGCCATGATCGCATTGAATGGCGGAGCAGGCTCGAGGGGCCAAATGGCCTACTCCTGCTCCTATCTTCTATGTTTCTATGTTTCTACCGATCTCTGCCCCCATCCTCCACCAATGGTTGCCCCCCTCCCTCTACCGATCTCTGCCCCCTTCCTCTACTGATCTCTGCCCCCATCCTCCACCAATCGTTGCCCCCCTCTGTCTCCCGAGCGCTGCCCCCTCCCTCTCCCTCTCCCGATCGCTGCCCCCTCCCTCTCCCGATCTCCTCCCTCTCCCGATCTCTGCCCTCTCCCGATCACTGCTCCCTCCCAATCGCTGCCCCCTCCCTCTCCCTATCGTCTCCCCCCCTCTCCCAATCACTGCCACTCCCGCTCGCTGCCCTCTCACTCTCCCCATCACTGCCCCTCCCCTCTACCGATCTCTGCCCCCCCTCTCCCGATCCCTGCCCCCTTCCTCTCATCACTGCCCCCTCCCTCTACCGTCTCTGCCCCCTCCCTCTACCGATCTCTGCCCCCTCCCTCTCCCGATCACTGCCCCCTCCCTCTCCCGAGCGCTGCCCCCTCCCTCTCCCGATCTCTGCCCACTCCCTCTCCCGATCTCTGCACCCACTCTCCAGAGTGCTGCCCCCTCTCTCTCCCGATCGCTACCCCCTCCCTCTCCCGATCTCTGCCTCCCTCCCTCTCCCGATCTCTGCCTCCCTCCCTCTACCGATCTCTGCCTCCCTCCCTCTCCCGATCTCTTCCCCCCTCTCCTGAGCGCACCCTCTCTCTCTCTCGAGCACTGCCCCCTCCCTCTCCCGATCTCTGACCCCTCTCTCCCGAGCGCTGCCCCCTCCCTCTCCCAATCTCTGCACCCCCCCCCCCGTCTCCCGAGCGCTGCCTCCTTCCCTCTACTGAGCGCTGGCCCCCTCTCTCTACCGATCGCTGCCTTTCCTCTTCCAGGACCTACCTTAGAACAACTGCCGGTGATGTAGCAGCCTGAAATTGATATCCTCTTCGGAAACAAGCTGCCTGAGCATGCCCAGCAGTCACCTGCAGCTCACCGGTCTCGTGTAAATAAGGCCAGAGGCCAAATATCAGGTGGGCCTTCACTTACCCATTCCAGTGCAGGGATTGCTCCCTGTTCCCAGTTCAGACCAGCGTGAACCAATTTCTAGGCTTTTTGTCTTGATTTGTGAAGCGAGCAGATGTACATTATGAGTAAGTAAGCACACGCATTCATATGGAGACTGCATTGTAATTTAGTGCTTTATTACGGTATACCTTAATAATATCCACGTTCATGAGGCGTTTAGACCAAGTAGAGAGAATCTGTTCCCATTGGCGGAAGGGTTGAGAACCAAAGGAGACAGATTTAAGCTGATTGGCAAAAGCACCAAAGGCGACATGAGGAAAAACTTTTTTTACGCAGCAAGTGGTTATGATCTGGAATGCACTGCCTGAAAGGGTGGTGGAGACAGACTCAATCTTGGCTTTCAAAAGGGAATTGGATAAGTACCTGAGGGAAAGGGCAGGGGAGTGGGACTAGCTGAAGTGCTCTTGCAGATAGCCGGCACAGGCTCGACGGGCCAATTGGCCTCCTACTGTGCTGTAACTATTCTATGATTATATGTAACATAGGTAAATCATTGAATATGTAAATAATATGGTAGATACACAAGTTTGTAGATGTCCTGCAATTTCCTCATACACCAGGTCTTTAGAGTGTTCCACCACAATAACTTGACAAGAACTTCCTCATAGGGAAAATAAACTGGGAAAAATTACTGACAAAGAACTAGAACAACATTTAAAACAGTGATTAAGCGAGTCTAGGAGAAATATATCCCACTAAAAAGCAAGAACAAACTAGCCAGTAATGACACACCATGGATGAATAAAGAAATAAGAGCAAAATTGAAACTAAAGAAAAAGGTATAGAAAACAAAGGAGAATACAAAAAGGGAATACGAAAAGATTAGGAAGGCAAAGATGAACTACAAAATTAAATTATCAAGGAATATAAAAAGAAATACTAAAGTATTCTACAGACACATAAATAACAAAAGAAAAATCAGGATAGGGTTAGAGCCAGTGAGGGATACACATAATAAACTCACAGGTAATGACAGCGAAATGGCAAAAATATTAAATAATTACTTTGCTCAGTATTGATCAGGGAAACTAATATGGTGGGCATAACATTAGAAGAAGACATCAAAAAGGATATAAAGACATTTTAAGATAGAAATGGCGGCGGTGGGGGGGGAGATAATTGATAAACTAATTAAATTTAGAGAGGATAAAACCCCTGGTCCAGATGAATTACATCCACACATATTAAAAGTTAGGGAAGAAATAGCAGAGGCACTATTACATATATATAAAAATTGATTAGAAAAGGGAATAGTGCCAGGGGAATGGCAGACAGCTAGTGTGATTCCTATAAAGGGAGATAGAACAAGCCCAGGGAACTATAGACCAATTAGCTTAATGTTGGTGGTAGGAAAGATAATGGAATCCTTAATCAAAGATGTAATAGAAAATCATCTAGAAACTGAAAATATAATAAAGAGCAGTCAGCATGGATTCCAAAAGGGAAAGTCAAGCTTCAACAATCTTATTGAATTCTTTGAAGAAGTAACAGAAAAGGTAGATAAAGGTAATGCAGCAGACGCAATATATTTGGATTTCCAAAAGGCCTTTGATAAGGTACTTCATAGTAGACTCATGACTAAGGTCAGTGCGGGTGGAGTCAGGGGATAAGTAGCAGAATGGTTAGCAAGCTGGCTACAAAACAGCAAACAGAGAGTAGGGGTTAAAGGCAGTTACGCGGATTGGCAAATGGTGGGAAGTGGCATTCCCCAAGAATTGCTGCTGGGACCACTGTTGTTTATCATTTACATAAACGATTTGGACTTGGGAATCAAAAGTACAATTTCAAAATTTGTGGATGACACCAAATTGAGCCGGGGTGGGTTGCTGTAGTTAATGCAGAGGAGGACTGTGACAAAATACAGGAAGACATTAATAAACCTGCAGAATGGGTGTGTAATTGGCAAATAAACTTCAATGTAGCTCTGTGCGAGATAATACATTTTGGTAGGAAGAATAAAGAGGCCATATACTCCTTAGAAAATAAAGCCTAGAAATTCGGGTGGTTTTTGCCACACATTACCGACATGAAATGGCAAAAAAATGGTGGCCGGCGCTTTTCCACCAGCTGATGGCGGGTCCCGCGGTGGGCACCATTTTTGACACATCGGCAGTGCTGCAGTTGCTTGCCATCAGCAAGAATATTTTAATGAGTTGGAGCATGACGTCAATCAGTGTGCAACGCCACATTGACGCCAGTCCATCCATTTTGCATTGCTGCCCGCGCTTCATCACACCAGTGAGTGCTGCCGCTAAAAGGTGTTTCAGCAGCATTAACGGCCATGAGGAGTCTGGCAGGACTCATGAGGATGGTCGCTGGAACTTCAAACGCCTCCTTTGCCAAGGTTCTTCTTTTAAAGCTTCATTTTTTTGCCCATTAGTGGCCGGGCAGGCGGGGGTCAGTAAATAATTTCACGCCTCAACAAAAACACACCTATTTCCAATCAATACTTCTCTCAACAACTGAACCTAAACAGTAGTAGTTGTTCAACATCCGCAAAAAACATAACACTCGCAATGAAATTCACATCCACTTCCGTTGATGCCGCTCTTGGTAATTAAATGTTATCTATTTATTGATACAGGTCAGTAGTCTAATTCCATCTGCCTAACCTGAAAACCAAACATGATCGCAACACATTTGCGACCTGTGGTGGTGGATTCAGACTGTATTAGATGACAAGACTCGCAGCTGGATTTCAGATGGATAGGCCCAGATAATCAATGGGCCCCGTTAGTCACAGAAGAATAACTAAACTTAATGATGAGACTCTACCGGACATGTTCCCAGATTAGATACTTAGCAAGTATTTTTCACAAACCCTTTAATAAATGAGCGGACACCACAGGATTCACTGTCGGGAACTACATTTGCAACCACGCACCTTTCAGTCTTTGCAACACAACAGGGAATATAGACATTTCAGTTACTCGTTTATTATATGGCAAAATATATGTAATGAGCCAGAATTATATGTTCCAGGATATGTATTATCTAAGAATAATTTCATGTAATTATTGAGCCTTCATAAATTATACAATGCAAATCGACCATATGTTTTTACCAGTCAATCAATGGGTGAACTCCATTGCAATGATTGAAGATGATCTGTGATAAGATCTCTTTTATCTGCATTCATATCATAAACAAATAAAAAAAAACACATCAGGGTCTGGATTTTACCAGCCCTGAGGAGGCGGATTTGGAGGCGGGACTGCTGGGAAAGTCAAAAAGAATGGGAGCAGGTCCCGAGCATGCTCCCAACCTGCCTCCTACCAATCTTCCCGGGAATCGGGTCCCCGATTTGCGCAGGGACCCAACTCCTAACAGGTAGTTAACAGGCAGTTGAGAGGCTTTTTCCAATTTTTAGACTTCTGCTGCGGGCTTCCTGATGTCGGGGAGTCCCGCCAGGGTGAGTGAGGTGTGCTGTGGCTCTGTTGTTATGTTGGTGTATAGATGACAGCTGCAGATGTTGTGGGAAGGATGCAATGGGACACTGGTGAGTATCAGAGGTAAGGAAATGTTGGGAAAGTCATTTTTAATGTGTTTAGATTTTTCTGTAGATGACAAGCTTTGAAGTGCTTGAAGTGCTTTGAAGTCCTCAATGGGAGAATTGATAGATCACTTCTGTACCCTCACCTGCAGCTGCCATCTGTTTCATCCTAAGGAGATAGTTACTGGAGAGCCTGGGTGCAAGGGCTCACCTGTGTACAGTTGTCAGTGTTTGACAGCACCTCAATGTTGTCAAACACTGTCAAATCATCCGTCAAAAATTTATGGTTCATGTGCCTTTAAGAAAACCGTCAGATGAAGCGTCATCAACTGACGTCATCTGACACCAGCTTTCCCTTAATTGGCCAGCAAGCCAGCAGGGCGGGCTTAACAAAGCCAATCAGGGGAAAATAGCGTCTGTGCGTCGGACATCGCTGGGGGCGGGACTAGAACCCGGAAGGCTGCAGTCCCGCTCCCAACGCGTCTCGGTGAGTAAAATCCAGCCCCAGGTGTCAGCTAATATTTTTGGAGCATGTACGGCAACTGTTCGGGTCGCTGCTTTCTTCCCCGTTCCCCTACATTGCAAGCGAGAGACAGAGGAGACCTTTGGCCTCCTTCTGAGATTAGCGCTGCAAACAGCACGTTGCACTAGAAAATCACTGCCATGTTGATGATAATGAGCAGGCAGTACCAAAATGCCAGTACTGCCTGTGCTCTCTCGGCCGGCAACCGTTATCCTTGGCTGCCAATGTTAGCAGAAGGTTTCCAGTATTCCCCAATTTCTAGGCCTAAGTATCTAAATGGGGTAGAAGAACAGAGGGATCTGGGGGCACAGATACACAGATTACTAAAAGTAGCGATGCAGGTTAATAAAGACACAAAAAAGCAAACAAAGCACTGGGGTTCATTTCTAGAGGTATACAATTGGAAAGCAGATAAGTTATGTTAAGCTTGTATAGAAACTTAGTTAGACCACGCTTGGAGTACTGTGAATAGTTCTGGACTCCATATTATAAAAAAAGGATATAAAGGCACTAGAGGGGGTACAAAAAATATTTACTAGAATTGAGAGGTTATAAAGATTGAACCAGCTGGGCTCTTTTCTCTAGAAAAGAGAAGATTAAGGGGTGACCTGATAGAGGTCTTCAAGATTCTGAAAGGGTATACATAGAGAAGATGTTTACGCTTGTGGGCGAGACCAGAACTAGGGGCCATAAATATAAGATAGTCACTAGTAAATCCATTAGGGAATTCAGGAGAAACTTCTTTATCCAGAGAGTGGTTAGAATGTGGAACTCGCTACCACAGGGAGTAGTTGAGGTGAATTGCATAGATGAATTCAAGGGGAAGCTAGATAAGCACAAGGGTGAAAGGAATAGAAGGCTATGTCAATGAGGTTAGATGAAGAGGGGTAAGAGGAAGCTCGAGTGAAGCAGGGACTTGTTGGGTCGCATGGTCTGTTTGGGCAAATGGCCTGCTTCTGTGGTGTAAATCTTTGTTACTTGTAAAAGGGGTCAGTGATGCTCCATTACAGAGTTTATGAAGAGTTACATCATTGCTAAAATTATATTTTCTTCATTGCAATGAGTCATTCTCAACAAGTTGTTCAATCCAGAGCTGGATGAACAATCTTTCCAACAGGTGAAACTGGTTAGGTGGCTCTCGAGCTGCTTGAGAAGTATTAAAAAGATAATTTTTACAGGTGCATCATGAAAGGCTGACATTTTTTCATTCCTGACAATTAAATCATTTTGTCTGGGATTGCATGCATCAAGAATGTGCATCTCTGTTGCATCATTAGTGGTTTATTAATGTGCATTTTTCTAGTTTTTTGAAAAATAGGAATTTTGGCTCCAAGTATAATTGATTTATTTTTTGCCATTTTGTAATTTGTAAGTTGTATAAAGTTACAATAATATTCTATTAACTGGTTGACTGAAGGGATTACTGAGAGGCAAACATTTTTACAGGAATGATTACTTTGAACATTAAAACATGGTATCCATACTGTAGAAATTATTGCTGACACATTATTGGTTCCACAAATGGTAAAAACATTGATTATTTAAATAGTGTTTGGCTGACTGCCCAGAGAAAGAGAAAAATAAGAAAGGAGAAGTCACTCAGAATTACATACACAATGAAACACTGGTTATAAACAGCAAATCCATCACATTAATCTGATAAGCACATCTATTGTGCTGTCATAATGTAAGTATTAAAATGTACTGATAGTACGGTATTTAACAAAGGATCTAATACGGTATTTAACAAAGGATCTAATAAAGAATCTTTGCACAAGTTACAACATGCTTGCTGTTCTGAAAGTCATGGAACAGGGCTCAAGTACATTTTTTAAAGATGGGATTGCCTAATGAGGCGTAATAATTATATGCTTTGATGAGCCCATATATGTTAATATAAGGGAGGGCACTAGTCCCACAAAGTTATGGGTCCAAATATCTGTGGAGCAGAAATTGCAATCCACCTTTTAGAGGAGAGCCTAACCTCACCATAGCCTCTGGGACCATGTTGGGGTCAGGCCATTTAACTAAATTAGGCAGGTGCCCTTCCACTGGGAAAGGGGGTGGGGTGTAGAATGTGGATATTAAAGCCATGTGGAGGAAAAGTCAGCAGAACCAGCTGTGGAGACTGAAATCAGAGGACCGATTTTAAATTTTGTCGGTTTGTATCTTCTGGAGTGTTTCTGTTGATGACACCAACCTGGAACATCCTGTGGGCTCCAGTAATTCTGTTCTACTCTACTGGACACTGGTATCCTGCCAGCTTCTAGTATAACCGGGCAGAGGCAATGGAAGCAGTGGGATATATGGTGAATGCCACCTTTCTGCCAGCCGCACCTCCTTTTTGGGGAACTTCCACCCGTCACTGCCCCCACAGGAAAGCTGTATGGCCAGATCTAGCATTATTGGGTCCTGGCATTTTTCCACCCCACCATGCTTTGTTCACCGGACAACAGCTCCAGGTAAATCACTGGCCACAAGAAAATGATGTTGTTAGCAACAGATGGACGAGACTCATTTTTATCTAATAAAAATGGTTTGATGTGGTATTTGTGGGAATGTAGCCATATGGATAGAGGGATGATTACAGAACAGGAAACAAAATGCAGAGATAAATGATGTTTTTTGGAGTGGCAGGATGTTGGTTGTGGCATGTCCTAGAGATCTGTACTGATACCTCTTTTGTTTTCCACTTTTATAAATGATTTGAATGTAGGTAAAAAGGAATTACTGTATATTGAAACTTGCCAATGATTTCAAATAAGGGGCCTTGTAAACTGTGGCCATTTGTGGACATTTCTCAGTTAGATGAACAACATGAAAAATGGATCTTATCTAGTGCTCTCTGAATTAATATTAATGTATAAAATCTTATGTGGACCCTTACTGGTTTCTAATAGTTAGTGACAAAACCAATTATAACTGAGCATCAGCATCTTTAGAACAGAAGTTAATGAGAAGCAAATGTTCCTAAGCTATGAAGATTTATCATTTTTTATAGCCAGATCAACAGAAGTAATTGTTTCAAGAGTTCTGACCTACTGTTGATTAGGTTGTGCTGAATCCTCACACATAAGGATCTTTTTATTTGCCAACGTAGACCGTACTTTGAAACTGTTTCACTAATTGACGCATTGCAATAATGTCATGAAGGCTAATATAGAATCATTGAAGAGACAATAAATCCTTACAGGTCTTTGTTCCCAAATATTGTAACCTTGTATTCTTCATATTTATTCCTAACAATTAGATTGATTTGGCAAGGATAATGGCCTAGTTTTTCCAATCATAATGACACCAATAACCCATTAAAATGAATGGGATAACATCAGCGTTGTGATCATAAACCATAGGCCAACATTTTATATGTTTTGTGGCAGAATTTACAAGTCTGCCTATAATTTATGTCTATAATAAATCTATAATGGAAAACCGAAAGTATGATGGACAGTGACATCTCTCACAGGGACCTTCATTCAGTCAGTATATCAGCAACTTTCTTATCCATTGGCTATTCTTTTGAAGGGAACAAAATTGCAATACTTAAATGTCAGCTTTTAAAGTGCCGAATCATACACATGCTTGTTATTACAAAGGAACATTATCCCGTGTTGCGAAAATGTAGTGGCAAACATCAGAATAAATTATTGCAAAAGCAATAATGCAGATACAGCAGTATGGCTTATTAAAAAAAGCAACTTTCCAAAGAGCAGTCACACCCAGCTTTAAAACAGGATGCCAAGTGAACAGCATGGAAGCCGAGAGAGTCTGAAATGGGCGAGCAGAACACAGAGCTCAGATGCCAGAAAAGATTGGTAATGTGCCGTGAGACCTAGTTAAATAATTTGCGTAAATTTTGCGGCTAAATCGAAGCCTCAAAAAGTCCAAAAACTTTCAGTTCCTCTGAATCCAGAGTGGGTCAGCGCTGGCGCTCGAGCTGCATGCACTGTGCCTGTGAGAGGCCAGCCCATCCCCCATGCTGAATCAGCATATTACATACCGCTGTGGGCACATCATTATAGCAAAGATATTGGAGCCATGGAAAGAGCGATACCAGGAATGAGCGGTCATAGTTATTAAAAAAGGCTCCGAAAACTGGGGCCGCTTTTACTGGAACAGAGAAGGTTGGGGGAGGGGGAAACACACACGCAATAGAGGTTTTCAAAATGATATAATATTTTAAGAGGGTGGATTCTTCATTCAGAGTACCCTAAAGCATAGAGGATACTGTGGAGAACCTAATTTATTCCAAAATCCTTGGAGACTTTAGGGTCGAATTTAACCCTGCCCACCTGGCGAGAGGAAAATGGCCCATCAGACTTCCCTTCATCGATCCCGTTATCTTCCCATGGGTTCCAATCTTAACCTGCTCTTCTGAAAAAGCAAGCGGCGTGCTTCTCAAAATATGTAAATCGGGCTCCGATGCCATCATAGGGGCTCAACTGCAATTTTAACTGGAGACCTGCGTGAGGAAGCAGTTCTGGTCAACCTAAAGGGAAGAGGAGCCAGGGCCAGAAGAAACCCAAAAAAGGTAAGTGGATTTTCTTTTTTTTTTAAACTTTCCTTGTGGAGCCAGGAGGAGCAGGAGTGCTCCATCAGGCCCCACAAGGAAATTTTAGGCCTCCCAAGGCCCAGGCTTTCGCCCCTCCCCTGACCTCGAGGCCCTCCTGAACCCCCTCTCAACCACTTACCCGAGTGCGGAGGACTGTTCCTTCGGGTCAACAGCAGCGGCCTCCTACCACCCAAAATCCCGCTCCCACCCGCAAATTAAAATTGGGGCTTTTGTATTCCTGTGTGGTGAGATTGATGTTCATCATTTCACAGTCTTAATCAAACTGGCTCTAACTGGAGTCTACCTATATAAAACACAGGGGTATGTGTTTTATGGAAAAAGGTATTTTAGTAATTTTTTTCCCACCCTCTCTAGTGTAAAGACACTGAGGCCCCACCACAATCCTGGCTAAGATTAGCTAACTTATTGGCTCAGTACCACACATTTATCCACAGGTGTAATGATCAATAACATATCATTCTATAGTGGACACTAGGTGGAGCCGTAGAGCTGTATATAAGACTACACTACCCAGCTGTATATATATTAAGACTACATTACCCATGAGGCACTAGGCTACCCACAAGGCAGCAGTCAAGATGGAAGCCTCTACAGATACAGTACCCAGTCCACATGTGCTCAATAAAGTAACTAGCAAAAGCTAGCTGTGTTCATAATAAGAATGTCTATTTATTAATGAACATAAGAACAGGGTCACTTGGGGAGTGGGGTGGGAGGGAGAGGAAGGTTGATAAATCTCTTCGCATTCATTCAGGAATGTAACACAGTGACTGAGATGAAGTTAAAAGGTGAGTGCCTGGGACAGCCCCATGAGCTTTAGTGGCCTCAGGTGACTCTGGTCCCAGAGGGACCAGGTTCTGGCAGCCTTTCACTTGCCACGGCAAGGAGTGCTAGGCTCACATCTGAAGCTCTCTCCTATCTACACAATGGATGGTGCCTTAAGGAAGCAAGCTCAATGGAGAGCCAGTGACATCCCACTTCTTGCAGTCCACTGGTGCTGGGCACAGGCTCAGAGGTGCGACTGGTCAATGTCAGTACAGAACGAGCAGTCCCAAGCAGGTCCTGGAAGCCCTGTAGAAGTGTCTTGTTCAAAACAGCTATGGCAGCATTGATAGCTGCTACTCTGGATGCCACTAATGACCTAAGAAGCTGTTCTTGGTGCCTTGATGTTGCAGAAATGTCCCAGGCTGTCACAGGCTCTGGGGTGCTCTGCAGGTCAGGGAAAACTGCCCACAATGCATTGCAGATGCAGGGAGTGGACTCCTCCCATTTGCCAATGATCTCAACAAACCTTCTTCACTGTTTCCACATGAGAGTGATGCTCCCTAATTATAGCTCTTTTGAAGATTGGGTTCATGAGATCTGGATCCCTAGGCTCCCCAGCCAAGGGTGGTAATTTTTCCAGTGCTTTACCTAATGATAGCCCGACTAATTCACTAGCTACTTCCTCCCGGGTGGGTGTCTCTGTTCTGTACTTGGGCAAGTGAGGTGCCATGATGCAGTTGGTGAGGAAAGGGCAGCAGTTGAGGCTGTGGTTCCGGCAACCAAATTCCCAGTGGAAGTGCCTATATGGTCATCATCATGGTTGGCCCCTTCCTTCAAGGCACTCTCTATGATGTGAAACTCAGAAGAGCTTGTTTAGCTGCCCAGAGAGTGACACTCGACCTTGCCGAGTGTAAGGGTATTGTAATACTTTGAAAAGCACAGAGACTACGGGTTTGATTTTCTGGGCGGTCAGCGGGCGCGATCGGTGGCGGGTCAGTTGGGAAAGTGTTTTTTTCCCCAGCTGTGAACCCGCCACCACGTGCCTTTACCAAATGTTGGGTCTGTCAGCGCTGAGCAGACCCGACACGCAGCAGCGAGGGAAGTAATTAAAATCATTAGTGGCTGTTTTTTCCCCAGCTTTTTGGATTTGACAGGTTGTGCACCGGTTTCCCGCTGTGCCTAGATCTGGTCTGTGAAGCTGAGTTGACAGCTTCAAATGTCAAGTCAAAGCTCCCAGCTGATTGAGAAATATTTCCTTAACCACTAGCTTCTCTAAACTGCATTTCCACTACAGATTCAGGATGCTGCAAGTCTTTACACAAGTCTCCATCCAGTCTGACCTCATTACCTCTCTCACCATTGACAGTCACTTCTGTCATCTCTACTTCACCTGCCATCTATTCCATCAGAATGGGTGCCCTTGAAACTCTCTCACCTTGGTACTCAGAATCCCACCACAATCAGTCCCAACACTAGCAGCACCAGGCACACCAGCAGCACCAACAACACCAGCCTTCTCCGCAATCACCTGATGCTGCACAGGACAGAGGGCATCAGTACCCGATCACATTGTTGCCTGGGAGGGCAGGGATGGCCTCACCATGGCCAGATTTACTTCACTTGACGCTGCACACCCTTGCTGCCACATGATGCGCCAGGTTGGCACCATCCCACACCAATGCCATAAAGCATCCCTACAATGCCTAAGCCATTCCTTTCACACTCATCACCACTGCGGGGGGTACCGTTATGTCTCACCATTCACTACAACTCACTAAGCCACTTCCAAAGGTGCACACAAATTTGTCCAAGAACGCAAAGTGGTGAAAATAAAGGTTTCAGTGTTTGACACATTAACAGAAACTTTACAAGAACATTGAGTGTTGTTAGTTGGTATGATTGCACTAGGATGAGGGTGAGTGAGAGGAGTGGCTAGTGAGATGGGGATGTGAAAATCTAGATAGCACCAGACCTGCTTCCTCCAATTGGCTGCCAAACGCGCTGGGTTGGCTTAACAAGCCCCATCACGGTAAATTCATTTCCGAGGCTGGGATGGAGACAGCAGTGAGGTCGGGAACCGCCACCAACGTCGCCTGCCATGGATCCGCCAAGGTTCGTAAAATCCAGCCCTATATTTCCCGGATTTTACACCTTTCTGTTGCCACCCAACCTCCAAACTTTCCCCCTCCCCCAGGTTCTCCTGTTTGCCTGTCCTCAATGTGCAGTGCCTCCTCTTCATGTGCATTCAGAGTTTTCAATGCTGTTGCTTCTCTTGTGTTTGTATTTCTTTAGCACTGGCTGTAGGCCAACCATTCCTTTCAAGAGCGAGGAGACAATATTAATTGCATGTGTTATAAAAACTTTTGTCCATGTGAGTGCATGCATCCCACGATGATGAGAAGTGGAGGTGCATTGTCCCTTTGAATCAAATGCCCTTGAAGACTAGCTGAAGCCCTTGTGAAAGGAAAGTGAGTTGGTACAATGCAAGTTGGAAGAGTGGTTTTGAGTAAATAAGGTGAGGAGGTGAGTGAAGGTTGTTTGAGTAGTAGAGGGTGTGAAGTGGGAAGAGTGCCTAGACCTACCTTTCTGAGATCATTGAATGTCTTCCTGCACCATGTGGGCAATCTGGTGTGGCAGAGATAGCAGTGATTGCTTCTGTTTGCTTCTTCAACACAGCATACACCATCCTTCTATGGCACTTCCTGCCCTCAGTACTCAACAATCTTGCTCTTCTGGCCCTGACTTCTGCCAAAAGGACCTCCAGGGATGTATCGGAGAATGTTTACACCACGAGGCTGCTGTTGCTTCAGCCATTCTTGGTGAAAAGCGATGCTGCCCTTTAATTGGCTGCAGCTTTTTAAAGGCAGCACCGGAGCAGAATTTCACGCCCCAGCCCCCCAGCAGAGCAGTAAACCTATCAGGAATGTCATTACCACTTCAAACTAACCTGCATGGCAAATAAGGGCCTTTTGAGGTAATTGCAGTGAGTTCGTGGTGGATTCACATTGGCGGCTAACCCACCAGCAGGAGTGGAAGCCAGATCAAAAAAATCGAAGAACTGAACTTTATATTACACAGAGAAAAACAAAATCTAATTACATTTCTTTGCAAAAAGAGCCACTGTTTAGTATCTGGCATAAAGATGAGTGAAACACATTTTACTAAAAGCACTGAATTGCAATTCTGAATCATCATGATGTGATTTTATTTTAAAAGGCTCTTTCTGAGGGCTAATATTCAGATGATGATTGCTATAGGTAGATATTTATAAAACAGCATTTAGACAGTACGGCCAATCACGATTGTCCTCCCAGGTTTCCTTGGTCAGGATTCATCTTCTATTCACGGTGGGATTCCCACCACCAAGAAGGAGAGCACCATTGCCCGGCAGCGAGACCAGCACTACAGCACTACAAGAGGCAGCCACGCAATTAAAGGGACAGAAGTTATCTGAAGTTGGAAAGATTAGCTGCCTGTAGGCCTCAGCAGAGACCAAGGCCTATACAAGAAGGTAAGTAGAGGCAAGAAGGAAAGGAGGCTCCCAGTGGAATGATAATCCAGGGTTGTTTCCGTTGCCTCTCCGGCTTACTGCACCTTCCCCATGGTGGCGCCACGAAGTGTGGTAACTGGTGTGGACAGGAGGGAAGTCTACTTGGGACCTGGGCCAGCATTTGCCTGGAATAGATGGGAAAGGAGCAGTGGAGGTCCTGGACAAATTGCAGAGGAGAATTCTAGCCCAAATGCTGTAGTTGATGATAGTGTCCTGTGAAAGGCAAGGAACGGGACCCTGATTACACTTGTCTCTCAGTTTACTTGGCATCAAAACTTCGGGTGTTCAAGAATTTGAAAAACTGTGGTTATATAACTGCTCATTTCAAATATATTGTTTGGCTTACAAGAATGATAGTCTTTGGGAATTTTCTACCTCCTTGGCAGACATTCGCTAATAGGTGGCAGATTAATGATATGTTGATGAAGGTGTCAACATGTGGTTTGAAGCAGATTGTAGTAGTCCACATCAATGAATCTTGGGAGCTGACAATGGAGACATTTCAATAATTTATTATTTATTTTATTCAAGACTATTATTATTTGTTTTATTCAAGACTATTTTTAAAACAAGAATCCAATAATTGTACTGACCAGCAGTGGAGCAAGTGGGAACTGTTATATACAATGGAGTGTGGCCTCAGAAGTATATTATATCAATAATGTGATATGCTGACTTTCCTGAGCTTAACAGTCTGAGGTGTGACTCAGATTGAATGGAGAATAACAAGAGCAGTGTGTACCTCTTGACTACATATCACACTGCTGTTGTCACTCTTCACCATTCAAATTTCACAAAGAAAGGGAAAACTTAATACATTTAAAGAACACACCAATATTGAAATTCTCAACTAAGCTTAACCATGTCAAAATGTTACTAAATCCTCACAAAAATAACACAAACATATCAAAATTCAATTTCTTCAAAACCTCATTATTCCCAACATCACATAAATGGTCTTGCAGTGACCTTCACAGTGCTGTTGCCATGATAATCACACCACAAACCAATCAATACAAAAGAAAATAGGAGCAGGAGTAGGCCATACGGCCCATAGAGCCCATGGCTGATCTTCGACCTCAACTCCACTTTCCCGCTTGATCCCCATATCCCGTGATGCCCTTAGAGTCCAAAAATCTATCGATCACAGTCTTGAATATACTCAACCATAGCCCTCTAGGGTAGAGAATTCCAAAAGATACAAAACTCTGAGTGAAGAAATTCCTCCTCATCTCAGTCCTTAATGGCCAACCCCTTATCCTGAGAATACGACCCTTAGTTCTAGACTCTCCAGCCAGGGGAAACAGCCTCTGAGCATCTACCCAGTCAAGCCCTCTCAGAATCTTATATGTTTCAATGAGATCACCTCTCATTCTTCTAAACTCCAGAGTATAGGCCAATTCTACACAATCTCTCCTCATAGGACAACTTTGCAGTCAGAATCAGGGGAATTTATAATGGGGAACAAAGAAATGGGATACCAATTAAATACATACTTTGGTTCTGTCTTCACAAAGGAGGACACAAATAACCTCCCAGAGATGTCGGGGAACATAGGGTCTAATGAGAGGGAGGAAGTGAATGAAATCAGTATTTGTAGGGAAATGGTGTTAGGGAAATTGACGGGATTGAAGGCCGATAAATCCCCAGGGCCTGATAATCTACATCCTAGGGTACTTAAGGAAGTGGCCTGAGAAATAGTAGATGCATTGCTGGTCATCTTCCAAAATTCTATAGACTCTGGAACAGTTCCCATGGATTGGAGGGTAGCTAATGTAACCCCACTATTTAAAAAAGGTGGTAGAGAGAAAACAGGAACTTATAGACCGGTAAGCCTGACATCGGTAGTGGGGAAAATGCTAGCGTCCATTATAAAAGATGTAATAGCAGAGCACTTGGAAAACAGTGACAGGATCGGACAAAGTCAACATGGATTTACAAAAGGTAAATCATGCTTGACTGATCTACTGGAATTTTTGGAGGATGTAACTTGTAGAATAGATAAGGGAGAACCAGTGGATGTGGTGTATTTGGACTTTCAGAAGGCTTTCGATAAGGTCCCACATAAGAGATTGGCGTGCAAAGTTAACGGGATTGGGGGTAAGGTACTGACTTGGATAGAGAACTGGTTGGCAGACAGGAAGCAAAGAGTTGGAATAAACGGGTCTTTTTCCGAGTGGCAGGCAGTGACTAGTGGGGTACTGCAGGGGTCAGTGCTAGGGCCCCAGCTATTCACAATATATATTAATGATCTAGACAAGGGAACTAGATGTAATATCTCCAAGTTTGCAGACGACACAAAGCTGGGTGGGCGTGTGTGCTGTGAGGAGGATGCAGAGAAACTCCAGTATGATTTGGACAGGTTGGGTGATTGGACAGATGCATGGCAGGTGCAGTATAATGTGGATAAATGCGAGGTTATCCACTTGGGTGGCAAAAACAGGAAGACAGATTATTATCTGAACAGCAATAGATTGGGAAAAGGGGAAGTGCAATGAGACCTGGGTGTCCTTGTGCACCAGTCGCTGAAGGTAAGCATGCAGGTGCAGCAGGCGGTTAAGAAGCCAAATGGTATGTTGGCCTTCATAGCGAGAGGATTCGAGTACAGGAGCAAGGATGTCTTGCTGCAGTTGTACAGGGCCTTAGTGAGACCACACCTTGAGTATTGTGTGCAGTTTTGGTCGCCTTATCTGAGGAGGAATGCTCTTGCCATGGAGGGAGTGCAGCGAAGATTCACCAGTTTGATACCTGGGATGGCAGGGGTGACGCATGGAGAGATTGTGTCGATTAGGCTTATATTCGCTAGAGTTTAGAAGAATGAGAGGGGATCTCATTGAAACTTACAAAATTCTAACAGGACTAAACAGACTAGATGCAGGAAGGATGTTCCCGATGGCGGGGGAGTCCAGAACCAGAGGTCACAGTCTAAAGATAAGGGGTAAGCCATTTAGGACTGAGATGAGGAGGAATTTCTTCACCCAGAGAGTGGTGAACCTGTGAACTTCTCTACCACAGAAACATAGAAACATAGAAGATAGGAGCAGGAGTAGGCCATTCGGCCCTTCGAGCCTGCTCCGCCATTCAATGAGATCATGGCTGATCATCCAAATTCAGTACCCTGTCCCTGCCTTCTCCCCATATCCCTTGATCCCTTTAGCCTCAAGAAATATATCCAACTCTTTCTTGAATATATTTAATGAACTGGCCTCCACCGCCCTCTGTGGCAGAGAATTCCACAGGTTCACCACTCTCTGGGCGAAGAAGTTCCTCCTCATTTCAGTCCTAAATGGCTTACCCCTTATCCTTAGACTATGACCCCTGGTTCTGGACTCCCCGGCCATCCGAAACATCCTTCCTGCATCTAGTCTGTCCAGACCGGACAGAATTTTATAGGTTTCGATGAGATCCCCTCTCAATCTTCTAAACTCCAGCGACTATAAGCCCAATCGACACAATCTCTCCTCATACGTCATTCCTGCCATCCCAGGTATCAGCCTGGTGAATCTTCGCTGCACTCCCTCCATGGCAAGAACGTCCTTCCTCGGGTAAGGTGACCAAAACTGCACACAAAACTCAAGGTGCGGTCTCACCAAGGCCCTGTACAACTGTAGCAAGACGTCCTTGTTCCTGTACTCGAACCCTCTTGCTACGAAGGCCAGCATACCATTTGCCTTCTTAACTGCCTGCTGCACCTGCATGCTTACCTTCAGCGACTGGTGCACAATAACACCCAGGTCTCTTTGCACTTCCCCTTCTCCCAATCTATTGCCATTCAAATAATAATCTGCCTTCCTGTTTTTGCCACCAAAGTGGATAACCTCACATTTATCCACATTATAGTGCATTTGCCATGTTTCTGCCCAATCACCCAACCTGTCCAAATCGTACTGGAGTTTCACGACATCCTCCTCACAGCTTACCCTCCCACCCAGCTTTGTGTCGTCTGCAAATTTGGAGATATTACATCCAATTCCCTCGTCCAGATCATTAATATATATTGTGAACAGCTGGGGTCCTAGGACCGATCCTTGCGGTACCCCACTAGTCACTGCCTGCCACTCGGAAAACGACCCGTTTATTCCAACTCTTTGCTTTCTGTCCTCCAACCAGTTCACTATCCAAGTCAATACCTTGCCCCCAATCCCATGTGCCTTAATTTTGCACGCTAATCTCTTATGTGGGACCTTATCGAAAGCCTTCTGAAAGTCCAAATACACCACATCCACTGGTTCTCCCTTATCTATTTTACCAGTTACATCCTCAAAAAATTCCAGTAGATTAGTCAAGCATGATTTACCTTTTGTAAATCCATGTTGACTTTGTCCGATCCTGTCACTGCTTTCCAAGTGCTCTGCTATTACATCTTTTATAATAGACTCCAGCATTTTCCCCACTACCGATGTCAGGCTTACCGGTCTATACTTCCCCGCTTTTTCTCTACCACCTTTTTTGAAGGCAGTTGAGGCCAATTCATTAAATATATTCAAGAAGGAGTTAGATATATTTCTTAAGGCTAAAGGGATCAAGGGATATGGGGAGAAAGCAGGGACAGGGTACTGAATTTGGATGATCAGCCATGATCTCATTAAATGGCGGAACAGGCTCAAGGGGCCGAATGGCCTACTCCTGCTCCTATCTTCTATTTTTCTATGTTAACCCTCTCATCCCAGTAATCAATCTATTGAACCTTTGTTGCACTGCCTCTAAAGCAAGCATATCCTTCCTTAGGTACAATGCAATACAACACAAGGCAACACTAACAACAGTAAAACTTCACATAGAAAAAAGTCAAACAAGAAAATGGATTTTGACTTGAATTTCTACTTGAATTTTACAAATCTCTTCTTCAGATAAGTGAGACAAATGCTAATTTTTCAACAGATTACTTAGAACAGATATTACAAACACTCACAAAAAGTCAGCACCTACCACGCAATATGGAATTACACAGCAAATCAAACCAATTTTCAAGAGAAACGTCTGTTAAGTCTGTGTGTTCCAGTTGTATTAAGATTAATTACTGACACAGACTACAAGAATAAAGTTCAACAGGTCTTTACTAGTTGGAGGTCAGGACTATACTAAATACAATATCACTACACAGTACTTATATACCGGTGGTCACCACCGGTATTACGTATACAGCAGCCAGAGAAAGTAGTACATCTCTTAAGGTGGAACAGGCTTAAGTTCTCTTAAGGTGGAACAGGTTACATACACCACAATCCTCCCTTTTTAGCTTAACAGTCATATCCCCATTTAACATAACATCATAACATATATACATATATAACTTCAGGTATAAACAGTTCAAAGGTTCAGTCTCTCAGGAGGCCTTCTGATTCGGTTTGGATAATGCCTTTCAGTGGTCTCTGATTCTTGTTGCTGAGGTGACTCTTCTTGTTGGTTTCCTATGTATTGGACGTCATCATCAGGTACAGTCCCTGCCGAGGTAGATGCTTCAGGTTCATTAACGTCTTCCACAGTTGTCTCTGTCGCAACCATGGGTTCGACCCTTGCTCTTGATTCTACCAGTTGATCCGCATGACGCCTTATCACATTGTTACCAATATCTACTGTGTACATCAGAGGTCCTTGTCTGGCCCGAATTGTTCCGGACTGCCATTTTTCGTTTCCATAGCCCCTTGCCAACACTGGTTGTCCTACGTCGAAACTTCGAGTGGACTTGTTATTAATATGCCGGAACTGTTTGTTTTCCACTTCCCTCCGCACATTTGGTTTTAACAAGTCCAACCTGGACCGCAACATCCTGTTATAAAACATCATGGCAGGACTTTGGTTAGTCACTGCATGAGCGGCGTTTCGATATGCCATTAGGAAATTGTCCACCTTGTGTTGTAACGGAATCTGATCATCGTTCATGGCCTTTATTGCCTTTTTGAATGTTTGGACAAATCTCTCGGCCAACCCGTTTGTCGCCGGATGATATGGGGCAGAGGTATAATGTTTCACCCCATTCTTCTTTAAGAATTTTTGGAATTCTTCCAACACGAACTGTGGTCCGTTGTCCGAACATATCTGTTCTGGCAATCCGTTCCTTGCGAATGTTGTTCTTAACACCACAATTGTCTTTTCTGAAGTAGTGGCATTCATCTTGATCACTTCTGGCCATTTGGAATGTGCGTCCACCGCAATTAGGAACATGGAGTCCATGAATGGACCAGCAAAGTCAATATGTACGCGTTGCCATGGGGCTGAAGGCCATTCCCATGGGTGTAGCGGTGCGATCGGAGGTGCATTTTGCACTTTTTGGCACCCAGCGCAGCTTTTTGTCAACTCCTCTATCTGTTGGTCAATGCCCGGCCACCATACATAAGCCCTAGCAAGACTTTTCATCTTAACTCCCCCCAGATGACCTTCATGCAGTTCCTTTAGAACTCTTTCCCGTAACTTGGGAGGAATAATCACTCTTGTCCCGTACATCAAAGTACCATGGCAGACGGACAGCTGGTCTCGCCTTGCCGAGAATGCCGGTAACAGAGGATCACCATGTGTTGGCCATCCCTTCACTGTCACCTCGTAAACTCGGGACAGTGTCGGGTCGTTCCTGATTTCTCTTTCAATACTTGCATTGGTGACTGGTAAACACTCGATGATGGTCGAATGAAATAACTCAAGAGGGTCAACTTTCGTCGTCTCTTCTGCTTCAGGTAGTGGCAGGCGCGACAGCCCATCAGCATTGCCATGCTGCTTTGTACCTTTGAATTCTATTTGATATTGATGTGCCCCTAGGAAAAGGGACCATCTCTGGAGTCGCTGTGCTGTCATCACCGAAACACCCTTCTTAGGGTTAAAAATGGATACCAACGGCTGATGGTCTGTCAGAAGTGTGAATTTTTGGCCCTGCAGGTAATGATTAAACTTCTTCACTCCCCATACAAGGCTGAGAGCCTCCCTATCGATCTGCGCATAGTTGCGCTCAGCGGAGGTCAATGATCTGGATGCAAACGCGACTGGCCTTTCCGTGCCATTTGGCAACTTGTGTGAGAGTACTGCCCCAATACCATATGGAGAAGCATCACAAGCCAACCGAATAGGCAGTGTCGGGTTGAAGTGAGCCAACACTTCCTCTGAGGTGATCAATTCTTTGCTTTTGCGAAATGCCTTCTTACAGTTTTCGCTCCATTCCCATGGTACCCCCTTCTGTAAAAGAGCGTTCAGCGGGTGCAGTACCGTGGATAGATTCGGTAGAAACTTATGGTAATAGTTAATCAATCCCAGAAACGACCTCAACTGAGAGACATTATCCAGAGCGGGAGCCTTTACAACTGCCTCTATCTTGTCAGGAGACTTATGAAGCCCCTCCCGGTCAATGACATGACCACAGTACGAGATCCGCTTCTGAAAGAACTCACATTTCTGCCGATTAACTCTAAGTCCATACTCTTTCAGTCTGTTGAGCACCAGTTCCAAGTTTGCGAGGTGTTCTTCATCACCATCACCTGTAATCAGAATATCGTCCAGGTAACATTGTGTGCCTGGAATTTCCTGTAATACCTGCTCCATGGCCCTGTGCCAAATTGCCGGAGCCGATGCCACTCCAAAAACCAGCCTATTATACCGGTACAAACCTCTATGCGTGTTGATCGTGAGGTACTGGCGTGACTCTTCTTCAACCTCCATCTGCAAGTACGCCTGCTCCAGGTCTATCTTGGTGAAGTGTTTCCCGCCAGACAACGAAGCAAAAATATCCTCAATCTGCGGAAGCGGATATTGCACCGTGTGAAGCACCGGATTAACGGTGATCTTGAAATCTCCACAGATGCGAACCTTCCCTGGTTCTCCTGGCTTGTTGCTCGAAGGACGTTTCATAACGGGAACAATGGGCGTAGCCCACTCACTCCAATCTACCTTAGACAGTACACCTGAACGTTCTAGCGCTTCCAGTTCCGCTTCTACAGTAGGTTGTATTGCATAGGGTACCGGTCTGGCTTTGAAAAATTTTGGTTGTGCATGTTCATCAATCTTGATGTTTGCCGTAATTCCTTTCAGTGTTCCCAGTCCTTGCTGGAACACCTCTTTAGCATCATCCAATATTTTGGACAATCGTTTAGGTTTGACATCTGTTTACCCGGAATCTACCATTAGTGCTTTTAAGGAGTGCCAGTCCATATTCATTTTCCTAATCCACTCCCGTCCCAGTAGTGGTGGACCTCCTTCAGGTAGCACATATAAGTCCATTACTTGGCTTTCTTTGCCCTTGTGGACCACTTTTACCTCTATCTTTCCGATGGGGTACACTCTTTGCCCCGTGTATGTTTTCAATATAATCTCCGTATCCCGTAGGGGAATATGTTGGAATAACCTTTTGTAATCTTTCTTATTCATGACCGTCAATGCCGATCCAGTGTCCAATTCCATCTTTACTTGGACTCCTGCTATCTGAAGAGTGACCCAAATTGTCTGGAGATCTGCATCCTTACCAACGTTGTGTACTCTTAAGCTACCCAGTTCATTACTGCTAGCGTCTGAATCTGACTTCTGTTCGTTCGAACTGGTCTTTGTCACCTTGTGCACCTTTATGTATTTTCCTTGCGGTGACCTTTTGTTGCTGGTCTTCTTTCCCCACCGGCATACTTTAGCTATGTGGCCAAGCCTGCCACACGTTCTGCATTCTTGGTTTTTAAACCAACACTGGTTCTGATCGTGTGTTGTCTTTCCACAATGATAACATTTTACAGTACTCAAACCCAATTTATTTGTACTGAGTTCCGGTGACCGTAGCTCCATTACTGCCGTGCCTCTCGCTGCGGCCTCGTGCGCTGCTGCCATAGTGACCGCTTTCTCAAGCGTCAGCTCATTCTCCTCGAGCAGTCGCTTTTGTGTATCTTCTTTTAATAATCCACACACAAATCTATCCCTTAGACAAATCTATCTGTCAGTCCCGTTCCAAACTGACAGTACTTTGCCAGCTTACGCAATTCCATTAAATATTCAGCATTGCTTTCATCCTTCAGCTGCCTTCTGCTGTAAAATTTAAATCGTTCCGCTAGCATCAGTGGCGTGGGGTTTAGATGATTTTTCAGGACAGTAACAATCTCCTCGAACGTCTTATCCGTCGGTTCATCTGGTGATAAAAGGTGTTTCAATTGCCCGTATGTCTTCGCACCCATTAAGTTCAATAAAGTAAGTGCTTTCTCTGCATCTGGGATTTTATTTGCTTTACAATAATTTTGTATGCGTTCTACATACATGGCCCAATCTTCGATGTCGCCATCAAAGGTATCAATGTTCCCATGTTTAGGCATCGTTGCAATTTATTTTATCCCAAGATGGCAGCTTCCCGCTCTTGTCTTCGTCCTCCGCCTACAAAATGGCGGTTTTCCCGCGCTTGGCGGTCTTCACCCACTGGCTGCAATGGCGTTTGGCGTGCCGCTGCTGCTCCCCTTTCCCAGCGGTTAGTAACTCCCCCGACGCTGTCTCCGCTTCACCGCGGCTCCCTTGGGCATTCGCGCTTCCCCGATGTCGCGCCTCGCAGCCCTTCTTGCAGCCCGGTTATTAGCACCGGCTGCGTTCGCCTTCACTGCGGCTCTCACGCCTTCAGTTGCCCCAGACACTGCGCCTTTTTGGCCCGAAAGCGGCCCGGCCCTTATCACCAGCCGCGATCGATGTCCCCGCGCTGCGCCTTTCGGCCCGAATGCGGCCCGGCCCTTATCTCCGGTCGCGATCGATCTCACCGCCCTTATTCCTCCGTCTTCCTCCCCCCCATCTGTACAGCCAACGCGGCCGACTTTCTGCTCGCGTCGCTGACCGGCTTACCCACTACCAAGGTAGAAAGAAGATAGCTGACTGCCGCTGATGGAGGCTTCGAGTTCAGGATGTCTTCTGCACTCCGGGTTCTCGATGACTGCCGCGCGACGTGTCTTCCAGCAGGGTGATGAGGGTGGATGCCTCTCTTCGACGCCCGTTCTGTGGACGAAGCCGCCGTGGATATAAACTGCCGCAGGGTAAGAATCGGACTCGTCGCCACTGTTAAGTCTGTGTGTTCCAGTTGTATTAAGATTAATTACTGACACAGACTACAAGAATAAAGTTCAACAGGTCTTTACTAGTTGGAGGTCAGGACTATACTAAATACAATATCACTACACAGTACTTATATACCGGTGGTCACCACCGGTATTACGTATACAGCAGCCAGAGAAAGTAGTCCATCTCTTAAGAGAACTTAAGCTTGTTCCACCTTAAGGTGGAACAGGTTACATACACCACAACGTCGACAATAACAACCTAAAAATCAACCAGGATTCTCACATGAATAGCAAATAAGACAACACACAGACATAAACTTCATTTCCTACAATTATTTTTTGTCAGAATTTTATGTCAACATTTAACATTTAGGGCTTGATTTTCATCGGGCCGTTGAGGCAGGATGGACGGCATGTGGGGGGTTAAAATTGCAAAAACTGGCGGGCGGGCCCAACCCCCCAACCCCGCCTCCAAGCAATTTTCATTAAATCGTGTCTACTGGTCCTGTCTCCGTCCCGCCTCCAAGAGGCAGGTTAGGCCGTTAAGACCCTTAATAAGCACTAAATTGCCTCTATAATGCCATTTTGATAGGCCTCGGTGATTTTAACCCTGTTCTGAAACACGACGGTGAAATCTGGCGGGAGCACAGTTGGATTGCTGACTATTAGCTGCAGCTCCACCATTAAATAGGATATTTGATCAGCCATCATTTGCAGGTGGCAGGACTTTGTTGTCTCAGGTCTGGGGGAACTTTTAGCAGGCATAATCATAGCTGTGGAAGTTTGGAGCCTGACACCCATCTCCAGTGTGACCTCCTGGGAAACCCCTCTCACCACTTTCACTCCGCGCTTCCTCAACTGAGGCATATACCAAGTAATCCTAAGCCCTCAATGTGGAAGTTCCATTCGCGAAATGACACACCCCAGAACTACAGCAGTAGCCATCAGATTTTTTATTTACAGTAATCATCTGATGGCTTTTTAGCATAAAACATCAAATTTCACCCAAGTGACTACCCTTGTGACTATTTGTGCAGTATCTTTCTCTTACGCATGCTCCTACGTGGTGCTTCCCCTGTGGCTTCAGCAGATGTGGAGGCCCCTTGCCTGTTTTCCTGCTGCTCCTGTCTCGACACCTTTGGTGGGCGTCCTCTGGGGTTGCGAACCTGTGAGGGCTCGTTAACAGTTTGCTGCTCCTGAAGCTGTGCAGTGGTTGAGCCGCCGATCTCAGATGGGTGTGGACTCTGGTGGGGCTCTGACCGAGGGCTCTGCAGTGGCATGGAAGTGTGAGCGCTTCGAGAGGAGTCCCCACTTCCTTGATGTCTGCCACCAACTTCCCTCTCATGGGTCAGTTCCCCCTCAGCGCTTGCAAGAGGCTTGAGAACACCTTGCTGCACATCAGGGGGGCCATGGGGACCCGTACCTGCACTGGCAGTCCTACTCAGAAAGGACTTCACTGAAGGTCTGGGTTCTCTGTTCAATAGATGACCATCACTCCTCCAGAGATGTCATTCTATTCAGAGCACTCACCATGTTTTCTGCACTCTGGCGACTTATCACCTCCATGGAGGTTGCCATCCTTTCCATGGTGATGCGTTCATGCGCCAATGACTCAACAAAGGCTCTGCTCGTGTTCGCAATGGACTCCTCCATTCGCTTCATACTCGCAGTGACTCTGGAGATAAAACCTGCCAGAGACTCCTGCATCTGTTCCTGGAGTTCCAGCACCACTGATCTTGTGGATGGACCCAGAGGCAGAGGGTCGACATGCAGCTGAGCCAAGCTGGCAGAGTCCTGCGCCCTCCAACTAAGACTCTCCACTGCTGTCCCTGTCTCCACAATCTGCTGATGCTCACTTGTGAGCTGTGATACACCAGGTGACAACACTACTCTATCTTGCGATGGTCCCACCGAGGTGTGAGTGTCTGCGCTGGTGCTGGGTGCACTGAATTCTGCTGACGCTGCGCCCTCAGAGGTTGCAGCTTCCTCTGAGGATTCTGGATGCTCAGGCTCTTCCTCCTGGCTAGTGGGGACGGGTGCTTGCGATGGTCCTGTGGGGGATTAAAGGAAAGAATCAGAGATGTGATGCCAAGGTTACATGCACATTGTATATTGCAGATGATCATAAGTCCATCTGTTAGAGCTTCAGAATCATTATCAGCGACTCATGCAATGTCATTGAGAGAGATGGAAAACTATTCTGTCACCAGCTTGCTGCGATGCACCCGTCTGTCTGTCTCCCACTTATGCATCGTCCTCCATTCCCATGATCTCCAGGACCGCATCCTCCCAGGGGGTGAGGTGGGCTACTGAGGGTGGCCCTCCTCCTGTCCTCGCGCTTTCTCTCTTATTGGGAGCTCTCTTTTCCTACAATGAGGGAGACAAGTGGAGGTTGAGTGAGAATGAAGGAGTGTGTGTAGAGAATCCATAGCATAGATGCTTAGAAGGAGACAAATATGGAGTGAGGTGGCAAGACTAAGGGCCCTCCCTGTGTGTTGTCAGTTGTTTTCATAGCATCACCGTGATAGGGAGTGTGAGGGCTGCATAGTCGAATTGTTAGGTGAATGTGACCATAGAGAGAGAGGGAATAGGTAAGGGTGCATAGATGTCAGTGTCAAGTGGGATGTGGAGGAAGAGATTGCTAAAGCTGAGTGCTGGTGAGGAGAGGCAATGGGGATCAGATTGAGGGTGATGGGAAATTCATACTCACTTTTCCAGTGCGCAGAAGGTCATGAAATCTCTTCCTGCACTGAAGCCAGGTTCTGCGGATTACTGACAAAGGGTTGACCTCTTCTGCCACCTGGATCCACGCAGCCTTGGTTTGCTGGGGAGGCTTCTTCCTCCCTGAAGAAGGGAAGAGCACCTCTTTATGTGCTCTTGCTCCCTCCACTAAAGCCTGCAGGGCAACGTCACCGAAGCAGGGTGCAGACCTAGGTCTCTGGCTGGCCATTGTTCCTGCAGGTGTCTCTCACTGCAAAGGCCAAAAGGTTGGCAGTCTGCAGAAGAAGCAAGGCTTGTTGCAGACCTTAAATGCAGCAGCAATGATGACGTCATCGGAGGCGATTTTCAGACTGGAAAAACTCATTGGCCATGGGTTCCCACACGTTTGAACTCAATTGGCCAATTAAGTAAAAATCGCATCATTCTCCCATATTGATTTAGAATCGGGTGGCTAACACAAAATGCGGGTTACACAACCCCAGCCCGCCCCAGTATCAAAATCCAGCCCTTAGAGTCCCACGTATTGAATTTACTTATGTAAACTTCTGCTTATAACCCCTTTGTTGATGGACCAATTGAATTACCAAAAATGCTTTCCAAAAATGTTTTTTTGGGGGAATTTAGAATGCCCAAAATAAAGTTTTAAATTTTAAAAAATCATAAAAATACATATTTCACAATAACATGATTACATTTACTCCCCAAGTTGTCTTTTGTGTCACATCTTCAATAAGTGTTTTACTTCAAGGGCTCAGCCTCTCTCAAAGCTTGGGCTCAATGGGATATTTTTTACCTCACAAACACATTTGTGCATTTTGAGCATGGGCAGTTTGCAGATCTTCCCAGCAGGCAATCTGTGCGTCAACAGGAGGTGAAGGGTCGAAGTGTTTGTCCCTTCATCCTGTGAGGATTTGAGATTTTTTTTCCTTTTTTCAAATGACTGAAAGAAACTGGGGATTGAATTCTCAAAGTTTTATTTTCAGGCAAGTGATGATAAATTAATGTAGTAACAATTCTGCTTTTCTGTTTTGAACTCCTCTCAGAAACAACACCTGCAAGAGGCATCACATGTGCACAGCAATACCTGTTCTTATGATTTATTTATTGATGGCTAGAAAAGAAAACAAATAAATTGTTTATAGAGGATGGATTATGGTTTATTGTTGTTGAAAATTCCATTAAATCTCTTCTGAAAAATTGAAATATTGAGCATTTACTAGGACCAATTTTTGTTTGTTTGTGGAAATTTGTGTCTTAAAGATTATATAAGTCAGCTAAGTCAAAAGGTCTGCTTCTCAGGAAATTTGCACACACCAGCCCATGATTTTCTGTCCATTAATTTTAAAAAGCAGAAAAATTTATGCTTCAATAATTTAACATAAAGACACAAACTGGCTGATGTTGGGGAAAGGGGAGGAGACTGATAGGCAGGAACATGTTAGAATATTGGGAACTGATGGTTCGAATGGAGCCAATGGCAGTTTGAGTCTCATTCTTCTGGGATCCTTCCCCGACAAGACTATCAGACCTTGCTCTCCACAATATTGCAGATCCCAGAAACCCCCAGTACTACCAGACTGTTCTCCCAATGCTCTAAAAACCCCTACTACATCCCAGGACATCCCTCGTTAGGTTATCCCAATCTCAGATCCCAGAAATGCCTTTCAATTTTCACAAACCCAGTGATCCTTAATCCCACAATCTCCCCAATAATCCCAGACTCTGAAACCTCCTTCCCCAATTCCCCTGATCCCAGGATCCATCTGCGTGCACAGGGGATGGCTCCATGGAAGAGGCACCTGCTGTCCTCTCAGGAAGACAGCATGCCTGCGCCCTCACTACCCATTCTGCCAGTGTCATATAGCCAGCTGGGCCAGAATGTCCTGGAATGTAGGTGGAGCCTCATGCTCTCTTGTCCTACTTCACTCTGTCCATGGAGAATGCGATGTATGTGTTGCATAGAGAGCGCAGTCACCTCCCTGATACAGCAGATGGCCATGGTGATGTTGCCAGCCACAGGCAGTGCCTTCCATGCCCTGGTTTGGGGCTCCAGTTGTGGCTGCAGCAGGTGTCATAGCTCCGTAACAGCCACTTGGTGAAGCGCAGGCGCTTGAGACATTGCTGCTGAAACCCTCATCCATGCCTTTGTTACCTCTAGGCTTGACTATTCCAACACACTCCTGGCTGGCTTCCCACATTCTACCCTACGTAAACTTGAGGTGATCCAAAACTCGGCTGCCCGTGTACTAACTCGCACCAAGTTCCGTTCACCCATCACCCTTATGCTCGTTGACCTGCATTGGCTCCCGGTTAAGCAATGCCTCAATTTTAAAATTTTCATCCTTGTTTTCAAATCGCTCCATGGCCTCGTCCCTCCCTATCTCTGTAATCTCCTCCAGCCACACAACCCCCCCCCCCTTGAAATATTTGCGCTCCTCTAATTCTGGCCTCTTGAGCATCCCTGATGTTAATCACTCAACCATTGATGGCTGTGCCTTCAGCTGCCAAGGCCCTAAGCACTGGAATTCTCTCCCTAAACCTCTCTGCCTCTTGTTTTCCTCCTTTAAGACACTCCTTAAAACCTACCTCTTTGACCCAGCTTTTGGTCATCTGCCCTAATTACTCCTTATGTGGCTCGGTATCACTTTTGTTTTATAACACTCCTGTGAAGCACCTTGGGACATTTTACTACGTTAAAGGCGCTATATAAATACAAGTTGTTGTTTCCCCAGGCTGGGGAGTCTTGAACGAGTAGTCACAGTCTCAGAAAAAAGGGGTCAACCATTTAGGACTGAGATGAGGAGGAATTTCTTCACTCAAAGGGTTGTGAATCTTTGGAATCCCCTACCCCAGAGGGCTGTGGATGGTCAGTTGTTGAGTATATTCAAGATAGAGATCGACAGACTTTTGAATACTAAGGAATCAAGGGACATGGGGATAGTGCTGGAAGGTGGAGTTGAGGTAGAAGCTCAGCCATGAATTGCCTACTCCTGCCCCTATTTCTTATGTTCTTAAAATAGTCAAAACAGACCCAGAAGTTAACTGGCAGTCTGAGAGGACAAACCAGAAGCTGACCTGTATGGAAAGGATGAGTCCATTAAATAGCGCTCCTTCTGGATTCTTGGTGACTTTTAGCACCATATGTTGCTGGGTGAGTCTATCACGTGGCGAATCAGGGGCAGACCAATTTTACAAAAGGGTCCTACAATCAGGGTAGGACTCTTATATAAATATATAATAAGGAGCTTCCTGAATCGTTGTGGACTGTGTCCTGGATACCTACGGAGTAACCAAATCCCATTTGGCAGGCAACATATTTCCCTGTGTGGGATGGCGTGTGTGCGGTGCACGCCATACCGAAACCTTAGGCACCCAGTTTACGCCTGAAAAGTGGGCGCGGCACAATCAAATATTGAGGCCAACAGCTCAAAAAAAGTTCCAAATATAGGCCAATGACACATGAAGACAAGGAGTTAGACAAGAGTGGGAAATGGGTTTGTCATACATTCCATTACTTCTATTGCTGTACACAAAAGCAGAGTTATGGAGCATGTCACCCCCAGAACATTTTGATTTTTGACACTTGATTTGTTACATTATTGGTATTCAGAAGCCAACTGTAATTCTGAGTGTGAATCTCAGTATAATTCTCTAATTTGTTATATATAACTTCTTTGGGGACAAACCCTAATTAAGCATACAATTGTGACTCACAGAAACCAACAGCTCAGTTAAAATTTCTGCAACAAACAATTGAAAGAAAGTACCGTTTGAATGATTCCATTCCTGCCCTCCCAACTAATCAAGTTCTGACTGACTATAGTTCCACCATCCCAGTGATCTAAGTGGCTGATACTGACAACCTCCAATTCCAGTGAAAAAAGTAGATTTTTCTTGTAAAGTGCTGATGAACTGACATATGGTTTGAAATGCTGTCATCCTAAAAAGCTGACCTTGAGCACATATGCAGCAGAAGTAACTTGGCTACCTCAATCTGTTGAATGTCTCTAGCTTGTCTCTATACTACACTTTGGCTTGTGGGTGTACCTACACCATATGGACTGCAGCGGTTCAAGGCGGCAGCTCACCACCATCTTCTCAAGGGCAATTAGGGATGGGCACTAAATGCAGGCCTAGCCAGCCAGCGACGCCCACATCCCATCAATGAATAAAAAAAAAAGTAGTCACAAAACAACACTCATAACCTCTGATTTACAAAGAGCTGGGAAGCAAGTTTTCCCCTAATGGTAATTTTGAGGTAGCAACACATCCCTAATCTCAATCATTAAACTGCAGACTTACCAGGGCAAATTCCACCCCCACCGTGCAGTTTTTGGGATGCCAGCCAGCGGAGCATGCTGCACAGCCACCCAATAAGAGGCCCAATCCATTTTTGAGGCCCAGGCCTCATTAACATGGGGCCGGTGGGCTGCTGACCAGAACGAGTACCTTGGGCCATCACAAAATCAGGCAGACCGGTCAACCTTCCAGCCTGGAAAAAAGTGGGCCTGGAGGAAGGACCACTCTCAGGAGGGGGAACCTGTTGCAGCAGCAGCAGCTGCCCAGATTGCGTTGGTTGATCCTGGAGGGAGGACCACTCCTGCTCCACTCGGCCCCATAAAAATAAATGAAATCTTACCCGATGAGCTTCTCTTTGCTGGACCACCAGCTGTGTGCCATGCCCGCTCTATAGTTAAGTGCCAAAATGACATTCAGAATCCTATGTATGTCATAGGACCTAAATTGGTCTTTGGGAATATAGCGTCACCGAAACCACCGGCGGGAATGGGGCATTAAGTCATGCTCCATCATTTCTGGGGTGCTACCGCTGCATTGCTGCCAAGTGGTAGGCCTCCCTCCCCATTAACTGTCAATTGCCTCGGCTTTGATGCCTGGCATGATTTGGAGTTCATCCCCAACGCGCAGTGATATCTGCAACACTTGCTGCCTGAAGTTTTGTTTTAATTGATATTTTACTTAATTTGTGACTTTGAATACAGCATCCTGGAGCAGGGGCTGTAGAGCATATTTGGTCAACATATGGCAGCTGTAACAGTTCACAATGTGCTGCAATAATGTCAAGTCATGTAGGAGGCGAAGAGTCAGGAGGAACTAGGGCTATGTAAATGTTGCTGATTACGTGGCTGAGCACAAGAACCATCTCAGTGATATCTGGAGAACAATTACGTTGTTTCCCAGCTTGGAGTTCCTCTTGTATTGGTCAGTATCTCAATGCTGGTGTGCTATGGAACAATTGCAGTATATCTTGAAGCTGAGGGGTCCTTAGTCTCCAAATTGCTGAATTGTAGAATCTTACAGTTTTAACAAAAATTAGAAGTGTGTATATTTTCTGGTTGCTAAAGCTGGTGGCACAGGAGCAGAACAGATGCTGGTGGACTGGAAAATCGGACTTAGATTCAGATGTGGCACTTTAACGCTGGGACCAGAAAATGTACCCGTTCATTGACCTACTCTGCTTGAATACTTGATGCTATGTGTGATCTACGGGTTTGCCATTGGAAACAGGGGAATTGATCAAACTTCTAAAATTCCTAAATGGCAATAAAATTATAATGTACAGCAGAATTATATTTGATATTCAAAGAAAAAATGGATCCCTCACAGGAAGGGTCAATCTGCACTGGCACGGCGGGGGGCAGGGTCAAGTGAGAGCAGGTCCCAGATTCAGCTGATGAAGGCTCCATGAGGAAATGACAGCAGCCCTCATTTTAAGGTGAGAGTAAATATTGCTTTACATCTGTAAAGAGGAAGAAAGCAGCTCTTGCTATTAACTTAGGCTTGGTACTGAAAGGGTAAACTGGACACCCACTGTTGGCACGTTGGGTCCGACAGTGCCTCATCCTGATTCCCAGTATTCCACTTAAGCTGCCTGGGTACTACACTCTGAAATTCACTTGTGCTTTTTCCACAACTCTGCAGTTACAGCAGGAACTACATGCATCCCCAGCATTAAACAAACACCAAGATCCACAATTGTCCAGTAAACTGTGAGATGTAAAAGCAAGCCAATGGTTATAGTGCTCGTCTAGCAACCCAGAGGTCATGATTTCAAATCTCATCAACAAATCGTATCATCAAAAAGCGGAAGCAGCCTGCTATAGACAGCTAAACGATCCCACAATCAACAGATCAGATCAAAGCTCTGCAGTCCTGCCACATCCAGTAGTGAATGGTGGTGGACCATTAAACAACTAACAGGAGGAGGAGGCTCCATGAATATCCCCATCCTCAATGATGGTGGAGCCCAGCATGTGAGTGCATAAGACAAGGCTGAAGCGTTTGCAACCATCTTCAGCCAGAAGTGCCAAGTGGATGATTCATATCGGCCTCCTCCTGAGGTCCCCACCATCACAGAAGCCAGTCTTCAGCCAATTCGATTCACTCCGTGTAAAATCAAGAAATGGCTGAGCGCACTGGATACAGCAAAGGCTATGGGCCCCGACAACATCCCGGCTGTCGTGTTGAAGACTTGTGCTCCAGAACTAGTTGCACCTCTAACCAAGCTGTTCCAGTACAGCTACAACACTGGCATCTATCCGACAATGTGGAAAATTGTCCAGGTATGTCCTGTCCACAAAAAGCATGACAAATCCAATCCGGCCAATTACCGCCCCATCAGTCTACTCTCAATCATAAGCAAAGTGATGGAAGGTGTCATTGACAGTGCTATCAAGCGGCACTTACTCACCAATAACCTGCTCACTGATGCCCAGTTTGGATTCCGCCAAGACCACTCGGCTCCCGACCTCATTACAGCCTTGGTCCAAACATGGACAAAGGAGCTGAATTCCAGAGGTGAGTAGAGAGTGGCTGCTCTTGACATCAAGGCAGCATTTGACGGAGTTTGGCATCAAGGAGCCCTAGTAAAACTGAAGTCAATGGAAATCGGGGAAAACACTCCAGTGGCTGGAGTCATACCTAGCACAAAGGAAGATGGTTGTGGTGGTTGAAGGTCAATTATCACAGCCCCAGGACATCGCTGCAGGAGTTCCTCAGGGCAGTGTCCTAGGCCCAACCATCTTCAGCTGCTTCATCGATGACCTTCCCTCCAACACAAGGTCAGAAATGGGGATGTTCGTTGATGACTGCACAGTGTTCAGTGCCATTCAAAACTCCTCAGGTAATGAAGCAGTCCATGCCCTCATGCAACAAGACCTAGATGACGTTCAGGCTTTGGCTGATAAGTGGCAGGTAACATTCGCGCCACAGAAGTGCCAGGCAATGACTATCTCCAACAAGCGAGAGTCTAACCACCTCCCCTTGCCATTCAATGGCATTACCATCGATGAATCTACTACCATCAACATCCTGGGGGTCACCATTGACCAGAAATGTTAACTGGGTGTGGGTGGTGCTCGTCCCATTGATGGGCCCCTTCTGCAAACACCAATTGATCTCTCTTGGATCAACTGCAGATTGAATATGGCATTATGAGGCGCACATACGACCAGGCATCGCCATATGTCTGCTTCAAAACATGGGATTTCTAGGGGAACCTAGGATACCATCGACCAATCAGGATGAGAGTTCGGAGAAAAAGCACCCCTCCCATCGGCAGTTCTCATTGGAGCAAAACACGGCTGATACGGGTTCCACCCAATCTCCTGCTCCTCTACACCACCCCCCCCAACCCCCAAGTCCCAAAGCAGATTCCACCTTCAAAATCAGTAGTCTAGACTACAATTTTTATTTCTTCAGTTAAAAAAAATTGTATATTTCATTAAAAAAAACTGTCACATGAGTAAAGCCACATTTGCTTTTTAAATTGGTATCACACTATGCTCTTGAAATGGCTCTCATCAAAGTCATAAATGACATACTTTGTGACTGTGACAAAAGTAAACTATCCCTCCTCGTCCTTCTTGACTTGTCTGCAGCCTTTGACAAGGTTGACCACTCCAATCTTCTCCAACGCCTCTCCACCGTCGTCCAGCTGGGTGGGACTGCACTTGCCTGGTTCCATTCTTATCTATCATAGCCAGAGAATGACTTGCAATGACTTCTCATCCCGCTCCTGCATCATTACCTCTGGTGTCCCCAAAGGATCTATATTTGGCCCCCTCCTATTTCTCATCTACATGTTGACATCATCCGAAAACACAGCCTAAGTTTCCACATGTACTGACGACACCCAGCTCTACCTCACTACCACTTCTCTTGACCCCTCCACGGTCTCTAAATTATTAGGCTGCTTGTCCGACATCCAGTACTGGATGAGCAGAAATTTTTTCCAATGAAATATTGGGAAGACAGAAGCCATTGTTATTGGTTCCTGCCACAAACTCCATTCCCTAGCCACTGACTCCATCCCTCGCCCTAACATCTGTCTGAGGCTGAACCACACTGTTCGCAACATTGGGGTCATATTTGACCCTGAAATGAGCTTCCGACCACATATCCGCAGCATAACTAAGACCGCCTATTTCCACCTCCGTAACATCGCCCATCTCCACCCTTGCCTCAGCTCTTCCACTGCTGAAACCCTCATCCATGCCTTTGTTACCTCTAGACTTGACTATTCCAATGCACTCCTGGCTGGCTTCCCCCATTCTACCTTACATAAAGTTGAGGTGATCCAAAACTTGGCTGCCCGTGTCCTAACTCGCACCAAGTCCCGTTCACCCATCACCCCTGTGCTGACTGACCTACATTGGCTCCCGGTTAAGCAATGCCTCGATTTCCAAATTCTCATCCTTGTATTCAAATACCTCCATGGCCTTCCCCCCTCCCTATCTCTGTAATCTCCTCCAGGCCCACAACCCCCCCATCCCCCCATGAGATATCTGCTAATTCTGCCATCTTAAGCATCCCTGATTATAATCGCGGGGCCATTGGTGGCCGTGCCTTCTGTTGCCTAGGCCCTAAGCTCTGGAATTCCCTGCCTAAACCTCTCTGCCTCTCTTTCCTCCTTTAAGATGCTCCTTAAAACCTACCTCTTGGACCAAACCTTTGGTCACCTGCCCTAATTTCTCCTCCTGTGGCTTGGGGAAGAGGAGCAGGAGGAGCAAAGAGTAAATAGAGTTGCAGCTAGAGCCAGAGCAAATAGAGAATGCATGCTCAGCGAAATTCTTACCTTCCAGCATTTATACGCCCAGAACTTGCAGGTCTCGGAGGAACAATCTATAAGAGGCAGCATTAGAGATGGCAAAACTGGAGGTGTGGAACAGTAGGGTTTAATGGCATGTTCCTTTTCTCTTCACTTTCAATTTAACGGTTTCAGTTACGCACTTACTAATCTCCTGAACATGATAACTTGGGCATGGAGTTTCCACTAGGGGCGCAATCGCCTGGAAAGCACTGGACACTGGGTTTTGCCAAGGTGAAGTTATGTTGAAGTTTGAAACTCATTAGCGTAAGCCCGAACGTAAAATCTCCCATGAATCAGCGCCATCCAGCAGCGTAATCGATTGGAAGCGATTTGTGACCGGAACAGGGCATTCCACAGCATCATGAAGAGGAGGGGGCTTGCCAGGAAATGAGGCATTCTTCAACTGACTGATTTAATGCTCTTGGTCTTGCTTTTTAATTGGTTTCAATTGACTACTGGTCATAGGTCTTATGCACCAAGGACGAATCAATTGTGTAATGTACAGGAAACTCTTTTTTATCCAGCACCGACGGGACCAGCATGGTGCCAGTTGATCAAAAAGTCCGGATTACAGAGAGGTATACTTTACTAAGGTACGAGAGCCCCGTACACAGCCACAGATCCAGGCGTCCCTGTTGCATGGCAACAGGTGCAGGAACCCCGGTTACATGGTCACAGATCCAGGCGTCCCTGTTGCATGGCAACAGGTGCAGGAACCCCGGTTACATGGCCACAGATCCAGGCGTCCCTGTTGCATAGCAATAGGTGCAAGAACCCCGGTTACACGGCCACTAATATGAAGTAAAACTTACCTGAACCTACTCCTGAATTTTGCAGGTTAAGAGAGATTTCCGGTTATTTAGGTACCGGTAAAAAGAGAGTTTCCTGTAAACTGAATTTACAGTAATTTAAGGGAATAGCAGCAGAAGTAACAAACCTTGGTCAAACTTCAATTGACTGCTGGTCTCTGCAGGTGAGGTGATTAACGCAGGATTCCTGTGACCATGGGTGCTTGTGCGCAAGAGATTCTGGGTGCATGGTGATGAATACCCTCAAACAGGCGCAATCATTGGAAACTCGCCATTCTGACCTGGGAGCGGGGACTGCATCGGGTGAATGGACTTTTGAACCAGTATAAAAGATCACGGATACTCCAGTGTAAAGAGGTTAAGGGCGCAACTCACTTACACTTAAAATTCTGCAATCTTTAGCACTATTTCATTCTATTCCATCCAGATTCCACTGTTACCTGGGTGGATATCATGCAGGAACCCCAGGCCCAGGTGTTGTATCGCGCAGTCATTGATCTGCTAGTGATAACCCTCACAACTACATCCTAACTCTTGTCCCTCTTCCCTGTTTCCAGTGGAATCAGAAGACTCGATCACATGCCAAACAGACTGGTGATGAAAACCCTGCCAAATACCAACACAGAAAATCAGTAACCTGCATGTCTTCGATAACGATTTAGAACAGACTGCACTGGGTGATTCACTGAGCACTTGTGAACAGTGACAAGTAAGGCCAAGGGAAGAGCTAACTGAGAGCCAGCTCACGTCTGAGCTCTGCTGAAGAAAATGCTAACTTCAGTGGCTCAGCATTTAAAAGATGATTTCTGGACACCAGCAATTGCAGGATTCACTGGACTGCTCGCCAGGGAGCTTCCAAAACATGTTGAATAGCATGGTGGAGGCTACTACTGTGATGAAATAACTCTGTGTTCTGGCATTTGTATTGTCTGTTGTTGTTGTACTTGCTAATGTCTGGGATGTTCTACAGATGTAACCACTAATGCTCCTCCCTAGCCCCGCCCCTCTGGATCCTCCGGATTGGTGTGAGTCTTACTCATAAGGGCTGAGTCAGTGATGAATGATGGCTGCCTTGTGTTAACTCGATGCCATGTTCTTACTTAATAAAAGCCTTTAGTTTTAAGCTTTAACCTCTTGGATTCAGGCAGTTATTTGGCACATCAACTACCTTCAGTGGGGTTCTCATGCGTGGCATCGACATTCTTCAATTAATCATGAAGAGTGTAGTCACTTCAATGGCCATTGCAGCTGAGCCCCCCTCCCCCTTGCAGGAATCTGTAACATTAGTAATAGCATCTCAGTGATGCTTATACAGGGGCCATACAGGCTCTAGGCTCAACCATTTCACCTGCCTTGGACAGAGTGAATGGATAGTGGCATCACTCAGGTCCCCGATCTCCCTGGGTCTGCTTTTCTACAGATCAGTAGGCGTGCTGAGTCACAGTCAGTAGGACACAATTAACTTGCAGCTTTTATTTTGTTTGACAGGGCAAATGTCAGTTTATTGTGCAGTTACTTTATATTTCAGTCTTTGTACACGTTGTTCCATCATTGGAGAAAATGTGAATGGACTCTTCATTTAGCATCTAGTCATCATGCACCATTGAACAATGTTTGCCAAGTCACACCAATTTGCAAGGAGTTCTAGGAACAGAGTCACTGTTGCGGTGCAGTTGTGCAACAGGAATGGAACATGATGCCATCTCATGATGGCAACACATTTGTACCTTTGCGACCCTCATGAATTAATACTTGCCCTGGTGCTAGAAAGCAAGCTAGGTCAGACTGCTCCAGTAGATGCCGAGTTGTTGCAATCTGCAGCTGGGTCCTCTCAGGCCCGATCTCCTATAAGTTGTTGACCATGAGCAACAGCAACTTCCCTCCTCCCATGTTACAGCCACTGAGGAACACCTCCTAGAAGCATTAGAGTAGGTAAAAGAGCACTTCAGGCAGGCACTAGAGTGAGAAATAGTTTGTAGGCCTTTTTGTAAGCCTAGTAAAATACAGTGCTGTTTGAAGCTTTTATGTGCAGAGAGTTTTCCTGTAGTAGCTGGTGATCGTTCAGTGTTAATTGACATGAATATTAATTATGGTATTTGGGCAGCTGCTATTGATTGCAGGGCGGAAGGACTAGGACAGATGTTGGACATGACTGTTAATGCAGGTGAACACACATTGTTCAGCTGAAGTTCTCTTCAATTAGCTTCTGCTGAATAGCTCTGGTTGCAGGCAACTGTCTTCCACTTCCTCACCTTCAGTGTTGTCTCTCTCATCATACAAAAGGCCCTTCTCCAGTGATGGCTCCATGTGTTACCCTCATTGCAGAACAAAGTTATGCAGCATAGACCAAACCACAGTCATATGGGACACTCTTTCTGGGCTACATTGCAAGAAGCTATCAGACCTGTCCAGGAATCTGAATGAATATTCCAGTGGTCTGCTCAATGAGAGTTCTAGTTGACCTATGGATCTTATTGTAGCAGAGTCCTGCAGCTGAGTGTGGGATCCTAAGAGAAGTCCTAAGCTAAGTGTGTAAAGGATAGCCCTGGTCTTCAAGCAGCCAGCCTTTAATTGCTGTTCAGGGGCTAACAGTGGGGGGATGGATGATTAACGCAATATAAAAACATCATGACAGCTGCCAAGAAAGTGGACACAGACCTACATGATGCACTGTTGGTTATCACACACCAGTTGCATATTAATAGAGTGGAAGCTGTTGTGATTGATGATGGTGATTGTGTTATGTGAAGAAACCCACAGGATGATGTAGGTACAGTCAGTGACACCATGGATTTGATATTGACGCTCTAATTTTCACCCTCTACCATCCCATTTTTAGCACCAATGAGTTCAAAATGCCTCCCTCACTTTCTATACTTATAAATGAAGAGCAGCCACTTGAGGTACCAAAGATGTACTAGTGCTCATCAAGCCATATTCCAGCAGGATTCACTACCTTCAAGGGAGCAAGGGAGAAAAATGGAAAAGAAAACAGGTCAGACTGTAACTGGATGAAGGCACCCATTCTAGTTTACTCAGCTCACCTACATTCAGAATGATGTCTCTGACGAGGTATATTACATGAAGATCCAATAACTGACCAGTGGCATTCTTGCAGCAAAACATAGATTCTCCACACAAATCTCATTAATCTTCGCTGAGTCTTCTGTTTATGCCACACGCTTCTTATGCTGTAATTTGGCCAAAAAATACAACATTGACTATTTCACTGTCTTTTTAGCTGCTGCAGTCAGTTTTTACAATCAGTAAAAGAAAAAAGTGACATCATTCTCTCCAGACAAAAGATAGAATGTGGGATAATTTTTTGTTAATGTACCAGATGTGTTACAATTATTTTCTCTCATTGGCCTTATAAAAAGTAACCAAGCGCAGTGACATTGCTATCTGGAATGGTACTATTAATCACATCTGTGTTAAAGCCAGAATGTGTTCGTTTTTCCTCTGTACAGTTGGTTTACAAGTTGTTGTGAAAGATCACACTCATCAAATTCACCGTACATTCTAACATTTAGATGCACATACTTAAATTTTTCTGATTTCTTGACACATAAAAAGAGGGAGCTGGACTATTATTTATAGAAGTACCTATTTCAAAGTATTTACAGCACAGAAACAGGCCATTCAGCCCAATAGATCCATGCTGGTGTGGACGCTCCACACGAGCCTCCTCCCACCTCTTATGTTCATTAATAACTAGACATTCTTATTATGAACACAGCTAGCTTTTGGCTAGTCATTTATTCAGTACACGTTCTCTAGGTACAGTATCTGTAGAGATGCAGCATGTGTGCTCCTGTGTGCAGGCTGCCATATTGACTGTTGCCTTGTGGGTAGCCTAGTGCCTCATGGGTAATGTAGTCTTAATATATATACAGCTGGGTAGTGTAGTCTTATACATACAGCTTTACACAGCTCTACGGCTCCACCTAGTGTCCACTATAGAATGACATGTTATTGATCACTACACCACCTACTACCTATACATGGATGCATATCACCACGAATTAATTCTATCACCACTGTCTTAACATTTGTGAAAGAGAAACACTAGAAAAGTTAAAATTTGAACCAATCTATGAGATGGAGGGAAAAAAATCAATTTGCTTTCATTGTTATTCAGTCCCCCGGAAGCCCAATGAATTTTTCCTGTGAAAAAAACAGACCAGTCATTTGTGACATGTTTGACTTTTTGTCATATAGAGAGCATATTGTAGAAAGATATTTATAATCAGCAGACATTACTCATGTTTTTAAACATTAATATCTGTCAAAAATGTCCTCTTGAGAAATTGCTACAGAGAAAAACAAAATAAATGAACTGCAAACCAACATAAAGAAAGAGGCTAGAGTTATTTCTCCAATTACATGAAATGGCAGTTTGGAATTCCAGTAAAGGCATCAATTTTATTCACTCGAGTATGAAAGTAACCAGAATATAGAAATATAAATAAAATTGATAATCTGTAATAAAATACACTTACCAAGCTATTCTACATTATTGTAATAATAAAGTAAGATTCTATGCAGTTTCTATGGTTTTATATCCCCCTCAATAGGGTTTTTCTGTGGGTGCAGGGCTACAACTATATGAAAAACACTAGACATGAAAAAGAAAGACGGCTTAAAATGCTAGAAATACACAGCAGATCAGTCAGTATTTGGTCAATGATCTACTGAGATCATTGAAACGTTTACGACACTGCACCCAGGTCCTCTTGACCACAGGTCCTGATCCCTGCTTGTGCCCTCCTCTGCAATGTGCAACCAGGCTGCGTTGATCTCCTGGGGAGGTCTCTTCCGTCCATGGGAAGGGAAGAGGACCTCCCTGCGTGCTGTGACTCCCTCCATAAGCCTATCAAATGGTGTCATCAAATGACGTCACCAGACCTGCTTCCTCTAATTGGCCGGCAAACGCGCTGGGCAGGTTTAACAACTCCAATCAAAGTAAATTCATTTCAGAGGCCGGGCTGGAGCCAGCAGCGGGGTCGGAACCCGCCACCGAGGTCGCCCGCCATGGACCCGCTGAGGTCAGCAAAATCGCAGCTTTAGCTCCTAAAGGGTTAAATTCACAGGACAACAGAGCTTGTAGATGTAGATTAACATTCAGACAGGGCATCGGAACCAGATTGCTGAAAACAATGAAAGATCATTCACATTGATTGCTGCAGCAACAAAATGTATTCATTTCAACTCAGCAGGAGTCAATGCCAAGTTAGGCTAGTGGATTCCACGCAGATGGGAAGAGGGCAGGTATTTGATTTGACACTGGATTCAGGCTAATTGAAAAAGGACAGAAGACTGCAGTGAAAGGAGGTTCTGCCCTAGGCCAAAGGGCAGAGAGAAGAAGAGTTATTTTGTTTAAATGAAGCAAAGCAGCCCACTGATGTGGGGAAGCATAGCATGCTCATTATTTTGTATTATTACACGAAGATATGTGGTATTGATTGAAATAATTGAATCCAACGATAACTGTTTTTCTGCATGCCCATACCTTGGGAAATGAAGCAGATTAATGAACTGTATCAAGCCTTGTCTCACCAAGTGTTCACTCAGTCTGCCTTTTGAGAGATTGAAGAAGCACACATGTGAAAGACACAAATATCCAGACCAGATCTGCTTATAGAAAAAGCCCAACTGCAACAATATCACACAAGGCTATCTGCGGTAGTATCATATAATAGTATCTGCATTAATTTCATACATTACTATCAATAATATTCTATCTCATTACCTGCAGAATTATCTTACATCTGCAATAATATTCTACATCGGGATCCACAATAATATTCTATATCAATATCTGCAGTAGTATCCCACATCAGTATCTGTAATAATATTCTACATCAGTACTTGTAGTCATATCCTACATGAGTATCTATCGTAATATTTGACATCAGCATCTGTGATAATATTCTACATCAGTATTCACAGTCATATATCTTACAGCTCCACCTACAGTAATATCCCATAGAATTATGTGCAGTAATATCCTACATCACTGTCTGCTGCAGAGTCACAATAAAAAACAGTCTGAAGAAAGGCAGTGTTTATATCCATCATCTGAACTCCTCAATTGGATTATGCTTTGTGATTGCCTTCCCTGCCTCTAATCATTATACAAGTATGAGTATTATTACTGACTGGAGATGAACTGTAACATAAAATAACTGCAGTTAGTTATCAGTTAATTAACTGCACTTAGACGCTGTAGAATGATTCTCATCTTATGACAGAAAAAAGATAATTGATATTAGCGACTAAAGATGGTAGCGCCAAGGAGGCTTCCCTGGGGACTCCTACAACATGTCCTGAGGCTGCGATAATTACCCAACAACCACCATCTTTCTTTATGTTACATATGACTCCAGCCACAAAGGTTTTCCTTTCGACCCTACTGACCTCAGTTTTTCTGGAGCTCCTCGGTGCCATACTGAAATGAATGCTGCTTTGATGTGATTAAAGGCAGCACACATCAGGTAATTAAAAAAAAGTCGTTATGCTTGTTACCAAAAAACCCCCCAAAGCTTTTCTTAATTAAAAAAAAAAATCACTGTCCCAATATGTATCACATGATAATATCCTATTTCAAGGAACTGTGACACCACAGTACGGCTGTTGAAAATATGATTGGATGGATTATATAGCTCCAAATCTGATTTAATGGCCCAGTAATTCCGGGCACAACGCGTGAGTACGGACGGGGTAGTCACGCGTGTGCCCGGAGGAATTGCCGGTTTTCACCATGCACAGCGCATGCGCTGAAAACCGGCATTTCCTGTCCTCTGACCCAAGGGGTTAAGAGGCAGAACGCGCGCGACTGCACAGGCAGCGCGTGCGCAGTAAAATTCCTTTTTTTTTTTCCCAGAGTTGCGTGCGTGTAAAGGCCTCCGGTCTTTACGCGTGGAAAAACAAGACGTAAGTATTTAGTTTTTCAGGTAAGTGGGCTTTTAGTACAATGTAGAAATTTTTTTTCCACAGGTTTGTTATTTTTAAAGAATTTACAGGATGGTAAGTTTAGTTTTAGACCCTATTTTAAATTTTTTTATTTTTTTCAAAAAATGGATTAATTGTTTAAAACATTTTTAAAAACTTATTTATAGTTAATGCAATCAGTGGGATGTTTTTTAAAATTTTATTTAAAGTTAAAGTAGTGTTTTGGCAGCCCATACTTTTCATGAGTTTGACAGCTCTTACTGTCAAACTCATGAATGAGTTTCCCCTCCCCTGATTGGCTGCAGAGTGCTCACCTGATCCCAGCCGGCACATCGCACTAACTACGCCGCTGGATCAGGTAAGCACATCGCGCCGACATCGGAACCGGGCCTGTGACAGGAAATGCAAGCAGGCCCAGGCTTCAGATGTCGGCGCGCAGGGTGAGTGCAGATCGGGGGCTTGCACGCGCGGCAAGCCCCCGATCCTAATTTCAGGGCCATTGTTCCTTTTTGACACAATGAGGGAGATTTATTGCATAAAGCTTTTGTATTTGTGTTCCTGTATCAATCCAGAGAAAGTATATTACTTTATTTTTTCATCTTTCTTTTTTGAGCCAGTATACAGTTGCACTAAATATTTTAGATTATTATGGTAAAATAAAAGAAAGCGAACAAAACAAGCCACAAAAGAATGATCCACTGGTTAAAAAAAAACTTTAGAGTAAAAAGCTATAAAATTTGTACCAATAAAATTTCTATATAGTCTTAACAGTAAATATTAGGGTTGAAGTATTTGACATCCAGGCAAAACGGGCATGAAGTTGGTGGAGCAATTGCTCCACCCACTGATCGTGCCAGCCTGAGATCTGAACCAAGTGAATATTAAGGGAATCAAGGGATATGGGGATAATGTAGGAAAGTGGAGATGAGGTAGAAGATCAGCCATGATCTTATTGAATGGTGGAACAGGCTCGAAAGGCCAAATGGCCTACTCCTGCTCCTATTTCTTATGTTCTAAGTTTGCATTTGGGCCTCACTTAAATGCTATCAGCAAGCTGCAGGCATGAAATGGGCACCATGCCGTAGTTTGGCAGTTGTGGCAAGGCAGGAAATCGTCCGTTCCTATGCTGAGCCGGCCGGCAGGTCAGGTCAGGTCACCGGGTTGCGGGGGGTGGGGGGGGGGGGGAAACGGGGGGGCTGGTGCGGGGTGGTAGTTGTTTTAAATGGGCCGATAATGAGATGGAGTTTTACAAAAATAAAAATTCTAAATATCTTGGGCTGTTTTTTTGGCGTGGCCTCCAGCAGTCTCTTTAAGGACCATTGGTTAGGCCGCTCAACGCCTAGTAGAACAGGGGGAGTTTTCACAGTGTACACTCTTCCTTTCGGTACCTGAATTTTGCAATTAGGGTCCTACAACTGGCATAGGACCCTATTTGCATATTTAAGCTGCCCTACGCATGTTTCAGACGGGCAGCCATGAGCTGAATTTCTCCCCTGCAATCTTCACAAATGCATTTACCTTGTTGCTATGCATGGTGAGAAGAGGAACTCTTATTCTAATGTTTCCAATAATTTATATGTAGAATTTTACATCTTTACTTTGGATGACATTTTTTACAATACAGAATAACTGACTTGGAAGGTGGTGCAGAAAGGATAAAATGTAACTCGGAATTTATTACAAAACAGTGTTCGCTGCCTTGCCTAGAGATTCATTTGAAATTGTGGACTGGAAGAACAAGCTTAAATATCAACATCACCTGAATCGTGAGATGTATTACTGCCTGGCAACCCAGTCCTATATGTGTTACTCAGTGGCAAGTTCTGACAGTAGACACCACCACCTGTACCAAATGATTCACTGTTATGATACTGTGCTACAAGTCATACTGTAGTGGAATAGACCTTTTAAATCTAAACCATATTAAAAGAAATAAGTGACAGTACAGGTTACTTGGACGCAATACCTACACAAGTCTGAAATAATAATGATTATATAATGTACATAAAATGTTGTACATGTTTACACATATTTAACATTTAAGGTAGAAAGTGATCTAGAACAGTGCCAAGGAGTTTACTGCACTGCCAGAATCTCGTAGTAAGAGGCTTTAACAGGGTCTCAACTATTAGACTGCAATAACTGCTCATTCCCTCCCGAGGTTCATTCTCTTTGCCTTGACTTAGATTTTATTCTGAAAATATTACAGTACATAGCAATAATATAGAATATATTCCAAAAACTATATGATATACCCTGTATCAGCTAGTAAAATGAATTCTGGGAATACTTCTGGTTTAGTTGCATGATACACCAACTGTCTGTTGCTATTCATCATGATAGCTCTACTAGCACAAAAATGGGAAAAGGCACATGGAAAACGGCAAGAATTTGTGAAATTTTTATATTTGGAATAACAAAATGGTGTGTGTTCCATGAGTGTAGCATATCTCAGGGTTGAGATGACATCGATAAACTACTCGAGTTTGGCTAGCACAGCACTGTCTGCTAGTTGCATCTTCCCTCTGTAGGAATGCAGCATTCCCTACAAGACAAATGTGGCTGAAACACCTTTGGGAATATATCCTATCAGACAGCCTCCATCTGGAACCAGGGAACTACCAAGCGGTCTTGGAAGACCACTCAGCGCAATCTTCTTCCCCTCCCCCAATACCCAGGAAGATAAAGAAGACCAGCAAAGGAGAGGCACTAAGCCAATGACAAAAGGACAGGCGAGAACATTGACCTCAACCAACATGATCACTAGAAGGCAGGAACCCTTCATTCCCAACTCAACTAAGTACCAGAGCCAAGGACAAGCACATTGCTTCAGTTCTTGAATCCGTAACACCCCAGTGCAGACAAAGCCATGTCAAGATACCTTAATATACCAATGTGTTTCCCTTGCAAGCATCAGGTTATCAAAATGGACAATGACTTCATAAAGTATATGCGATTGTAAACTCTTAAAAGTACAATACAAAGTGTGCAAGAAAAGACTCAAGCTTTGCTCTTGCGATTTATGAGGTCATCTTAACCACACAATGGGCTGGATTTTGATACTAGTGGCGTGTAGGAGGCGGGACTACAACTTTTGGGGTTGTAGTCCCGTCTCGATCGAGTTGTGGCCAACCCACGCGATTTTCACTTGATTGACCTTGTTGAGCCCACCCAGCGGGATCAGCAGGCCAATTAATGGCCACCCGGCAACAGGTGACATCACAGATTGACATTTCATCTGTCAAGAGCTTTTGACAGATGAAATATCAGCATTTGACAGCTCTTTGAAGCTGTCAAACACTGACAATCTATACTCCAAGTTAATTCCTTCCTCTCAGGCTGATTTAGAGATCTCTCCAGAACAGAAAGCTGAATGCTGCAACTTTTGACAGCTCACGGCCATTTCTGTGCCGGTGAGATGAGGGACTCCCGAGACCCGAAGGAAGGAAGGCTGTAAAGGTAAGTAAAGGTAAGTTAAACTTCTTTAAACACTTTACACACACCAAACACACTTACCTTTGCACTCATGCACCCATCACTCACCTGAACACCGAACATCTCGAACCCTCCAAGCCCTTCAGCCCGATGGTCCACCTCGCTAACTTGGCGTGGTTTGGAGCCATCGGGAATCTCACACTTCAGCAATAAAAATAGGGATTAGGCTAAAAAGTAACTACCTGTTAACAGTTAATTGGCACTAATCCCCTTCCCACCTCGGGGAGGCGGGTCCAAGCACATCTGCCTCCTTTGAAACTGGCATGGAAGCAGGTTGGGGGCGGGATGGGTTTGTGCCCCCCGATTTTGAGATTTTAACCCCCCACACACCTCCAATCCCGCCTCCACGGCCCAATGAAAATCCTGCCCAATATGTTTCAGTGATGCAACACAGTGCAGACTATGAGATATCCTATAAGTGTGTTTTATACTAGGAACATAGGAACAGGAGTAGGCCATTCTTTGATCAGATCACCCCTTAAACTTATAAATTCTAGGGAATACAACTCTAATTTGTGTAATATCGCCTCGTCACTTAACCCTTGAAGTCTGGGTATCATTCTGGTAAATCTATGCTGCACTTCCTGCAAGACCAATATATTCTTCCTAAGGTGTGGTGCCCAGAACTGCTCACAGTACTCCAGGTGTGGTCTAGCCAGGGTTTTGTATAGTTGCAGCATAACTTCTACTCCTTGTATTCTAGTCCAAGTACCCTGTTCTATCCTTTTTAGGTCCAAAGTGGATGACCTCACATTTGCCTACATTGAAATCCATTTGCCACAGTTTTTCCCATTCACTTAATCTGTCGATATCCCTTTGTAATTTTATGCTTCCATCAACACTGCCTACGATTCCACCTATCTTTGTGTCATCGGCAAATTTGGATATATGACTTCCTATGCCATCATCTAAATCGTTAATAAATACTGTGAATAGTTGAGGACCCAACACAGATCCCTGCGCTACATCACTTGTCACCTCCTGCCAATTTGAGTACCTACCCATTATCCCTACTCTCTGTCTCCTGCCGCTCAGCCAATTTCCTAACCATGTCAATAATTTGCCCTTAATTCCGTGGGATTCTATCTTAGTTAACAGTCTCTTATGTGGGACTTTTATCAAATGCCTTCTGGAAGTCCATATAAATAACATCCATCGACATTCCCGTGCCAACTACTTTAATCACCTCTTCAAAAAATTCAATCACAAATCCATGCTGGCTTTTTCTGATCAACTGAAAATTTGAGATGTTTGGTCACCCTATTCTTAATTATAGACTCTAGCAATTTCCCGATAACAGATGGTAGGCTAACTGGTCTATAATTCCCTGGTTTCCCTCTCACCATTTTTAAATAGCAAAGTGACATGCGCAATTTTCCAATCTAAAGGAACGGTTCCTGAATCGAGAAAACTTTGGAAGATTATAGTTAGGGCACCTGCAATGTACTCACCTACTTTCTGTGCTAATACTAATTCACATTATTTCCTGGTAATTGACTGTAAACTATCACATGATAAGCTTACGCTCTTTTGCCGGTACCCCGGTCCCTGTGTTATAGCAATTAATACTTATACAAAAAATATGGAATGAGAAAAGATTATCTGTCCACTGAGCCTGATCCTTCAACAGACCATGCACAGTTGTTGTGGATATTCTCATGCATTGAAATAGAGTTCACTGGATGTTAGTGTCCATTACAAGATCTCCCCCTAAAAAAAAATATTTGGAAGTAATTTCAAGGATGTAGCATCACTTTGGGCTCAGATAATAGTTCAAATTTAGATCTTGTGGATTATGAATCCCTCAGTGATGTCATTCCTCTTCAGATAACATCATAAACCATTAAGAAGTATCAAGTTAGCAGACTACCACACGAGCTTAATAAACACAATAGCCCAGAATTTGCGGTCAGCGACGAAGCAACGGTGAGCGCCGCTGACCTTGAAGAAAGTTGCCCACAAAGATCTCACGATCTCTGTGAGGAGAACTTTAGCTTTCTCGACATTAAGGGGGCAAAATTCGGTTGCTTTGCGCCTTCTGTTAGCGCCCTAGGTAGCCAGTAGTACCCCACAGCGATTATGTCATCACTGTGTGCAGCGCCCCACTCGTGCCCCGGCCGCAAACTTCGGTCGCACCCCTGACTTACCGTCGGATGCTATGTTCGACAGGGTCAGGGGGCATATGTGCGACCGGGGCGGCGGTATTTAAAGGGGAGTTGCCAGGTGGCCATTTTTTTTGCTGGCCACGATCGGGCAGCCCGGCGCTCCTCAAGTGCCAGGCTCTTTTGCTGGCACCCCGATCCCTAGTGGCCCAGCTGGGCCCTGGGTTGTGCTGCGGCATGTAGTGTAGCAATATTCCCTAGAAGCCCCCCAAGAGGGAGGGGTTGCGCTTCCAGTAGCACCCTGCCTCCTTCTTGGGGCGCTACCATTGAATTTAAGGCTCGGGGGCGCTAACTGTTTTGGGGCGCTTTAAATAGCGCCCTGGTGAAATTAGCGCTCCAAAGGGGCGTGACTGAATTTTTGCCTGTAAATTAATTGTAGCACTGTCAAAAGGGGATCCCGAATGTAGAGCAGCAGTGACATCATCAAGCTGTCTAAACAGCCAATCATATTGAAGAATTCTCACAGATAGCAAACCAAGAAATAAAAAGCACTGATTATCAATTCACTTTTTAAAATGTTTTACAGAGAGTGAAATAAAGATTGGGACATACACATGGGGTTAAAGTAGAAGCTGAAATATCATAAACAAGTTTATTATTTAAAAAATCTAGTAATTTTATTATGGAGATGTGTGTCATTCCACAAATATAAAATTAGTTTTTTCAGGGCCAAACTGGTTGTTCAGCAGTCAAACACATTTATCACATCTTTATGAAATGTCTATGTCCGCTATTTCTTTCTTTCGTCTTTCGGATGAGACTGAGGTCCCATCTGCCCTCTCAGGTGGATGTAAAATATCCATTGCCACTATTTCGAAGAAAAGCTGGGGAGTTCTCCCCGGTGCCCTGGCCAATATTAATCCCTTAACCAACATCATTAAAACAGTATCTGGCAATTTTCACATTGCTGTATTTGGGAGCTTGCTGTGTGCATATTGGTTGCCACGTTTCCTACATTGCAAGGGTAACTACACTTCAAAAATACTTCATTGGCTGTAAAGCACTTTGGGACATTCTAATTTCGTGAAAAGCGCTATATAAATGCACGTTTTTTCTTATGTTTAAGATATAGTCTCCCCCACCACCCCCCCTACACAGGGCATTAAATGAATGATTGCGGCATACTCTTCCCTTTTGTACTGCGATAGCTTCCCAGTGCGAGTGTTGCACATTACCCAAATAAAATTATAAATAGAAATGCATCGTTTTCACTTTCTACGCCACACCTAGAAAACATGGTGCAGTAAAATGCACCAAGCCATTTGTTTTAAAAGGACTTTAAAATACTTATTTTAGGAAAATTTAAACTGTAGTATGTCCAAAAATAAAACTACATGACCTGGGTGCAACGCAATGGAGAGACAAAAAGCACGATTTCATTTGCGGCAGGTCTTCGGCACTTGTGGTAATATCTAACCGCTATACTAATGTGCAGTTACGGATTGTGGCTGGGTGAAACTTGTGTGATTCCAGCAGATGGCGGAATCCCCGTGAGCGCCCACTGTCCCCGATTATCCGCACTCAATGCAGCAACCACAAACAGCGACAGAGGACCATCCTTCAGTCTGTCCTCTGTTCCTTTTTTTCTTCTTGTTCTTCCCATCTTTTCTCACATCTCCCCTCTCGTTTTAGTGGCTACTTTTCCAGCTTAGGCTACCCAACAATTACTTCTCAGTTGTTGTCCCACGTTCTCATCCTTATAATTCCCCCTTTCATTTATATATGTAAACCCTGTCCACGAACTTTATATTAATTAACTATATCTTTGTGATTTAGTAAAAATACAACCGCCGTGTGAACCATTTCTAACATTTAGCCGTATATCACATATACATGGCTAGATACTAGCACTAATATTGACTTGACATCATATCAGAAACACGTTTGTAACTTCACACACGGCAGGCGTTGTTCAAGCTCAATGATCTCCTACTTACCACTCGTCCCAACCACCACATAAAAGCCGAGTATTCCAAACCTCATGTTCAATAAATTCCAGCGTGAAGTCTCTTGTCTGTGAATTGAAACCGTCCTGTTTGAGATCCTGTATCCAAATGAGAGATTCTCGCTGTAATACACATCCGGCGAGAGCGAGAAGCTTTACGAGATAGAGTCCAGAGACAGTTGGTTTGCTTCCTTCCCCTGGGTATAGTAATAGTTTCGTGGGTGTGAGTATTAAAATACTGGTGTTAAACAGGGAATTGTTCTGGAGGTAGCAGGAGTGTACTTCTCACTTCCAGAAGCTGCCTGATCGCGCAGTCTTAACCCAACACTGACACACTCACCCTCAATCTCAAACTCACTCTCACCCTCAATCTCAAACTCACACTCACCCTCAGTCTCAAACTCACACTCACCCTCAATCTCAAACTCACTCTCACCCTCAATCTCAAACTCACTCTCACCCTCAATCTCAAACTCACTCTCACCCTCAATCTAAAACTCACTCTCACCCTCAATCTCAAACTCATACACTCACCTCAATCTCAAACTCACTCTCACCCTCAATCTCAAACTCACTCTCACCCTCAATCTCAAACTCACGCTCACCCTCAATCTCAAACTCACTCTCACCCTCAATCTCAAACCCACTCTCACCCTCAATCTCAAACTCACGCTCACCCTCAATCTCAAACTCACTCTCACCCTCAATCTCAAACTCACTCTCACCCTCAATCTCACACTCACCCTCAATCTCAAACACCCACACTCACCTCAATCTCAAACTCACTCTCACCCTCAATCTAAAACTCACTCTCACCCTCAATCTCAAACTCATACACTCACCTCAATCTCAAACTCACTCTCCTCCTCAAACTCAAACTCACCCTCAAGCTAAAGCTCACTTTTGCCCTCGATTTCAAACTCACACTCACCTTAATCTCAAACTCACTCGCCCCCTCAACACACAGCACCTCGCCCTGATGGCAGACCATGAGCGGTTAGAGCAAAGCTGCCACCAGCTGTGTAGGTGAATGCTGACCTTCGCAGCAGTGACAGGGTATGGCCGAAAGAGAGCTCCAGAACTGTGGACCAAAGCGCACCCAATGCGCCTGCATGCTTGTATGGGACGGAAATAAAACAAAGTAGTGTCTGGCAAAGAAAATATGGATTAGCAGTCAGCGTCCCTGAGGGGAATGTGCACTTCAAGATTTGAGCCACTCAAACACGAAGCAAAAGAGGAAATAGCAGAGGCCCTGACCATCATTTTTCAATCCTCTCTGGCTTCAGGTGTGGTGCCGGAGGACTGGAGGACTGCTAATGTGGTACCCTTGTTTAAAAAGGGAGAAAATGATAGACCGAGTAATTACGGGCCAGTCAGCCTAACCTCGGTGGTGGGAAAATTATTGGAAAGAATTCTGAAGGACAGGATAAATCTTCTTTTAGAAAGATACAGATTAATCAAGGATAGTCAGCACGGATTTGTTAAGGGAAGGTCGTGTCTGCCAAACTTGATTGAATTTTCTGAGGAGGTAACTGTAATGATCAATAACATGTCATTCTATAGTGGACACTAGGTGGAGCCGTAGAGCTGTGTAGAGCTGTATATAGCTGTATGTATATAAGACTACACTACCCAGCTGTATAGATATTAAGACTACATTACCGATGAGGCACTAGGCTACCCACAAGGCAACAGTCAAGATGGCAGCCTGCACACAGGAGCACACATGCTGCATCTCTACAGATACTGTACCTAGAGAACATGTACCGAATAAATGACTAGCTAGAAGCTAGCTGTGTTCATAATAAGCATGTCTAGTTATTAATGAACATAAGATGGTACCAGGATGGTGAAGATCTGCTGAAAATTGTGAAAAGCGACATGGAGAATTTGAAGCCACCAGAGCATTTGAAACTCACAGGAAACATCGACTACAATTGGCAGACTCTTAAACAACAATTCAAATTCTACATTGCAGCCATCGGATTCGGTATGAAGCCAGACGCAAGGAAGATAGTGTTGCTGCTTACGGTTGCAGGCCCACAGGCGATAGAGGTATTTAATACATTTGTATTTAATCCAGCGGAGAACAGAGACAAATTAGACGATGTGCTAAAGAAATTTGATGCACATTGTTCTCCCAAAAATAATGAGACCTATGAAAGATACATGTTCTGTTCAAGGACACAGCAGCAAAATGAGACTTTTGATAGCTTTATAACTGATCTGAAACTGAAAGCACAGACATGTAATTTCTCTGAGCTCAAAGCATCCACGATTCATGACCAGATTGTGTTTGGTATTCATGATAAAAAAGTCAGGGAACGTCTGTTGAGAGAAACCAAACTAAATTTGGAAAATGCAGTGAAAATATGCCAAGCCAGCGAGCTAGCTGAAAAGCACGTGAAGACTTTCAGTGAAATCAATAATGATGCGATTGTAATGAGCGATAATGCTGCTGTCGGTGCTGTGTCCTACAAGGGGAAGAAACGTGGGCAGAACAGAAATGAAAAGCAATCGGAGGATGACATTTTTAATTGTAAACGCTGTGGTTACAAACACCAGTTAAGACAATGCCCAGCGTTTGGAAAAATGTGCACAAAGTGTAATGGAAAGAATCACTTTGCCAAACAATGCTTTTCAAAAGTAAAAACTAAGAAAGGGCAACGAGTTAATGTAATTGAGGACACTGATTTAAGTGAGACATTTTTTGTAGGAATGGTGTCATGTGACAATATCAAAAAGGATACAGAAAATGTGCAGCCCTCAGAAATGGACAATGCTGAACATAAAGTTAATGCAGTAAAAGAGGACAAATGGATGATCCCACTGCAGGTAAATGGAGCATTAGTTACCTTGAAACTAGACACTGGGGCAAAAGCAAACTTAATCAGTATGAGTGACATTAACAATATGAAAGAAAAGCCCAAAATACAGAAAAAGTCAGTACTACTGAAGGACTATAATGGACAGAAAATAGATAGCTTAGGTGTATGCAGACTTAAAGTGACAGTCAAAGACAAAGTGCATCATCTCATGTTTTCTGTTGTGGCTGAAAGACTTGATTCACTGCTGGGTGACAAAGCTTGTGAGGACTTAGAACTGGTCAAGAGAGTCTATCGTATAAACTGTGCCATAAGCAGACCAGATGACTCGGTGGATTCTGTAGTGAATAATTTCCAGGATGTGTTCAAAGGATTTGGAGTTCTACCATTCACTTACAAGATCCAGCTAAAGCAGGATGCTCAGCCAGTGGTACATGCTCCACGAAGAGTTCCAGCACCCCTGCGTGACCGGCTCAAGAATGAACTGGACAGAATGACCACACTAGGAGTCATCAGGAAAGTTGAAGAGCCAACAGACTGGGTTAACTCCATGGTATGTGTAAAGAAAAAGAACAATGATCTAAGAATATGCATGGATCCAAAGGACTTAAATGCAAACATAAAACGTGAACACTACCAGATTCCCAAGTGAGAACAAATCACCAGTGACATGTCAGGTGCCAGATACTTTACAAAGCTCGATGCCTCACAAGGATTTTGGCAACTAAAACTGGATGAAGAGAGCACCAAATACTGTACCTTCAACACACCATTTGGCAGGTATTGTTTCCTCAGAATGCCTTTCGGGATAATATCTGCATCTGAAATCTTTCATAGAGCGATGGAACACATAATTGAAGGTCTGGAAGGAGTTCGGGTCTATGTTGATGACATCATCATCTGGGGCTCCACACTGAAAGAACACAATGAGAGACTGACTAAAGTGCTACAGAGCATACGCCGGAATGGACTGAAGCTCAACAAAGCCAAGTGTCAGTTTGGCATCCAGGAAGTCACTTTCCTAGGAGATAATCTATCTGGTAAAGGAATAGAGCCAGATATGGAAAAAGTAAATGCCATACTCAAAATGCCCCGACCCACTGACAAAAAAGGAGTGCTACGCATCATGGGGATGATAAACTTCATTGGAAAGCTCATTCCTAACTTGTCAGCCAAGGCAGCCTGTCTGCGAGACCTGCTACATAAAACAAATGAGTTCGCATGGACAGAAAGACATGAACAAGAGTGGATAAACCTCAAAACAGTGCTGACAACCACACCTGTACTCACCTTCTTTGACCCAACCAAAAGAATCAAAGTGTCAACAGATGCATCAAAAGATGGCCTAGGTGCAGTCTTGCTACAAGCAGAGGGTGAAGATTGGAAGCCTGTTGCCTATGCCTCCAGGTCTATGACTGATACTGAGTGTCGATACGCCCAGATTGAAAAGGAATGTCTAGGCTTGGTAATTGGACTAGAAAAGTATCATGGCTACATATATGGACTTCCCACCTTCACAGTTGAGACAGACCACAGCCCTCTGGTTGCCATCATAAAAAAGAACCTGAATGATATGTCTCCAAGGATTCAACGACTCATGATGAAGCTGCAAAGATATGACTTTGAACTGATCTACACACCAGGCAAATACATAGTGTTAGCAGATGCACTATCCCGAGCACCCACAATGAGTCATGTGAGCTCTACTGAAGAAGACGTGGATGTTCATGTGAGTATGGTCACTGCTGCGCTGCCCATGTCAGACACAAAATCAAAGCAAATAGCAGAAGAAACAGTAAAAGATACAGTATTACAAACAGTAATAGAGAACATTCATCATGGTTGGCCAAAAGGTTCCTGTCCAAAATATTTTCACATAAGGTCAGAATTGAGTGTCGCAAGTGGACTATTACTAAAACAGAACAGAATAGTCATTCCACAATCTATGTCAAGACATGCTCAAAAGGATTCATGAGGGACACCTCGGAATTGAAAAATGCAAAAGGAGGGCAAGAGACACTGGCCTAGAAATTGAGTTTGCGCTGCGCCGGGGCTTAACGCCGGAAATTTAGCGCCGGTGCTAAGTCGCGCTGTGCGCGCCAAAAATTCAGTAGCGCCGCGCCCAAACGGCTGCCGGCGCTACTGAAGGCTGTTTGCGCCTGAAAACTGGCGCTACGCGCCGCATTGCGGCGCTATTCCGGCGCTGCGGCGCCCGATGCGGTGCGGCAGGCTCGGGAAGTGCAGGCCTCCTCCTTCAGTTAAGGAGGTGCTGCCTGCACCCGCCCGCTGGCCGGTGAAATCGCCACAAAAATGAGCCCGGCACCTCGGGGAAGTGCCGGGCTCGCAGCCGAGAAGCATCTGTTCCGCGGGGGGGGGGGGGTGGGGGAGTCCGGGGATGGAGGTGCGGGCAGGCGGCCGGCGGGAAAGCGGCCGGCCGCCGCTCCACCTTTATGCGCCGGCGCAAAGTCGTGCAAGACTCTGTTGCCAGAGTCTTAGTTGCGGCTGCCACGGGTGAGGCGGCCGCAACTGAATTTCGGCGCTGGGGCCCGTCACCACGGCAACCGGGACGCTGCGCACACCGATGACGTCATCGGTGCCGGCGCAGCGCTACCGGTGTAACGCCGATGTTGGGCCCTAGTCAATTTCAAAACCGGCTGTAAGTCCAGCGCAATGCCCTCTAGCGCCGCAAAATGGGCGCTAAGCCCACTCAATTTTATTGGTCTGGCATAAATAAGGACATTGAGAACATGATAGGCAAATGTGAGACATGTCAGAAACACCAAAACAAACAAGCAAATGAACCAATGATAGTAGCTGGCATACCAACAGCACCATGGCAAAAGGTTGGTATGGACCTTTTTCATTTAAATGGTAAAGACTATCTAATAGTGATTGACTACTATTCTAAGTATCCTGAGATGGCGCTGCTCTCAAGCACCACAGCAAACAGTGTCATAATGCATGTGAAATCCATCTTCGCCAGACATGGAATTCCCAGGATTGCCGTTAGCGACAATGGTCCGTGCTTCAACTGTAAGGAGTGGCAACAGTTTGCAGCACATTATGACTTTCAGCACATCACATCCAGTCCTTTGTATGCTCAGTCAAATGGTAAGGCAGAGAAAGGTGTTCAAGTTCTCAAGCAGCTACTGAAGAAAGCGACAGAAAGCAAGTCTGATCCTTATCTCGCCCTGCTGAGCTACCGAGCCTCACCTTTAGACTGTGGTTCTTCACCTGCTGAACTACTAATGGGTCACAAGTTGCGCACCACGCTACCCTGCTGTGCAAAAGAACAGCAAAGTGAGGAACTGAGACAGAGACTTCAACTGTTAAAGCTGAAACAGAAATCATACTATGACAAGTCATCCAAAACTCTAAAACCATTGACAAGGGATGATGTTGTCAGGATTGAGGATCCAGATGCATGGAACAGGAAAGCTACAGTTCTTGAGGAAGTAGGACCAAGGTCATACACTGTTAGAACTGAGGAAGGACAGATTCTCAGGAGGAACCGCCGTTCCCTCCTAAAAACACAAGAGACCATTCAAGACCAGATTGATGAAAATGCCGCAACTGCATCTTGTCATTCACCGCCAGAACAATCTCATGAAGACACATCAGACTTACCCGTGTTGAGAAGATCCACACGTGAAGTAAAAAAGCCTGATAGACTTAATCTTTGAGTACAATGTAAAGCTTTGAAAATGTGTTGACTGTTTTGAAAATGTTTATGTTTATAGAGCACTAACAAAAGTGTTACTGATATTATCTTTATTGTTTTCTTGAAAGTTGATTGATACTGATTTTGTTAAACCCCAAAGAAAGGGGGATGTAATGATCAATAACATGTCATTCTATACTGGACACTAGGTGGAGCCGTAGAGCTGTGTAGAGCTGTATATAGCTGTATGTATATAAGACTACACTACCCAGCTGTATAGATATTAAGACTACATTACCCATGAGGCACTAGGCTATCCACAAGGCAACAGTCAAGATGGCAGCCTGCACACAGGAGCACACATGCTGCATCTCTACAGATACTGTACCTAGAGAACGTGTACTGAATAAATGACTAGCTAGAAGCTAGCTGTGTTCATAATAAGAATGTCTAGTTATTAATGAACATAAGAGTAACAAGGGGGGTAGATGAGGGTAGTGCGTTTGATGTAGTGTATATGGACTTTAGCAAGGCTTTTGATGAGGTTCCACATGGCAGACTGGTCACGAAGTTAAAAGCCCATGGGATCCAGGACAAAGTGTCAAGCTGGATTCAAAACTGGCTCAGAGACAGGAAGCAGAGGGTAATGGTTGATGGGTATTTTTGTGAATGAAAGGCTGTTTCCAGTGGGGTTCCACAGGGCTCAGTACTAGGTCCCTTGCTTTTTGTGGCATAGATCAATGATCTGGACTTGAATATTGGGGGTATGATTAAGAAGTTTGCAGATAATACTAAAATCGGCTGTCTGGTTGATACTGAAGAAGGAAGCTGTAGACTGCAGGAAGATATCAATAAATTGGTCAGGTGGGCAGAACAGTGGCAAATGGAATTCAATCCAGAGAAGTGTGAAGTAATGCATTTGGGGAGAGCTAACAAGGAAAGGGAATACACATTAAATGGTAGGACACTGAGTAGTGTAGAGGAACAAAGGGACCTTGGAGTGCATGTCCACAGATCCCTGAAGGTAGCAGGCCAGGTAGATAAGGTGGTTAAGAAGGCATATGGAATGCTTGCCTTTATTAGCCGTGGCATAGAATACAAGAGCGGAAGGTTATGCTTCAACTGTATAAAACACTAGTTAGGCCTCAGCTAGAGTACTGCATGCAGTTCTGGTCACCACATTACAGGAAAGATGTGATTGCACTAGAGAGGGTACAGAGGAGATTTACAAGGATGTTGCTGGGAGTAGAGAATCTTAGCTATGAGGAAAGACTGGATAGGCTGGGTCTGTTTTTCTTGGAACAGTGGAGGCTGAGGGGAGGCCTTATTGAGGTGTATAAAATTATGAGGGGCATAGATAAAGTGGATAAAAAAGGACCTATTTCCCTTTGCAGAGGAGTCAAAAATCAGGGGGCACAGATTTAAAATAATTGGTGGAAGGTTTAGAGGAGAATTGAGGGGAAATTTCTTCACCCAGAGGGTTGTGGGGGTCTGGAACTCTCTGTCTGAAAGGGTGGTAGAGGCAGGAACCCTAGCCACATTTAAAAAGCGCTCGGATGTGCACTTGGTATGCTGTGACCTGCAGGGCTACGGACCAAGAGCTGGGAAGTGGGATTAGGCTGGATCGCTCTTTGTTGGCCGGCACGGACACGATGGGCCGAAATGGCCTCCTTCCGTGCTGTAACTTTCTATGATTCTATGATACATGTTGTCTAGTTCCTCTTGACTAGTGGACTGTAGATTTATATCTAGACAGTGTAATGTTCACTAATGTATGGAATGAAAGAAGTGGAGGGCTCTTTGGTAATCCGACTGTTATTATGCATGTCACATTGTGATGGGAAAATCATTTCTGCACTTATTTGTTGAACAACATAACAAAAATTACAGGAAAAGAACAGCTATTCCATAAATTCTGTCCCAGCACAATGTTATTTCCACACAAGAGCACCCCTACACCAACCCTCCACCCCAAACCCCATCCTCCCCCTACACCCTACACCAACCATCCACCCCAAACCTCACACCAACCCTCCACACCAAACCCCATTCTCCCCCCGACCCTAAACCCCATCTTCCCCCTACACCCTACACCAACACCTGCACCCCAAACCCCATCCTCCCACCTACCACCCACACAAACTCCACCCCAAATCCCATCCTCCCCTTGCCCCCATCCTCCCCTCGCCCCATTCTTCCCTCTCTCCCCTCCCCTACCCCTTCCCTCTTCCCTTCCCTTTCCCCTCTCCCACTTCCCTTCCTCTCTCCCCCTCTCCCCTTCCCCCTTCCCTCCCCTGCCCCTCCCCTCCCCCGCCCCTCCCTTGCCTCCTTGCCTTCCCCCTTCCCCCTTCCCTCCTTTGCTTCCCCCTTCCCTCCTTCCCTTCCTCTTCCCCTCCCCTTCCCTTCCTCCTCCCCCTTCCCTTCCCCCTCCCACCTTCTCTTCCCCCTTCCCTTCCCCTCCCCCTTCCCTTCCCCTTCCCTTCCCGCTCCCCCTCCCCTTCCCTCCTCCCTCCCCTTCCCTTCCCTCCCCCTCCCATCCCCCTCCCCTTCCCTAACCCTCGCCCTCCCCTCCCCTTCCCTTCCCCCTCCCCTTCCCTTCCAACCTTCCCCTCCCCTCCCCTCCCCTTCCCTTCCCTCCTCCTCTCTTCCCTTCCCACTCCCCTTCCCCCTCCCCTTTTGTCCCCCCTCCCCCTCCCCTTCCCTTCCCCCTCCCCCTCCCCCTCCCCCTTCCCTTCCCCCTCCCCTTCCCTTCCAACCTTCCCCTCCCCCTCCCCTTCCCTTCCCTCCTCATCTCTTCACTTCCCCCTCCCCCTCCCCCTTTTGTTCCCCCTCCCCCTTCCCTTCCCCCTCTCCCTTCACCTTCCCTTCCCCCTCCCCTTTCCCTCCCCCTCCCCCTTCCCTTCCCCTCCCCCTTCATTTCCCCCCTCCCCATTCACTTCCACCCTCCCCCTCCCCTTCCCCTCCCCCTCCCCCTTCCCCCCTTCCCCCTCCCCCCTCCCCCCTTTCCATCCCCCTCCCCCCTTCCCCCCTTCCCCTCCCCTCCTCTCCCCCTCCCCCCTTCCCCCTCCCCTCCCCCCCTTTTGAGGTGTTCAGTCTCCCTATCCTTAATTATAGACTCTAGCAATTTCCCAACAACAGATGTTAGGCTAACTGATCTATAATTCCCCAGTTTCCCTCTCTTGCCATTCTTAATTATCAGAGTGACATGCACAATTTTCCAATCTAACGGAATGGCTCCTGAATCAAGAGAACTTTGGAAGATTATCGTTAGGGCATCTGCAATGTGCTCACCTACTTCCTTTAAATCCCTAGGATGGAAACCATCTGGTCTTGGAGAATTTTCATTCTTTAGTCCCATTATTTTCTTCATTACTGTTATTTTACTTATGGTAATTTTATTGAGTCCCTGTCCCTGATTCAATATTAGTTTCCTTGGGATTTCTGGCATGCTATCCTCTTCCTCTAATGTAAATACTAGCGCAAAGTAATTATTCAACATGTCTGTCATTTCCTCATTGTCATTCACAATATCACCGCTTTCAGTTTTTAAGAGGCCAGCATTGCTCCTGACTATCCTCTTTTTCCTAATATAATTGTAAAAATTCTTTGTGTTGATTTTGATAACCCTTGCAAGGTTCTTTTCATAATCCCTTTTTGTAGCTCTTATTATCTGTTTTGTGACCCTTTGCTGTTCATTAAATTCTTTTTTAAACATCTCCCACTGATCTTCTGTCATTTTGCCCATTAACAGATTTACCCAGTTTACTGTGGACAGTCTCTGTCTCATTGTATTGAAGTCAGCCTTACCCAAATCTAGAATCTTAGTAGCTGTTTCGTGTTTCTCCCTTTCAAATGTTACCTTGAACTCGATCATGCTATGATCACTATTGGATAAATGTTCATGCACAGTTAGGCTGTTAACTAAATCTGGCTCATTGCTAAATCTAATACGGCATTCCCCCTTGTTGCCTTTAGGACATATACTTGTAGAAAACTATCCCAGACACACTCAAGAAATTCACTACCTTTCTGACAGGCGTCGTCTGCTTATCCCAATCTATATGAAAGTTAAAATTCCCCATTATACCACTCTGCCTTTGCTACATGCTTGTCTAATCTCTGCATTTATACAATCTAGCACTTCACAGCTGCACCAGGGGGCCTATACACAACTCCCACTACAGTCTTAAATCCTTTCCTATTTCTTAATTCTACCTATAAAGTCTCCACTGCCTGCTTACCTCTCATTATATCCTCTCTTATCAGTGAAGTGATTTCATCCTTAATCACTAAGGCTACTCCTCCCCCTCTAACATTTTCCCTATCTTTCCTGTATACCTTATAACCTGATATATTTAGTTTCCAGTCCTGACCGTCTTGTAGCCATGTCTCAGTCATGGCTACCATGTGATAACCTCCAATTTGAATTCACGCCTGCAATTCATTCAATTTATTCCTTAAACATCCAATTCAATTCAATCAATTTTATTTGTCATATATGCAGCAGACGTGTGTACTGCACAATGAAATGTTGATTTTTACGAGTCCTCCCAACATTGGAATAAATATGGCATAACAATGATAAAAATACTAATAGAAATACTAATAGAAAGACAGTAATAATAAATAAAACAACAGTAATAAATAATAATAAATTAATCGTTCATGAGTCTTATGGCCTGGGGGTAGAAGCTGTTTTGAAACCTGTTGGTATGAGACCGTATGCTTTGGTATCTCTTACCGGACGGGAGCAGGGCAAAGAGGTTGTGGCTGGGGTGACTCGCGTCTTTAATGATTCTCAGGGCCTTCCCCCGGCATCTCTCGGGGTAGATATCCTGCACAGCAGGTAGTTTAATTCCTATAGTGTGTTGTGCAGCTTTCACTACCATCTGTAGAGCCTTGCGGTCTGTGGCGGTGCAGTTGCCATACCAGGTAGTGATGCAGCCGGACAGGATACTCTCGATGGTGCACCGGTAGAAGTTGGTGAGAACCTGGGGGGCCATTCCAAATTTCTTCAGTCTCCTGAGGAAGAACAGGCGTTGGCATGCCTTCTTGGTTACAACATCGATGTGATGGGACCACGTTAAGTCCTCCGTAATGAATACACCCAGGAATTTGAAGCTGCTGACCCTCTCCACCTTGCATTTGTTTAAAGAATGCTTATTTAGGCCACACACCGTAGCCTGTCCTTCAGCTCTAATGTTTTACTCACTTGTTTCTTATTTCTCTCCCCTGGTTTAATCACTTTACATCTTTTAGTTTTCCCTATACATGTAGTGCCTAAAGCACAATTTCTGACTGTTACTCAACTCTTCCCTTTTGTTTGTTTTTGAACTATTATTTGTACTACAATTTCCACTTGAGCCCTCCCCCCATTTACTAGTTTAAAGTCCTTGTGACCGCCCTATTTATCCTTTCTGCTAGGACCCTGGTCCCAGAATGGTTCAGGTGGAACTTGTCCCAACAGTACAGTTCCTTCCTGTCCCATTACTGGTGTCAGTGCCCCATGAAATGGAACCCCTCTTTCCCACACCACTCCTTCAGCCATGTGTTCATTTCCCTAATCAGCTTATACCTATGCTAATTTGCATGTGGCTCAGGTAATAATCCAGAGATTATAATCCTTGAGGTCCTGTTCTTTAATTTAGCTCCTAGTTCCTGGTACTCCCCAAACAGGACCTCTTGCCTACTCTTCCCTATGTTGTTGTCCCAACATGGACCACAATGACTGGATCCTCCCCCTCCCTCTCCAATATCCTTTCAAGCCAGTTCAAGATGACCCTCACCCTGGCGCTAGGTAGGCAACATACCATGTGGGACTCTTGATCCTGCTTACAAAGAATGCTATCTGTCCCCCTAATTATAGAACCCCCAACAACTAGTACATTACGCTTCCTCTCCTTCTCTTCCTCCCCACTTAGGACAACCTCCTGCTCCAAAGTGCCATGGTCTGCAATCTGGCTGTCCTTCCGACAGTCTTTATCCTTATTCTCACAGGTAGCAAGTACATTGTACCTGTTGGATAGGATCAGTTTCTGTGGATCCTCGTTCCCTTTGCAGATTCCGTTTCCCCTCCTCCTCAAGATAGTGGCAACACAATACAGCAATCCATCTGCGATTGTGTTTCAACGAATTTTTACCAGGGAGTTTCACTTCATTTCATTAATTTGTCAATCTTATTATGCAGTGGTTCTCAAACTTTTTTGGTTGAAGGACCCCTTTTCAAATGGATTACTAATCACGAACCTCCCCATCTAAATTATACGATATAATACTCATATGAAAGTGCTGCATGTAAAAAGTGTTTTAATAATGCTTTTAAGAAAACAGGTATTTACTTACAGATATCAGTGAGGTGGGTGTGTCTGCTTCTCACTGCAGAGACTGCCTATCCTTGCTGTGATATTTGACAATGACACTCCCCTCTCTTGAACAAGGCTGAACTCACCTGGTGCCCACCACCAGCCTTGCTAACTGTGAGAAAGCCAGCCCACTCTGTTCTGCATGAGTGGCAGACACATTCCTCTGCTGCCTCCCGGCTTGCACCAAGCCTGCCTCCAGCCGCCGCTCAGTCACTTACTCTTGACCATGGCGCCCCCTTGTTACTGATTTGCCAAGCAATGGAAACAACCATTTGCCCTCTCAAAACATTTCATAATTTTGAAAACCTCTGTTAGACCCCCCTTAATCTTCTCTGTTCCAGTAAAAATGTCCAAATATTTTAAACCTTTTTTCATAACAAGCATCATGCTAGTTAATCTTAGCTACAGGATTCCTATGGCTCTAATATATTTCCTATAATAATGGGGTGCCCCGAACTACACGCAATCCTCAACTCAGATTTGGCTGGCTATGGGGTGGCACTGGAATAAGAAAGGAGAAAATGAGAGCTGCAAATAAGTATAACCCAGCCCCAGAAAGAAATACAGAAACAGCAGAGATTAAAAGAAGCACAAACTCTGCAAGGATACCTATTTTACAAGTGACATTTGGTAAAATTAATAAACCTCTAAAAATGTATTTTATTTCAAACCAGTACAGGCTACATTAATTCTGGACTGTGCTTACTCACTTTGATTTAACAATAAACGTTTGCAGCAATTCTGAAAGGAGATGGCGACTAAGTGGTGCCCTTTGTTTCACTGCCTTTGGAAGTGATGTATAATCATTGTTATATTGCACATTTCAATGAATTTGTGAGATTTCAGAGATCGTTATTTCTCACCTTTTGCTTCACAGGCGTCAGGGATTTTCTTACTGCGTATAAGTGTTCGGATCAGGTTACCAATGAATTCAAGTAATTTGACATCACACATCTGAAGCAAACCCAACACGTAGTTTTCTGTTGTCCAGTATCTGCTATCAGCAAGCCATTCCCAAGTCCCTAATATATATTTGTGCAGAGTTACCTTGTTTAAAGTACGATCAGAACTCTGAGTACTTAGATCCTCGGGAAGGCTGGGATTACTACACGAGTGGGAATGGGTGAAATCTTTGCTTCACGTTGGTTGTAGGAGTCGGTCGATCTGCTGCTGGAGATCCTCCGGACCAGCCCTATTAAAAATTGCTGTTTGGGTAAATCCCCTGCTTGGTAAGCACATTATTTCGTGGACCCCCAGAATGTCTCTATGAACCCCCAGGGGTCCGCAGGTCCCAGGTTGAGAACCACTGTTGTTATGAATGCTTCACGCATCCAGATAAAGCGCCTTTAATTTTACGTTTTTACTATTTTTCCCTGATTTGACCTTATTTGCTGATGCACTATTACCCTTAAACTTTCTGTCCCTTCCTGTCACATACTGCTTATCTTTACCCAAATCACTACACTGCTCTATGGCCTTGACTTTTCTCTTTAGATTTATAAATTCCCCTCATCTGACCCCTCCCACCTCCTTATTAGTTTAAAGCCCTATCTACAGTCCTAGTTATTTGATTTGTGGCTCAGGTGGTAATCCAGAGATTATTACCTTTGAGGTTTGTAACATTTGCATACTGAATTATCATTGGCCCGCAGGCATCTGTATGGAATACCTATTATATTCACATGTGATCACATGCTGAGTTGTCATTGGCCTGCAGGCATCTGTAAGGGGTCCTAACTCCATCTTGTCCCCACTGTGCTGTATGATTGAAATCACAGACCTGATGCTTCATAAAAGAGTTTAAACTGTAATACTCTGTTGTCCTGCAAGTTATTATTTTTGTGCAAAGTGTGCAAAACAAAACATGGTGTCAGAACAGGGATTTGAAATGGACATCATTGGAGCTTCCTTACCTCAAATGAATTGGGAATCTTTGAACTTACATAGAGAATGGTGCAAGTTCAAGCAACACGTGGAGTTGATGTTCTCGGGTCCGTTGAAAAGCAAAGGGGAGGAAGAAAGATGCAGCTACCTACTCCTGTGGATTGGAGAAAAAGGGAGAGACATTTTTAACACATGGGCCTAGAAATTGAGTTGACGCCGCGCCAGGGCTTTAGCGCCGGAAATTTAGCGCCGGCGCTAATTCCCTTGCGCGCGCCAAAAATTCAGTAGCGCCGCGCCCAGACGGCTGCCGGCGCTACTGGCGGGCGTGAGCGCCTCCCAATGGGCGCTGAGTGCCGAATTGCGGCGCTAATCCGGCGCTG